>NC_063057.1:19831637-20197887 GCF_018812025.1 Megalobrama amblycephala | reverse complement strand
TCGTCTGACCACAGAACAGTTTTCCACTTTGCCACAGTCCATTTTAAAGGAGCCTTGGCCCAGAGAAAACACCTGCACTTCTGGATCATGTTTAGATATGGCTTCTTTTTTGACCTATAGAGTTTTAGCCGGCAACGGCGAATGGCACGGTGGATTGTTTTCTGGAAGTATTCCTGAGCCCGTGTTGTGATTTCCATTACAGTAGCATTCCTGTATGTGATGCAGTGCCGTCTAAGGGCCCGAAGATCACGGGCATCCAGTATGGTTTTCCGGCCTTGACTCTTACGCACAGAGATTGTTCCAGATTCTCTGAATCTTTGGATGATATTATGCAATGTAGATGATGATAACTTCAAACTCTTTGCAATTTTTCTCTGAGAAACTCCTTTCTGATATTGCTCCACTATTTTTCGCCGCAGCATTGGGGGAATTGGTGATCCTCTGCCCATCTTGACTTCTGAGAGACACCGCCACTCTGAGAGGCTCTTTTTATACCCAATCATGTTGCCAATTGACCTAATAAGTTGCAAATTGGTCCTCCAGCTGTTCCTTATATGTACATTTAACTTTTCCGGCCTCTTATTGCTACCTGTCCCAACTTTTTTGGAATGTGTAGCTCTCATGAAATCCAAAATGAGCCAGTATTTGGCATGACATTTCAAAATGTCTCATGTCAATGTCTTTCAACATTTGATATGTTATCTATATTCTATTGTGAATAAAATATAAGTTTATGAGATTTGTAAATTATTGCATTCCTTTTTTATTCACAATTTGTACAGTGTCCCAACTTTTTTGGAATCGGGTTTATAGTCTAGTCTAGAGTTTAATAAGCTGATTTCCTGGAGGAAAACTAGAGCTACTCCAGGACTACCAGGAGGCAGGTTTAACTTCAGATTAACGTTGTGTTTCACATATATATATATATATATATATATATATATATATATATATATATATATATATATATAATATGTGTTTTTTATGCTGTTCACTTTATTTAAACAATTCATTTTGATTTAACACCAAATGTGATTGCTTCATGTTAAATTGACTTGAAATGGTTACTATTTGAATTCACTTGATGTTTACATTTTGAAATAACATGTTTCAATCAAGTAACCTAATGAAACAGGACTTTCACTTCCCATCATGCTTTGCACCGGACTGAATTGGGAGAGTAAATGTTGAAATAAAGTGAAAAAAAAAAAATGGAGAGACTAATTGTTTTAATAATAAATCAACTGCTATGTTTTGGATTAAACCAGTATCATTTCTAGACTGCCAACACCAAACATCACATGTGTAAAAAAATAGTTACGTTTAGTTTGTTGCGATGTAAATCACAGGACAAAACAAGAAGCCTTAATAATCGTAGGATTATTATATATAGAATTCATTACAAACAGATTTCCAGACATTTCTTTTTTTCACAGCTGATGTATTTTGCTCGATTTAAAAGAACTGCCCCTTTGATTTGCTTCTCAGTTCCATGCAATTTTAAGCTTTTCTTGGTTCAGTCCATGTTTTATAGGCAGCCTCTCTCATGCTAATTCAGATTAGCAGATTGGTTTTTAAATTAATCTGGTTTATTTTAATTCAGGACTCCATAGTCCAGGTTTTGGTAATCTGTACTTAATCTGTGTTTCAGAAAGCCATTTTTTAAACCATGATTAACTATTCTAGATTAAGGCCTACTCCTGGCTTAATTTAAACCCTGGCCAGGAAACCGCCCCTTAAAGTCCTAGAAAATCCTGCTGGAAAATCCAGCTTAAGCTGGTCACTGTGTTTTGGAACATATTAGCTGGTCTAGGATGATCATTAGCTGCTCCAAACTAGCAGACCGACAGTCATGTTCCCAAACACAGCTAATAGCTTAAGATGGATTTACCAAGAGGTGGAAATGAGAATGAAAGAAAATCACTGAAATGTAGTCTGTGTGTGAATATTGAGAGGGTCTTAACCCTATTAGCAAACAGAGCAAATGCTTCCCAGAGAGCGTTTAAGAGAGGAACATGATTAATATTACATGTGCTCTGAAATACACAGCCTTACATGCAAACGCACAAACACACACATTTAGAGAGGAAGTAGGCAAGCGGGGGAAGAGAGTGACGGATAGACGCCCAGAGAGATTGATGGCTATATTCAAATGAATACAGAGAGCTGACAGGAACCCAATGGAGCGAGACACGGTCTGATGTGAGCCAGTCCACCACAACTACAATACATACACTACCACACATAAATGGTGTGTGTGCTCTAATTCCTAAGACCAAACACAACCACAAACAGCCTAAACCGCTTTTGGGATCAATAAATGCAAGAACTGAGTTGCTAATGACACTCCTTCACCTCTTCACACAAGTACAAAACACTAAATCACACAGAACCGGTTGGCAGTACAAATGGAACAATAAAAAAAATCACTCGGTTTCCCATGAACATTTATTGCCCGTTTCACTGAAGCCAGACAAAGCTGAAGACATTTCACCACCCGTCTTACCTAATTTTGGGAGGGAATATTTGACTTTGAAGTAATCCTGGTAAAACTGCAGGAGTCTCTTGGTGATGTGCAGAGCGTAGTCCCCCGATCCGCTCTGGATGGCGTCAGGCCTGGCGTACAGCCGAATCTACATCAACACAACATCGGAAGAGAGGGAGAACAAAAGTCAAATTGTGTCAGGTGCTGAATGAACTCTTGTACGGCTCCGGGTTTATTCCTAACCTCAATTCCCTCAAGGATAACTGTTATGGACTTGAAAGAGTAATCCTTGGTGAATATATCTGCCAAATGCCTTCATCTGGCTGGTGAATTTTGCACAAAAAGTGCACTTTTTGCCATCCCTCATCCAGTGTGTGAGGCATTAAAAAGTATTACTGTCACCTACTCCACATGTAAAAAACCCTTTCATTTTCTGTAGACTGCAGGCAGATGAGCTCATATTCAGTGTTTTTAATTACACTCAAATGAAGAACTACACTATCTAATACCCTGAAGAGGTATCTACTTCCATAATGCATGAAGAATGACATAATATGCTGACAAAATTAACTTTAAATATATATTCGTTTTATATTTATGAATATTTTGTACTTTTAGACTTCTAGTACCATGACCATTGAAAAAGTAGGCAGTTTTTGAGTTATGGCACCTTTAAATGAATTGTTTACATTTTCATAAACCATAATGTTATTAGATTGTAGCTTATGATATATTTAAAAATTTAAATATCTTTGCTTATTTCCATCAATTTTAAAGCAGTTGTTTATTAAAATTTTTAGACATTTGTCTTTGGAAACAAATTAGATTTCCAGGAAAAAGCAGACAAAACATTTGCATTATTGTGAGATCCTTTATTCTGTGTTAGCACTGAAATACTATATGTGTGTGTGTGAGAGAGAGAGAAAGAGAGAGAGGGGGACATAAAAACAAGTGTGAAAGAGAAAGTGTGTGAGGTGTGGCTCTGTGGGAAATGTATTCTCACAGTAAAAATGATCTTGGTCTCTTTTAGCCGAAGGCTGATGCATGGCACGGCTTTCTGAACGGGCATCCATCTAGTCAGAATGAATGTCCTCCTACACTAACAGAGTTACCGTGCAAAACAAGCAGGAGGAAAAAGCCTTTGTTTCAGAGCCTGGCAGCAATGCACATTGAATTATGTGTTGTTTACCTCACATGTTGCTGCCGTATCGATCAGCTCTGTGTCTGATATAAAGATGAATGGACGGCACTTAGGGCTGTGGAAATGATTCAAAGCTCAATCAAATCAATGTGATTTTAAAACAACCTGTAAATAGACAAAGCGCTCAAGTTGACAATTAAGAGGAGCTTCATTAATCAGTCATTGTGAAGATTGTTCAAAATGACTCTAGTCTGACTGTTTCATTTGTTTATTTGTTTGGTTTTGATGAAGGCAGCTTGACAGAGGCTTAAATGGGGTTAATTGAACTTTAATAGAGAGTTTCTCAATGAGCGGCTGCTCAACATTGATCCGCGAACAAGCTCTTTCTGATGAAAAGATGAAGGTTTAGTCAGCACACTTAAGATGACAAGGTGCACTTGACCTGATATTAACAACCTGTTGACTTATTACACTATATATGCCTGTATGTGAGAGATACTTCAGGTACTTCACAAATTCATTAATATAAAGATCTGAACTGTACCATAAAAAAAATGTACAATATGTGAAATTTGTCTTCTAAATTTTTTTATAATATGATCTCCTCTTAGAATGTCTAGATAGTCACCAGCTTGTGTTGTTCAGACTGGTTTAACAGCTTGACCAGCACCAAACCAGCATAAATCAGCTTTTCAATTTTGAAACCTAGACATTTCAACGCATTTGTATTCTACTGCTAAAACCATAATTTTGTCCATTAAATGCAGTAAACATGCTTTTCTGATCAGGCTGAGTAATTTCATGAATATGTAATTAGCATATTTAGTATAGTGGTGTTGAATGTTGATTAGATATTACAAGAACATTTGTCATCTTTATTGATAGGATAAATAAAAACTAATGGACACTAAACCAGTGGATTTCATAATGGCTGCTACAGTGTTATAAATGGAATATACTAAACTTTTAGACAATCAAATAACCAGTTTCTCTCATTTTAGAACTTTAACTAATATAATACAATAAGTAAAAATTATGCATGGTCAGAAAGGGAAATCCAGTTGAGTGTCAGTATGTTTGAGAAATCACGAGTTTGAAGACCCTGAGGGTCAAATTGCAATATCTGATGCACTAGTCCATTGGTCAATACAACTGGAACAAAGGTCACGTTCACCAAAACAGAGGCGTGTGATGACAAAGACTCTGCATTATTCACACACAGCAGCAGGTTGACTAAACCATGTAGGCTGGTGAAGACAGATGAAACAAAAAATTCAAGCTCAGACTTCAAATCATTTTGGAGAGCGGGCCACAGACGGCACAATCAATTACTGTCTGGTTTGGGAAAAACATTTTTCTCCAGATATTGTACATTAGACATCACTCCCAGAGGCTGCAGAATATATAGGGTTGTATCTGAAATGGATTGGCCATTACTGAAATTACAGTTTTTCTTGATTGTTTACACACATTTTCTGAAAGCATGCCTCATACTCTCAGAACTCTACACACAAATCAAAAAACACACACACAATGGGCAAAACCCCTCAATTCTCCTGCAAAATGAAACTTTACAGTCAAAACAATGTTCTTTCTTCTCAAAATGGTATTTTGTTTTCAAATGACACACACAAACCATCATATGAATAGACATTTATAAGAACCAGTTGAACACTGATGTGCTCTATGTAAAACACTATGATGATTGGAAAACACTTCTCCATTCATCATAATGACTTTGGTCTTTATTTGGTTCAGAGTTACACTTACTACAGACAGTACATACATAAGTGTGTTGTAAAATATTTGTAGTATATATATATATATATATATATATATATATATATATATATATATATATATATATATATATATATATATATATATACACACACATATATATACACACATACATATATATACACACATACATATATATACACACATACATACATACACACATACATACATACACACATACATACATACACACATACATACATACATACATACATACATACATACATACATATATATACATATATATACATATATATTAGTCAGAACACACAAATACACGGTAACAAATATGTACAGTGCACATCCCAACCAATGCAAAGTTGCACATACAGTGGTATACATACAAAACAACAGAAGAATTTACTGTATACAGTTACAGTAAAAAAAAAAAAAAAAAACTATGCTGCTCTGCCTCTGTTTCCATTGTTGGCATCCATTGCTCCAAAACAGAAGAGCTCACCTGTTGCCCTTTTATGCTAAAGCTCTGTTTGCTAATTGTAAAAATGTGTGACAGGTGTTTGCCCATGTGATGAGTCAGTGTGCATATTTGAATGGCAGTGTGTTCCTTGTGAAAACAAGAGATTTTTCTGCCTGAAAATTGTGCCAAATGCAGAGAATTGTGTGTAGTGTTTTGAAAAAAGTGTGTTTTAGAACTGCAATGTGAGTGTAAAGCAGGAATTGTGCTTGTAGTTTAGCAGAATTGGTTCAGGGGGTTGGTGCACGAGTTACATGTTGTGGTCATTGTGTCTCAAGTACCAATATTTGTGTGTAAACAATTGAGAAAAACTGTAATGTGAGATATGGAACATTAAGGTTAAATTGAATTCATTCAAAATTGCTAGTTATACTAGTCTTAAGAGAGCATTCAAGTTGCAATCTGCTTTTATAGCAGAACAACCAATATAATTAACAGTTATGTTCATGTTAATGGAACAGGTTTTCTGAGGGATTGTTTAAGACTGTAGCCAAATTAAGCACCTTTAAACCAATGAGCTGAACCACTTAAATTCCCATCAAAATGAATGAGCTGCCCAATACTCAAACAGTACCAATAAACTAACAGAACCAATTAACAAACAGAACCAATAAAAACATACTAAACATTCAATCATAGAGAATAAAAACGAACATACCAAACATCCTATTAGAACTAAAACACCATATGAGAACAAACAAAAAACCTTTAAATTAAGAGAACAAATATCAAAACAAATCCATTTAACAAACAGAATCCATAAACAAACGTACCAAATACCAAGCAGAGAAAAAAACAAAACTTCTAAACTCACAGACTAAAAATCTAAACAAAATCAATAAACAAACTGAACTTACATCCAAACAGAACCTACTAACAAACATACCAAACAACCATAGACAAACAAACAAATAAAACCTTCAAACTAACAGAACAAAGATCCAAACAAAAATGTTTATCCAACAGAATCAACAAACATACCAAATACCCGAGCAGAAAAAAAACATAACTATAGAAAAACCTATAAACAGAATGAAAATCTGAACAAATCCTTTAAACAAACAGAGCCAAGATCGAAACAGAACCAATTCAAAAACAGAACCTACATCCAAACAAAACCAAATAACAAATCTGACAATCAAGCAGAGCCATAAAAAACAAACAAACAGAACACTTAAACTAACAGAACAAAGATAAAAAAAACATTAAGCAAACAGAACCGATAAACAAACAGAACCTGCATCCAAACAGAACACAATAACAAACATGCCAAAGACTCAAGCAGAACCAAAACCATAAAACAAACAGAACCAAGATCTAAACAGAACAAACACCCACATGCAACCATTAAAGAAATAAAACCAACATCTAAACAAACAAAAACAAACACAGAAACAAATTAATAAACTGAAAACAAAAATTGAATCAATAAGCAAACAGAAGCAATAAACAGAATTAAAAAAAAAACAACAAAAAAAAAAAAGCGGAACTTGAATTTATCTATAAGGATTTGATTTAAAACATGGATGGCAACATGTTAAGCTATGATATTATTGGATATTATTTTTCTCCAATCATGCAACCTTGTTTACATTACAAGAAAAGCTATTTTAAAGGCAGAGATGATCATTTGGATGAAAAATCATAACAATAATTGTTTTTCTTCAGAAAAACAAACACTAATGAATCCTACACAATTATGTGCAAGTAAAGTGAAGACTATTTCATTTTGTCATTAATATAAAGTTCCAAAGAGCACATCTAATGTTATTAGTTTATCTTTAAACCCATCTCACTAATCATTTTGCACTTTTTTTTTTTTTTAATTTTTGTTGGGCCTTCACTGTTTATAATATAATATACTTCTTTTGCAAACATTTCTTAAACAGTAGCCTAATATATATATTTTTTTTTTTCATCATGGCTCATTAAATCCTAACGTACAAATATAAACGCACAGCTGTAGGTTAGATGACAACAGCAAACAAGCCTGCAGTTCTCAAGAAATACAATCCCAGGCATCATTACTCTACTAAACTGAATATGAGGGAAAGATCAAATGCGTCAATAACTGTATAACTGTGGCAATAAATGTATATAATTAAAATTCACTGTGTAAAAACCCAAAGTAAAGCTGTTCAACCAGCCCCCAATGAGGAATACCACCTGGCTCAGGTAATTTGAGTTTGAGAACCCTCAACTAGAGCCTTAAAAACCATAATACATATTGCCCAACAAACTGCTGCTGGGTCTGTCGTGATCTTTACACATGTGCGTGTGGTAGATCAGTGTTTCCCCTAAACTCAGAGTAATAACTCCACTCTCCTCTCCAACGTTCCTCTCCCACGATCTTTCCTCTCGCTCCGCACAGCCGAATCTGTATGATGAATGGAGCGAGGGGGCTACCCTGCCGCTTTAATGTGATTGATGGGGGAAGCTAGCGCACGGCTAACCGCTACAAGCCACAGTGTGGGTATAAATGCCCCAGATAGAAGCACACTCCACTGATTTGATATAAAGGAGAGCGCGGTCATGCTGAAGGAGATAGATTAATTACACTAATATGAGGAGGAGGCCGGCCAAGGGCACACAACAGGAGACACTGAGGAAGCCATCAGGAAGTGTCTAATTTGACAACAGGACTTTGACTGAACGTGATATCAGTAGCACAACTCATAAGCAGCGTCTCTCTAATGGCAGACAGATGAATGTGATGCTTAGAATGTGAGGATTCAGTGTCAAAAAAACATTTAAGTGCATGTGATGAAAGTGATACAATGCACACTATATCTTAATGGCTAAACTTCACATCAAACATGTTCCTGTATGTTATATAAAACTGTATGTTATATATAAGTGGACACCAGTTGCACACATGACTGTTAACCTTTAGGCGGAATTCATATTTTCTCATTTTATTTGTCTAATCTCATCATTTTAGTGTAGAATAAGTAAAGCTGTTTGTTGTTAGGATGACAAAAAGTTTTAAAAGTAACATTTTTAGGCTGCTCTGTCTCAGCGGTCTAACAGATCTCTTAATGTCAAAATGATCAACCAATCAAATCAAAGAAGGCGGGTCTTACTGTCACTGTCATAATTCAACGAGATTTTGTGGAAATATGTATTAGACAACTGTTTTTTGATAAGAAATGTTCAGTGACCGACAGTAATAGATTGTCTAGTGATGCAAACTACTCAACTTTTTATGAAAATAAAGCCGTTTTGAATTGAAAATATGCATTCATGTTTCATGTAATTCATAAATGAATGTGACAGGAAACTTTTGTGTTTTTGACATATTAGACATACGAATAAGTGAATGTGTGCACATTTTAAAATAAAATATAATTTGCAAATACATTAAATTGATTAGTTCATAACTGAACTTCTTTTACCATTCTTATTTATTTATTCCCTTAAATCCCTTTTAATACTTTAATTATTTTATTCCTTTATCATTATTATTATTATCAAATAATACATTCCTTTATTATTATTAATAAGTAGTCTGACAGTAGATGACCCCCCCTAAGCACAAATGTGAAAATCTGCCTTTGCCAATAGGCACGTAAATATGACTTTGTGGTTGCTGGACTAATGTTAGTGGAGACAACCATTTCCATTATCCATTGTGTAACCGTTATATATTGACTATAGAAATGTAGAGTAACATAAGCATTTCGACTGTGAGTAAGATAATAGCTCTGTTTCAAAACTTAATGTCTTGGCAGCTGCCTTCTAAGGGAACATCCTAACTGAGATGGAACCTCACAGGTCACAGATTTGAAACAGTCTACATAAACATCAGCTACATTATATACATAATAGTGCAATACACATGAGACTCGACTCACAATTGATATTAATCGACTTTGACGTTAGCATGTGATTAGCTAATGATTCAATACGCTAATGAACTTAAAGATACATAGCACACACAAATGATGAGTAAAGTAGTCAATTTTTAATTAGATTAAACTATATTATCAATATATTCACTTAATATATTCAAATAAACTTTCGTTCAAAAGTTCTGGCATCTGAAAGAACTCACTAAAGGTGATGATACACGGGGCAACTTTTTCAGCAATGTTGCTGGGCAATGTTGCCGTCAATAGGCAACCCAATGGCAGCAACCAATCTGAGAGGAGCAAATCTATTGCCAACCCAATAAAAACTTTATTATTAAAGACTTGTTAGGCACTTTTTTTCAACTTTTCAAATATTTCCATCATTTTTATTAATATAAATGCCTTTCCGATCTGATTTGTGATGGGAAAAGGGAGAAGAGCGATTTTGGCAAGAAGGCAGATTGTTGCTACTTTCACATACCATACACCCTACAGCCTACTCCACTGCAGACTTTACATAAAATGCGTCTTTTTAGTATTTAATTGAAAACATACGATGGCTAAATTACAGCCTATACATACATTAAATTGGATACCTGTTGGTATTTTAAGCATTAAATTAGATAAATTCCCTGTTTTGAGTTGACACAACAACTTACCAGCGTAAAAATATATGTTCATGCTCCCTTTCTTCGCTCTCCTGCCATTGAGAGGAAGCCATCTTGTTTGAATTTTTTCCAAAGCTGGTCACATGATCAGCTGCTAGCATTCTGATTGGAGGATCTCAAAAAATTGCCCACGACCGATCTAAAGTATCCAGATAGAAATTTGTTGCTCATTCTCAATGGGAAAGTACATTGCTAAAAAAGTTGCCCCGTGTATCATCATTTATTTGATCAAAACAATTATATTGTGAAATCAGGATCATTACTCCAGTTTTCAGTGTCATATAATCGTTCAGAAATCATTCTAATATGCTGATTTGCTGCTCAAGAAACATTTCTTCTTAATATCAATGATTCACTCCGTGAATCGTTTTTATTCCAGGATTCTCTGATGAATAGAAAGTTAAAAACAACAGAATGTATTTGAAATAGAAATCTTTTGTAGCATTATAAATGTCTTTACTGCCACTCTTGATCAACACTTGAACGATCAAGTGTATACTCTGTAAGTATATATTGGTTTTCCTCGGCTCATTTGTCATTTTGGATGACTTTATCTACTGATCTCAGTGCAATGCATTCAGGGATTGCCATAACTTTGAAGCATACATGAGATGCAGCCTTAGAATTTGGAAAATGAGGCAGAAAATCTTCTGGAACAGCCTTCAGAAGTGCATCTGTGATGATGCTTTAAAATTCTGCTCACTAGGTTTTAGAAAAGAGTTATAAAATAATAAAATCTCAGTATACTGTTTCTAACTTTGAGTTTTGAGGGCTGAAAACGCGACTCACCACAATTCCATTGTCTGTAACTGCTTCTCTGTAGGTGAAGTTGCACACGGCCCAGGCCAGGTAGTACGTGGACATGCGGGGCGTCCTGGAGAAATGGTTGGTCACCCATCCGTCCTCGTCAGACGTTGAAGCCTCCACTGGCATGTTGGACAGCGACTGATACGAGCTCTCGTGTTTCAGACTCACTCTGAACGTGGCTTTATAGATGGGCTCGTCGAAACACGGGAAGGCCTTTCTAGCGTGAGTCGGAGAGAACTGCGTCACCGCAAGATACCTGCAGAATAACAGCAGGAATAAGAACATAAGAGAGGTAAGATAAAAGAAAACTCTGCTGAAATATATGCTATTGAACTAGTCCAGGAGTCCACAGTGGAAAGTCATTTCACCTTAACTTCATTACATTGGTTGTCACATGACTTTCCTGAATGTAAATTAGCTCTGTCTGCCATCCCTGTTCTCATCGCTGTGCATTTTTATCACACTAATGAGCTTTCTGGAGTGAAGATGGACGAAACTGTTAGAGCTTTTTAACCACCGCGACTAAATCACATCAAACGTCAACATATCATAAGATACACTACACAGAAATAATGATATATCTGATATCTGCTTGTCACAGCTGTAAACATTAAACCCATCTGTGATAGCGCAACATCAACAAATTGACAGCGTGAGCTAATTTAGATGGCAAGAAAATAATAAAAAGCTGTCAAATTGATCTTACATGTAGTAATGCAGCGTTAATAATCTACATAGAGACACATTGAGGACATCAGAACTGAGTTGAATATCAAAGTAAAAATCTAGTTAGAGAGCAGGAAAAGCGGTTCTAGAGAAGAAAGAGTAAACTGCATTCCAGACAGCTGCATTAGCAGATATTAAAGCCAGTTTCAAACCTCACAGGGATTTTTGTCTTTGCCACCCACAGCATGACCAGCAGACGGGGGAGGAGGGGTGTTCTGCTCACTTCTGCATTTCTGTCACAACTTTTTACTCTTGTTAGCAGCCATTCATGCAGTAACAATCTATAATGTCCCATCTGTTTACCTCCTCTTCATTTCATTCACCATTTATAGATGCTAGTACCATTTAAACATCTTCACACTATTTAAATATCACAATTGGGATGCAGGCAGGAGGTGATGAGAAATCAAACAACTAACAGACACACAGGAGGAGATTCGACTGGGATGTCAGAGTGAAAATCCCTGCAGTGTTTGAGTTTGTTGGAGATGTTCGTTGTGACATCACTGACCTGCAATGTGAGGTTGAAGGAAAACTGTTAAATTTCTGAAAAGATTAGACCATGCGCCCATGTCAAACTACATAAACACAGTTATTTTCTCAATCCTGCGAGATCCCCGCCGTTCAGTGTTCATGAATATACGAGCAGCCAGCAGGCGCTGATTACACTAAACTCAATGATCTTCACAGCCTGTGGAGCTGAGAGCTGCTGAAGAACGCTGTCTGAACAACATCAACATCTACTGAATTTGTCTCAAAGGTGCTCTTCAATTACGACCTCACAATACAGTTTAAAAACAGAAAGAATCGCCCTGAGCCCTTAATATGCTGTTTACAGCTGAAAGGAAGTAGAAGGTTCAACAGTTATTGAAAAAACAAGAAGGCAACTGGTGGACTGACAAAAAGTTTGTGAACTGTGTCCATGAAAGCGAACCCTTCAGGGTAAAACAAGGCTTAAACGTGTGTCAAATACAGAAAACCTGGGGCAAAGATTCAGACATGAGCCATTTTTCCCTCAGAGGACAAAGAGTCAGAAGCCAGAAAATAAGAGCAAGAAGTTGATATTCACTGAAATCACTGTGAATATGAGGCTGTAAAACTACACATATATGAGCTTCTGATAATCAACGGTGCATCTTAAAGAGTTATATAAGATTATAACTACTGATCTGAAGATTTTCAAACATAAAACTGGGTTTTCTCAGCATAAACAGGAGCATATGTGAACCGAACACCTTAATCTAACTCTCTAATCTCACTGCTATTGATGTATTATGATAGTAGCTGCATAAATAGTTTATATATGTAAATCTAACCCTGTGTGGGTTCATGAACGTTTATCACTGTGCTGGAAAACTTCCCATGATTATGTGAGTGTCAGTCAGTGTCTGACAGTAAATGAGTCACTGAGTGCAGCGACAGACTTCAGTACCCAGAGGTTTGACTAGCGTTCAGATCTGTGTGACCTCTGACCTCCCTGAACACTGAGGAACAGTTAGTGTCTCAGACGTAAAAATTTAATGCGGACAATAATGTTTGACTAAGAGTTACAGGTGAACTGCCCAACCTTAACTATAACCTAAATGGTAAAATTATGGTTGAAGATTCAGAGATTATAACTTGTTTCTTTTGGCACATATGCTTCTATCTTGATGGTTGTTTGTAACATGTCACGTCTGTGTTGTATTTGACACTTTACTGGCACTCATCTGTGCGTAACATTTATGACAAGCATTAGAACAAATAATCCTCACAAAATATACTGCTAATAACTTAACCTCACAAATATTTTAATGTTTAATGTTACTGCAATAAAACCTCATAAGAACCAGTACTAAATATACTTTTTAAAGATTATAACATGTTGTTTAAACTTTTTAACCCCTAAAAACTGACATGAAAAAATATTATAGTAATTTATATTAAATACTATAGTGTTTTTGAACCATATTATAGTAAATTGTAGTATATATTATAGTATTTACAACACTTTGTTAATGAATGCTACAGCATACTGTAGTATTAACTATAGTGAACTGATAAACTGTAATAAATACTGTAGTATACTTTAGTTTTTACTAAACTAGTGCATTGTAGTATAATATACCCTATAATTGTAGAAAACTTAGTACAGTATTGGGTAAAGTAATTTGTTTATATTACTATAGTTGTTATATTACCACAGCAACTATAGAATTACCACAACAAATTCATTCAAGTGGTTCAAAAACACTATAGTATTTACTATAAATTACTATAGTATTTTTTCATGTGGGTGTAACCATTTCTGGTAAAATAACACATTTACTTGGGTAACTTGGAATTAAAACATGACAGTAAGATTCTTATTTGAATGAGGTCCCATATTCATTTATTATGATTTAACATTAATATTAACTGCTGTATTATTTTAGTATTTTGATTAATTCAGCCAAAAAGTTGTGTTTAATTGCGCATATGAACGTAACTCAACATCAGTAGTTCCCATGGCAACAGCATAACATTATATCAACACCTGATCGACATATGAGAGACTTTTTAGACGGATACTGAACCGCTTTTACCTTCTTTCTCCATTGAGCAAGTACGAGCTGCGGAAGAATCCCAAAAGCTCGTGCTCGATGTGCGCGTGGAAAGTGATGTTGATCTTGTATGTTCTGAGGGGCTTCATCTCTCTGTGCAGCGCGATCACATACACCTGCTTGGGCTGGTAGTGGAAGCGGCGCTGGATCCTCATGGCGCCCGCTTTCTTACTGTCCGAATACACCAGCACTTTCTCCACCTCCAGCCGGTCCGTGTGCAGCACGATCAACTTCGTGGAGTTGACGCATTCAAACTCAATGTTCACCTCGCCGGAGAAGCTGAAGTTCTCCATGTACACGGACAGTCGGAGGTCGTAGTGGCGAGGGCGCAGGGTGGCCGGTAAGCGCAGATGTCTCCAGGGCTGCTGGCCGTCCTCTGTGTCCCTGTGACTGATGTTCCCGTCCCGGGACTGTTTCCACTTACTGTTGCTGGACCCGTTCGCGGCCAGAGCCCCGCTGCTCTCCGCGGCGCATCTCTCGAAGCTGACGCTGAGCGTGATGGCGATGGCCGTGACGATGATGAGGGTGAGGATGGAGATGGCGAAGCCCAGCACCAGCCTCTTATGCACCGTGATGTGCTGTTCGGTCGTCCGGGGCCGGACCACCACGCTGTCGGCCCACTGATCGGACAGAGCCCGTCCGTTCCTCATGCTCGCGTCCTCGATCCCCATTATATGACGAATCTGATGTGTTTTATATTCATGATCAGCCTCCGTTCGCGCGCTGCCGCTTCAAACTGATTTAAAGGCGAGAAATGAGGAAAAGATCCCGCGAAACACGCAAAGCTTGGAATAGAATGGAAAACTGATGATCGATGATCTCGAGACTAGATTCGTGTGAATCAGAAGTTCGGTCGGTCAGATGCTGGAGCTCATCGAGTCCTACCGCACATCCATTTCTCCTCTGACTTCAGTCTGATGTGGATGAAGGTCCAACACCTGCTTTCTGATCAATCGCGAGAGTGTTGTGAATCTCTCTTCTCTCTGTTCATTTTTCCTTCCTCCATCATCATCACAGTTTCTCTCGCTCTCTGATGCATCCTCTCTTTCAGCCAGTGGGCTGTGCGCTCTCTCTCTCTTTCTCCCTCTCTCTCAGAAATTCAGTCCAGTAATTCTGTCAAACAACATTTAATTAAACAGTGGAATATTCAGACAGGCTGATGTGACTCTCTCCTCTTTCACACAAATCAAAATTGCTGAGTTGCATGAATATTAAACAGAATAATGGAACAAATTAAATGGAAAAATTAGGCACGCATTTAAGGCATGTGCATGTCAAAATTTTACAGCAACGCTTTGACAGTATTTTCAACACAGTGTTTATTACTCATCACACAAATAGAGCATGTCTGTTGTGTACTTTCACAACAAAAGCATGAAATGATTATTAATTCAATCAGCTGCATTGAGCCCTTCTTCCTTTTAAAGATGGGGTAAGTCATATTTCAAAAACACTGTTTGGAAGTTAGTCGGACACCAACAACAAACGCATAGCCAATCAGCATTAGGGGGCATATGACGGTCGAGGAGACAGAATGAGCAAGAGGGAGATTTAAAGGCCCACTAAAGTGTTTTGTAACTTGCAGCATTATTTAATGTGTTGATGTAATTTCAACTGAAACAGGAAGGCAGGGTAGATATATCGAACAGCCTCGCCCCTTTTTTTTAAATAGCGAATAGCGTTTTGTTTAAATTACAACTCGGCCAGAGCTGTTGAGCTTGGTAAAACCTCAGTTTCCTTCTAATCTCTAACCATTTCTCCTCCTAATCTCCTCTATATCACTTTAAAATATAGCATTCTGTGCAGAAATCAAACATGTTCTCCAACCAATACGACCATATAGGTCGTTTGTCACTTCCCTGAAATACGACCAATAAGAGCGTTTACTAAAGTGACGCCCCTTTCAACAACAGGACACTTTCATTTTAATGCATTGTTCCCTTTTATCTGCATCATATTTCGGGTTTCGTGTGGCTCAATTGGCAGAGCATTGCAATATATAACAATATGCAATCATGTGATCATGCGATCGTGGGTTCGATCCCAGGGAATGCATGTGCTCATAAAGTGTATATGCACTATAAATCACTAAGGGTAGGTTTAGGGGTGGGGCGGGTGTAGTCATTAATAAAAAAGTGAGTTTTGCTAAATTGAAATAGTACAAATGGTGTAAAAAGTCCACACATTGCATTTAAATGAACACGCATTTTGATTGGTAACAACAGTCATACGTCATTTCATGATGACAGACATAACGCGACATTGTCATTATTTTTACGCCCGCTAGAGGGTGCATGACTTTAAAATATAAATATAGGTCGTAAGGTGCTTGAAAAATGGGG
Source organism: Megalobrama amblycephala (assembly GCF_018812025.1). Taxonomy (NCBI): domain Eukaryota; kingdom Metazoa; phylum Chordata; class Actinopteri; order Cypriniformes; family Xenocyprididae; genus Megalobrama; species Megalobrama amblycephala. Next base: position 20,181,010 of record NC_063057.1, on the reverse strand, counting down.
TTGTTTTTATTTGGAGGACAGTCTCAAATCAAATGGGTCCAATAATACGTTCTGTGCTTTCGTGTCTCTGGACCCGAGAAGACTGTGCTTGCGTTGCGGCTGTTCACGTGACACTAACGTGAAAACGGATTTCATTCACATCAATGGAAAGCATATTTACACTGTCTGAATCGTTCCCTATCCTCTATATAGTGAACTATGTGCCATTCACCATATAGAAACTAGTAAATGTGTGAACAAATGACAAATGATTTCAACCGCAGCTTCAGAGTCTGTTTGTGGTGTAAGCGGGGGCAGGACTTCAGACTCTAGAGAGCATTTGATTGGACCGAAGATTTGATGAGAAGCTGAAGTGCGATGTGATATCATGAAAATCTGTGATCCATTTTAGCGGAAGTGAAAGAAGTTTTGAATGCTAATATCTCCTAAATGCGAATTTTGTCATTGTTTTGGAACACACCAGCTAACCTTAAGACTAACATATTCATACTTATAGCTAAAAAAATAAAATTTTGATTTCAGGGGGACTGCAGAAAGAGAGATGAGATACAACACAAAAGAGTTCAAAGTTTATGGTTTATGACTGGGCAAGCGCTTTAGGACCCGCGTTAATATTAGAGCGCTAAGCGGAAAGGCCTGAAAACAGACACGGAGGCTGCTTTGATCCCGCTTCACACTGGGTTTGATTGGCCGGAGCTGCTGTGCTGTTGGCGACTAACAACGAACTTATTTGTATTTACTCTTGCGTACTGTGCGTTCATTTTTGTGCTTCCTTGTCGTTCGTTCATCATTTGAGCTTTATTTTTCGTGATGCATTTTGTTGCGCGTCAGCTGTGATAAACAAACATCCACTCTCGCATTGCGTGTGTAACAGTGGCGTGAGAGTTGTGCAGGTAAACCACTGCACACTGACGACCGCTAAAGAATCCGATGTTTAGCGTCATTGTTAGTGCACTCGCCTCGCCTGCCAGCAGCGATCAGGCTGGAGTTTGAGACCGACTCGGAACAGGGTGGTTAGAATTGGAGGGTGAGTTTTGGAGAGCAATGAAGAGAGGGGTGGGTTTGTTCAAAGACTATAGAATAACACAAGACGTGTCACTCGTATTGTTTTGAATGGGAGAAAGTATAACGCGCAATATGGTGGAATAAGTCCCGCCTTCGAAATAAGAGCCAATCGCCGACTGGTAAAGTCATCGCGGCCGTTAGAATCACCGGTTTCTATAGAAACAGTCAGACGCGTGCCTCCGAAGAGACGCACATTTAGGTCTGTGCATGCGCATTAGCTTGATCCAGCCTGAAAAATACAGTTTTTTTGTCATGATTCGAGAGTTTAGAAACTAAATCTATGAGCCGGTTGTTGTTTGATTTCATTGGTGATTTCAAATATGAAATGTAATCGGAAGGTTGGCAAACAGTTTTGGAGAATTTGATGTTTCCCCATTCAAAGAGATTGCATGATGCCCAGGATGCCCGAGAGGCGTTTCAAAGATGGCCGCCGAGTGAAATGACTTGTCTTAAAGGGACTTTGGTTTGTTTGTGTTGATTTCAAATATCAACAATGTCCAACAGCGTTTTTGAAAAATGGCTTACCCCACCTTTAAGTCCTTACTCTATATGTAATCAGTAAAATTTGACTTTACTGCTCAGATCAGTTTAGTTTTGTCGAATAGTGTGTTATTTTAGTGTCTGGGCAGCTGGGCAAGGTTTCAGTTTTATAAACCCAAATAATAAAGCATATTCACAATGTGCGCTGCAGCTGTAAACTGAAAGCCGCTGTCCATGGTGCTGAATCAAATAGGACCATTTCCCAAAAAGGTTTCCTAAATTCTCCCACAAACTCTATGTCCCAAATGGTTGAACCCATTGGAAGTAAAACAGCTTTTATTTGCATTTTCTACCTGTTCATTTAGCTTTCATTCTCAAAAGCTTTTTTATGAGTGACCTTATCTCCTCCTTCACATCCCTTCCATATTTTCCACCACTCATTTGTCTCAGTACATCTGTCATTGTTTCATAAAGGAAGACCAGCGGCGGCTCTTTGAACGCAGTGACGGCTCCAAACACCAAATAACACTCTCAATTTGCAGCCGTTGGCATGGCTGGTTAAACAGCACAGCGAGAGGAGAGCGATGAATGTGTGAATAGACCCTTGAAGGAGCCAGGAGAGAAAAGACGAGGTGAAAAGATGATTAGGATAAAGTGAAAAATAGAACGGGGGCTTCTAGTTCAAATGATTTTATTCACAGTTGAAATTCTCTAAACTAGAACGGGCAAGAAATGCATTTCGATTCCATCCGATCAAGATCCTCTTCGCCCCTTTGGAATTTAAAACCTATTCTTATGAAATAATGGGGCAGAGATGGAAAGTCCTTGAATGATTGGGAGATCTCTGGATCAAATGAAAATGGAGAAAAACAAGCAATTTCAATGTGGCATCTGAACACAAAAGCCTGTGTAATTGTGTGAATATGTGTGTGAACCATGAGTCTCCAGCTGAATGAAAACATACAACACAAGATCAGTCTGGAGGGACTGTGACAGGGGCTAAATGAATAAAAACGTCCGTAAAACGTCCTTGAGGGCAGCTGTGATTGCCGGCACATAGAGGGTCATTTCAGAGGAGAAAGATGAAGAGAAACACACTCTCACAGAGAGAGAAAAATACAAGACAAAAATGAGATTTGTGTGGAAATAACTATAAGCAGAACAGAGAGACATCGCCCCCTGCAGTTCAAAAGTAACATTAGTATTTGCCAGTCAAAACCAATGGGATAACCTAACTGACTCAGTAACTCTCCAGGACCAGGATCTAAATTCAGTGTAGATTAAATTCTGTAATGACTGTATGGACGTCTATACATTTTTCTTGATTTTAAAGCACATTTGATAAACATTTCTTATATCACTGAAGGAAGTCTTTGGTTGTGCAGATCCTGGAACACAAACAGTCCTTGTTGTCAAACTGGACACGTTATAGGGTTAGATCAGCCAAAAAATGAAGAGTCTGTCATCAACTCTCAGACATTTTTTTTCTTTGAAGTAACATGCACAAAAAGATATTTAGAAAAACGTACAGGCTGTGGTTTCCCCTAAAACCAAAAGTATTTACATTAAATTATATGATCTGTGCATCATCTGAGGTTTTAAGGTACATTCACTCTATTTTACATTACTTGTAAAAAATGCTCCGGTTCTTGTAGAACTCATAATTACAACTTGTACCACCTGACTGCATGAAGAAATGCTCAAAATGGCAGCGACTTCAGCAGTAAAATGTTGTGAAGTGTTTATCTCATAATATTTCTGTTTAATAATTCAGAATCAGAGGAAGTTAACAGCTGCGAGTAGAATGTCTGGGTTGCCATCTAGTAATGTGCCCTTTAAGTGTCAGAAATATCATAATTGCGAGTTCTGAGCACATGAATGACCAACAAAAGTTGTATTCACGAGTAGGAAAAGTAGTTGCCGAGATGTGACATTGGAAGGGGCATGCTGGGTTTACAAATTGCTAAACACTGATATATAATATAGATAGTATCATATAATAAATCTATACAGGTGCTGGTCATATAATTAGAATATCATGAAAAAGTTCATTTTTTTATTGTAAATTTAAAAAAAAAATGAAACTTTTATTTATACTAGATTCCCTACATGTAAAGTAAAACATTTCAAAAGTTTTTTTTTTTTTTTTTTTTTTTTTTTTTAATTTGTTGATTAAAGTGTACAGCTAATGAAAGTCCAAAATCCAGTATCTCAAAATATTAGAATATTTACATTTGAGTTTCATTAAATGACCATCCCTACAGTATAAATTCTGCTTATCTCTTGTTCTTTGAAACCACACTAATGGGGAAGACTGCTGACTTGGCAATGGTCCAGGAGACAATCATTGACACCCTCCACAAAGAGAGTAAGTCACAGATGGTCATTACTGAATGTGGTGGCTGTTTACAGAGTGATGTATCAAATCATATTAAATGCAAAGTTGAATAGAAGGTAGAAATTGGGTAGGCAAAGGTGCACAAGCAACAGGGATGACCGCAAGCTTGAGAATACTGTCAAGTAAAGCCGATTCAAACACTTGGGAGAGCTTCACAATGAGTCAAATGAAGCCGGAGTCAGCGCATCAAGAGTCACCACACTCAGACATCTTCAGGAAAAGGACTACCAAGCCACTTCTGAAACAGAAACAACGTCAGAAGCATCTTACCTTGGCTAAGGAGAAAAAGAACTGGACAGTGAACAGTGGTCGAAAGTCCTCTTTTCAGATAAAAGTAAATTTTGCATTTCATGTTGAAATCATGGTCCCAGAGTCTAAAGGAAGACTGGAGAGGCACAAAATCCAAGCTGCTTGAAGTCTAGTGGGAAGTTTCTGAAGTTAGTCATGATTTGGGGGGCCGTGACGTCTGCTGGTATTGGTCCATTGTGTTTTATCAAGTGCAAAGTCAATGCAGCCATCTTCCAGGAGATTTTGGAGCACTTTATGCTTCCATCTGCTGACAAGCTTTATGGAGATGCTGATTTCCTTTTCCAGCAGGACTTTAGCACCTGCCCACAGTGCAAAAACCGCTTCCAAGTGGTTTGCTGACCATGATATTACTGTGTTTTATTGGCCAGCCAACATGCCTGACCCCTGAATCTATGGGATATTTTCAAGAGAAAGATGAGAAACAGTCGATCCAACAACATACAGATGATCTGAAGGCTCAATAGTGCCTCAGCAGTGCCACAGGCTGATCACTTCCATGCCACACTTCACTGATGCTGTAATTTGTGCTAGGAGCAAGTCATTTGCTGTAATATGTGCTGCCGACCAAGTATTGAGTGAACAAATGAACATACTTTAAAGAACTTGAACTTTTCTGTTTTGAAAATCCATTTTTTGATTGATCTTAGGAAATATTCTAATATTTTGAGATACTGGATTTTGGACTTTCATGAGCTGTACGCTCTAATCATCAAAATTAAAAAAAAAAAAACTTTTGAAATGTTTTACTTTACATGTAGGGAATCTAGAATATATGAAAGTTTCATTTTAAAAATAATTTACAATAAAAAAAATTAACTTTTTCACGATATTCTAATTATATGACCAGCACCTGTATAGCGTGATCAAGTTATTTTTTTAAAATGCTGTATTTCACTTATTTTAAATGTGTGATCTACAGAACAGCTTATAACAATTGTGAAGATAATCACTCAACTTATGTATTGGCTGTTATGTATCTTGAATGCGTGAACTGCCATAATAACGAATGCCTGACTCGAAGGTACGAGTTTCCCTGGTGCACTTGAAGACAGTATAATTATGTTAATCACAACATGCTGTGAACACACATTTATATCCAGTCACTGATCCACCGGAGTCACTTCCGTCAGTTGTGTGATCTGTGGGACTCAAACGCTGCAATCTGTAGTAGACTCGCGTATAAAAGCTGCTGTAGGTTAATTAAGATTTGACGGATGAACTCGTGCCTTGTTTGGACATGTCACGTCAACTGTGGTAAAAATTTCCAGTGATAAGGACATTGGCATTTTTTATATTTACTTAAGTTGAAAACTGAAAAATACTACCTCCGCAAGAAGTGTATGGAGGCACGTCCAAATCCAATGATCATGTCATGTCTCATCAGCTGAGATATTTTCATCTGATCAGTTTTTGAAGGAAGCATAGATTTATCTTTCTCCATCTACAATATCCCACTGCTGTGTGTGCAGGTCCATGACAGTTGAGCTAAAGGACAAAAATAGCACCTGAAAGCTGCAGTTGGCACTCAGTACGTGTACATCAGGTTTTTGCCCATTTTTTCCACATTTTAACACACGTACCTTCTGCAAGATGTCTGTTAAAGATCACTTCATCTGGAAAGTGTCTGATGTTTATACAAACATCTAATAGACGTCTTTAAGATGTCAGTTTTACATACATTCTAATTCATAAACATCTTAAAGTCATCTTCTTAACGTCTATTTGACATCTGACAGGAAACATCCTATAGACGTATTACAGATAGAGCAAACACTCTTAAAAATATCTTCCAGATGCAAACACGCGCATTAAATAGACGTCTCCGAGATGTACGTGTGCTTAGGGTTGACTCTAGCAAGAAATTATTATTGTGATTCCTTGACCTTCTTGTTCATGGGACCTTCATCCTAGCCAAGAGCATCATCTGCATTCAATTCTACAACATCTTCTCAGTCTTTAGAAAAGATGTTTTGTCATGCAAAGTAATAGCTGCACATTGGCAGATGTTGTCCCCTTGGAATTATAAGGTTCTATCTGACATTTTTTGTCAAAATTTAATTATTCACATATTCTTATTCTGTGACTTTTTATTTAGAAAACAAAAAGGTTCTATCTACAGAGTTGAAAGGAATGCAAAAACTTTGAAGCTCAATATCTCAAAACTGCTCAGAATGCAGATAGAACCTTATAATTCCAAGGAGACGATATTGTGTGAATTGACCCTTCGCTGGGAGTTTGATTGACAAGCGATCTAACCAATCATAACGCTGAACCTGCAATTTTGTCCGACAAAGCAGTCAGGAGTTAGAAGATTAACCTCGGTGGACTTGAACTGGAAAAATGGTGTGTATTTAAGTCTTTTAAACAACATTCCTTCTCATGTTCATTTGATGCTATAAATTAACTAGTAAGAAGAGATGATCGGTTCACGTGCCGTTTGATCTGAGAATTTCTTAAAAAATTAGACAGTTTGAAAGCTGGGACTTTGTTTAATATCATAAGTAACCTGCTCTGTCTTGTCTGTCGACGTGTTGTCAGTGTCCTCTTTGCGCCGCAATGTATTTTTCACTGTATGTGGTGTGACAGTGCCATGGCTTGTCAGAAAAAGCAACAGTAACTGGGGGGGCGGGTCAATTACATGTGCAAATACCTTTTCATCAAGGTGGTCATTGATGAAAAAAGGTCTAAAGTCTACGGATTCATCCACACCACCTTCGAAGCTTTGGAGAAGACCATTAACACGCTTAATGGCATGTTGTTGGGTGACCATTTAGATTCTTCAAAATAAAGTTTCTAAAATGGGGGTTTTCACGGTGATGCCATAGAAGAACCTTTTTGTTTTTTTGGTTCCCAAAAGAACTTCTCAGGACCCATTTCCATTATAAAGAAACTTTTGTGTAGTGGAAAGGTTCTATGGATGTTAATGGTTCTTCATTTTTATTTTTAAGAGTGTAGTGTATGTGAATCCCTGTTATACTTCCTGTACTTTGTCTTATCTGTAGATTTATTTATAGTGTGAACACTTCTGCCTTCACAAACCACCTCCATCTTTTCCACCACTCATTCGTCTCAATACATCTGTCATTGTTTTCAAAGCCAGTTTCATAAAGGAAGACCAGCGGCATATCTTTGAACGCAGTGACGGCTCCAAACACCAAATAACACTCTCAATTTTCAGCCGTTGGCATGGCTGGTTAAACAGCACAGCGAGAGGAGAGCGATGAATGTGTGAAGAGACCCTTGAAGGAGCCAGGAGAGAAAAGACGAGGTGAAAAGATGATTAGGATAAAGTGAAAAATAAAACGGGGGCTTCTAGTTCAAATGATTTTATTCACATTTGAAATTTTCCAAACTTGAAAATGCGTTTAGATTTTGCTCCTCTACCTCTGTGGAATTTAAAACCTATTTTTATGAAATAATGGGTCAGAAATGGAAAGTCCTAGAATGATTGTGAGATCTTTGGATCAAATGAAAATGGAGGTGCGTTTAAAGAGAAAAGTAAGCAATTTCAATGTGGCATCTGAACACAAAATGTGTCATGGTTTTGGAAATGTGTGTGAACCATGAGTCTCCAGCTGAATGAAAACATACATATAGGGACTGTGACAGGGGCTAATTGAATAAAAAAAAAAATGTCAGTAAAACACCTTCGAGGGCAGCTGTGATTGCCGGCACATAGAGGGCCATTTCAGAGGAGAAAGATGAAGAGAAACACTCTCACAGAGAGAGAAAATATAAGCAGAGCAGAGACACATCACCCCCTGCGGTCCATAAGTAACATTAGAGTATCACAATCAACACTGGACAGAGATATACACAACACAGTTTTAGACGACGATAATATCCCTGACAACTTGATGTTAAAATATTTGTTGGTAATAGATACCTGTTTGGAAACTATCATTTTTGCAATTCTGTTGTGTGCTCCTAATGCCACATAAATGAACCTTAAATTTTTACGAACCAGAGGAAGAGGATAAAAAAAAAAAAAAAAAAAAATTACACCATGAAGCATTTGGCAATGAAAGCCAATGGAATTTGATAACCTGACTGATTTCATCACAAGTGTCAGTTCTCAGGGCCTGATATTACCAAATAATGTGATGATACAGTTATGAAACATCCTTCGTTCTCTCACAATATCAGTGTGTCAAATTCACTTTAGCTGAGACCACTAGATATAAAGCTTCTAATAAAACTTTGAAATAAGTCTCCAGATCTGCTCTGTTGAAGCACAGTGTCCCTTATCCAAGCAATCTGGTGAAGTAAAACCTGTGAAATTTTGCAGTTATTCATCATCTCAGTGATCAGGCAGCTGTCCTTGTCCAGTGGAACTTCTACAAACTTAAACAGCTGTTCTTTTTCAGGCAATGAATGAGCCCACCTGCAAAACCATTGAGAATCCTGCCTCAAACACCTGCTTGACTACTGGTGACAAACTGTAGCTGTTTAAAGGTGCAGGAGTAAAACTGTTGGTAAGTAAACATTGCATGTCATCCTTGCCACAAGAGGTGCTGTAGCAAGTATTTTTCTATGATTTCTTTTCTTTTTCAGGAAATTGCTGTCATGGTGGAGCAACAGTTTGAAGAAAATCTAGCTGAACATCTTAGTTAAAGGTAAGTAACTGTTGCTGTATTTATAGCCAGTTAGTTACCTGCATGAGGTCTCACAATCTCAGTGAAATCTCATAGGCAAAAAAGGTCCATTGTCTATTGTCAATATTGTGTAGTGAGCAAAGCTCACACAGAAATCACTTTTAAGCAGCTTTCTGCGTGAACTTGAACATGTTGTAAAATGTACATGGGAAAATCTTTTGCCCCCACCCGAAAATCCTTTGTGTGGATTCCTATTGAAATTCAATAAATAACAGTGCATATGACCACACCTTAAAGGGTTAGTTCACCGAAAAATGAAAATAATGTCATTTATTACTCACCCTCATGCCGTTCCACACCCGTAAAACCTTCGTTAATCTTCGGAACACAAATTAAGATATTTTTGTTGAAATCCAATGGCTCAGTGAGGCCTCCATAGCCAGCAATGACATTTCCTCTCTCAAGATCCATTAATGTACTAAAAACATATTTAAATCAGTTCATGTGAGTACAGTGGTTCAATATTAATATTATAAAGTGATGAGAATATTTTTGGTGCACCAAAAAAACAAAACAACAACTTACTATATGATATAACAATCACTATATGATGGCTGATTTCAAAACACTGCTTCATGAAGCTTCGGAGCGTTATTAATCAGCGGTTCGGAGCACCAAAGTCACATGATTTCAGCAGTTTGGCTGTTTGACACGCGATCCGAATCATGATTCAACACAAAAGATTCATAATGTTCCGAAGCTTCCTGAAACAGTGTTTTGAAATCGGCCATCACTAAATAAGTCATTATTTTGTTTTTTTTGGCGCTCCAAAAATATTCTCGTCGCTTTATAATATTAATATTGAGCAACTGTACTCACATGAACTGATTTACATATGTTTTTAGTACATTAAAGGATCTTGAGAGAGGAAATGTCATTGCTGGCTATTCTGGCCTCACTGAGCCATCGGATTTCAACAAAAATATCTTAATTTGTGTTTCAAAGATTAACGAACGTCTTACGGGTCTGGAACGGCATGAGGGTGAGTAATAAATGACATTATTTTCATTTTTGGGTGAACTAACCCTTTAATACCAATGCTGTTTAATAGCACAGCCGTCTAAACTCTACTGCTCTCTTGAGTATGGAGGTTTGTTACTGTACCACCACAATGACGTTTGCGTACTTGTCTGGCCTTAAAGGGATAATTCACCCAAAATTAAAATGATCCCATGATTTACTCACCCTCAAGCAATCCTAGACTATCTTCTTTCAGACTAACACAATCGGAGATAAAAAAAATATCCTTAGTCCTCCAAGTGTCACGGATTGGCACAGAGACAAAAGGTGAGATCCAAGTGCAATCTTTAATGGAGTAATCCAAGCTCGTAGACAGACAGGCAGGGGTCAAAATCCAGATTACGGTCCATAATAAACAATGAAACAGAAACAAAAGCCAGAGACAAAACAAAAGCCAGTGACATGAAATGAAACCACAATAACAAAAGCAAAGACAACCCAAGTATAAATAGACAGACACTAATGAACATAACACAAGACAGCTGGGTGCAATGAAGAGGTCAGTCTAGGAGGTGAATTATGGGTAATGTAGTATAAGGTGAACAATAGTCCATGTTGGAGTGCCCTCTGGTGGCTAAACAGGGCACTCCAACTCATGATCATGACACCAAGATTTATAATAGTAGTGAAGGGGTGGCCAGATTTTGAAGCCCAAAAAATTCATCCAACCATTATAAAAAATAATCTATCCATCCATCATAAAAGTAATCCACATGGCTCCAGGGGGTCAATGAAGGCCTATTGAAGCGAAGCAATGCATTTTTGTATGAAAATTATCCATATTTAAAACTTTATCAATTCAAATAACATGCTTCCAGTGGACGACGTACCCTTACTGCGCAAGTCGACTTGCGCCAAATGAGTTACCCCTGACGCGACGTATGATGTAGGATTTAGGAGTATCGTAAGCTTAGACGCCTCTCGTGGTTCAAACAATTATGGCCGGGCAAAGCTCAAAATCCTCCGACATTTCTCTTTAAAAATGATCATTTTAGACTTCTAATTCGTAACTGGTGATTTGTTTTGCTCTATCCTCTGTGCTTCCGTATTCGTCATTACATCATGCATTGGGTCAGAGGTTACTCTTCCACCACAAATCCATATGTACAGTCATCTTTTTGAAAGCTAGTTATTATATTTAATAACATTTTAAATATGGATATTTTTCTTACGAAAACTGCTTCAGAAGGCCTTTTTTTTTAACCCACTGGAGCCATATGGATCACTTTTATGACGCATGGTGCATTTTCTTTTTCTTTCTTTCTTTTATTTTTTTTTTGCTTCAAAATGCCCCCCCTTCAAATGTGAGTGACAGGTTGTCCCACCCTCACGACAGTAAACACTTCATCAGAGAAGAGAAGAGACGTCACTGCAATTTATTTTGATTAAAGATTATGAGGGCACATTAATTAAAATAATAATAATAACGATACGCACAGATCAATCATTCATAATAAATAATGCAATATTCCAGTAAAAAATAAGAATTGTCAGATTTGATGGACAGAATAACACATATCCTGAAAACTGTGATTAATGTAATTGTGAGTGTTTTGCTAGAGGGAAGTTGATTCTGTCCAGGGAGGTGGTAATTTTTTTATCATCAGTCAAGAATTCATCTGTCAGCACTTTCAGTCACACACACATTTGACACTCATTCATAATTCATACGTCAGTTGGATATGATATCGTATATCAGCAGTGAGAATGACACAGTAAGACAGCAGGGAATTGGTATTTTTATCTGCTACTATGATACAACCTGACTGTGAGGCTGATGCAAATGCTTTCGTTCACCAGTCGATTGAGGTGCATGTGATTGAGAGCAGTTTCCAGAGATACAGTATGAATGTGCTGAAATGATCTTAATCACGGTGCCCAAAAGAACCACATTTTTTATCCTTGCAATGTGAATAAATTTGGTTAAGTAGCTTTAAATGAAAAGCTTTTAGCAATAATAGAACTGTGGAGAGAAATATGCCTGAGGATGAAGACGCTGTTTCTGGATACGAATGTTAATGGCAGCTAATGTTACCCAGAAGCCCTCGGGTCTCGCGTCGGTTTTGAAGCAGCACCAAAGAGCCTCATCCGAACAAACGCATTGCCGTCTGCGTCCAGGTCAATAAGTTTGTCAGTTAGCTCAGAATTCATCGATCCGCCGCCTCTTATCAAGTGAACTGCTCTGAAAATGCACTGGACCCTGTAGTAAACACTCGCAAAACTCCAGCGACCGTGAGAGATACAAGCGATATAATGGGGAAACAAACAATGCAGCATTTTAATACAGAGTTATAAAGTTTAAGCAGCATCTAGTAGCTGTGAGTGATGGATCATTGTAAATGGAAAAGTTTTATATTTTCACAGTTATGAGGTGATATATTCTGAGCTCTACCATTATTTATCATAATGCCAAGACATTTAAATTATGGATCTCAGGTTTAGTTTGAACTTAAAATAAAGTTGCATTATATAATGGGTTTGTAAGAAAACTTTGTGCACAAAAAAGGACTGTTGTCTATATATATAAAAAAAGCATTATTTTACCCTTGTAAATGTTACTCTCATTATAAAAAAAGAGGGGAAAAAAGAAAGCTTCCGACACTCCGCAAAAAATACAGAACAAACAGTGACAGTGACTCATCAGCTTTACATGAGACAGACAGAGAACTTCAATGACTCTCACTGGAGACTCATACAGTCACATTGAGCTGAAGAATCAATAAACACTTGATACCTCATCCATGATCTCAGCTCATTATAATAGAGTATGATAGACATTTCTATTATCATCATTATTTATCATAAAGAACTAAATCCTTTTTCAAATTAGAGGAAATGTTGAATCATTGTGACTTTAGTGGTGATAGGTGCTTTGCGACACATTAAACTCACGCCTGAGACGTTCGGCTCTTCTTTTACAGCACAAACGCGGCTCCTCGTGACAGACCGATGATTTATTGTCCATTCAGCAGCTTTTATCTTGTCATCTTGACAAACTCTCATGATTTCCCTGGATCAAACTACGCTTCGAAATAAAGCAGCCAGACAGGTTGAAAATGAACAATCGTTTGGTCTCCAAGGGCTTTGAGTCCTGCTGTGTTTTTCAGACTGACATCCAGATTTGCACAGGCTTTGATGGGCTGATGATTTACATGTCCTGCTGAGCGTCATATGAGGGAAATGATGAGAAAAGGGTCTTTCACACTGTTCACACTGTTAAAGGAGGAACTTTGGAAAGAGCACATTGTCCCAGGTGTATGTGGACCAGAATCTTGCACAGTTTTCAGCTCATGAACCATTTAAACTTTATAGGTTAAAATGTCCTTTACATTTAATGAGCAAACTTGTCTGAACCATAAATAGATGCAAGATTGATAATCCAACAGCGTCTAAAATGTTTCCATCCATTTTTGTGTTAGATTCCATGTGATATATGCAAACTAAAAGTTTTGTTTTACCAAACTCTCATAGAGTCGCAACAAACAGGGATGATCCGTAAATTGTTTGGGCTGACTATTTTCCCGTCATTCTCTCCGCTGATTAATTACCATGATTTTCTCCAATGGTTGTCAAGGCAACAGCAGTGTTCTGCGCTCTCAGCACTGTTTGGGCCGATGACAGTGTGTAATTAAATATAAGCAGTTGCTATTAGGACTGGAGGATACACTGTAATTATAAGCCTTTGCTTGTTCCCTGTGGTTTACCAGGCTGCTGGGGAGGCGCTGTCACTCAGATGGCCGCCCAGACGCCCCCAAACACTGATACAGAGGTCGGCCTGTTCCTCAGAGTTTGTATGGAGATAGGAAATGTTGTTGTTATGGTGAAGTTATAATATTGTTAACAAAAGCAGACTTTATCACAGACAGATACAGCGTGCATGTGAATCACAAAATGATACTGTGACATTGGATTCTATTTTTCCAAACTGTCATTATCTTGAAAACTTAGGCTATGTTACATGGACCAGAAGGTGAAAAGAATGAAAAAGAACCCATTTCTTTTTGCATTCATACTGACTTTGGGTCTGAAATTGGATTTAGGTATCTTTTGGTGATAGGGTCACCAGTTCATAAATATGTTCAATTTCTTCTGTCATGTCCATAAAACACGTGGCTCATCTCTCTGTCACTGTGTTATTATTAGCTTTGTATGGTAACCTGAAATAGACAATTGTAATTATGCCACTGATAATTCACTAAGTTGACTTTTCCTACAAAATACATTTTAAACACACATATATGACACATGCGATTAACAATTTATTTTGATATTTTCCTAAACACACTACAATTACCTTATAATGGGTTATTAAAATATTAGCCATTTTTCAAAGTATAAAAACTGAATAGCATATTGGTACTCAACTATTAGCCAATTTGCACTGTAACTGTAACGTTTTGTGCACTTTATACCCACAAACAACCTTATACAAACCTACGGAAGAGGATTAGGGCCAAGCAATAATAAAAAAATAAAACCATCTCGAGATTAAAGTTGTTAAATTTTGAGAAAAAACTCGTTAAATTTCGAGAAAAAAGTCGAGATAAAATGTTGAGAATAAACTCGTTAAATTACGAGAAAAAAAATCGTTAAATTTCGAGAAAAAAATCGAGATAAAATGTTGAGAATAAAGTCATTAAATTACGAGAAAAAAGTTGTTAAATTACAAGAACAAATTCGTTAAATTATGAGAAAAATGTTGTTAAATTTCGAGAAAAAAGTCAAGATAAAATGTTGAGAATAAAGTCATTAAATTAACGAATTTATTCTCGTAATTTAACGACTTTTTCTCGTAATTTAATGACTTTATTCTCGTAATTTAATGACTTTATTCTCAACATTTTATCTTGACTTTTTTCTCGAAATTTAACGAGTTTGTTCTCGTAATTTAACGACTTTTTTCTCGTAATTTAATTACTTTATTGTCAACATTTTATCTCGACTTTTTTCTCGAAATTTAATGACATTTTTCTCATATTTTAACAAATTTGTTCTCGTAATTTAATGACTTTTTCTTCGTAATTTAATGACTTTTTTCTCAACATTTTATCTCGACTTTTTTCTCGAAATTTAACGAGTTTTTTTCTCGTAATTTAACGAGTTTATTCTCAACATTTTATCTCAACTTTTTTCTTGAAATTTAACGAGTTTGTTCTCGTCATTTAATGAGTTTTTTCTCGTAATTTAATGACTTTATTCTCAACATTTTATCTCGACTTTTTTCTCGAAATTTAACGAAATTTTTCTCATAATTTAACAATTTTGTTCTGGTAATTTAACGACTTTTTCCTCGTAATTTAATGACTTTATTCTCAACATTTTATCTCGACTTTTTTCTTGAAATTTAACGAGTTTTTTCTCGTAATTTAACGAGTTTATTCTCAACATTTTATCTCAACTTTTTTCTCGAAATTTAACGAGTTTTTTGTCGTAATTTAACGAGTTTATTCTCAACATTTTATGTCGACTTTTTTCTTGAAATTTAACTAGTTTTTCTCGAAATTTAACAAGTTTTTTCTCGTAATTGAATGAGTTTATTCTCAACATTTTATCTCAACCTTTTTCTTGAAATTTAACGAGTTTTTTTCTTGTAATTTAACGAGTTTATTCTCAACAATTTATTTTCGACTTTTTTCTCGAAATTTAACGAGTTTTTTCTTGAAATTTAACAACTTTAATCTCGAGATGGTTTTATTTTTTTATTATTGCTTGGCCCTAATCCTCTTCCGTACAAACCAAACTTTGGTCTAATTAAACTTAATAAAACACTGGAGCCTCAACTTTTTTTCACTGCCTTTATTTTATTCAAACTTTTTTTTCGGATAAGGGGATTTAACGTGACTGTCATCAATGCTGGCCTGGCTGTACATTAATACCTATAATATAAAGTTTCATCATTATTTGGTGCTGTCTTGCACAATAACTGGTGCACATTTTTCTCTTGACTTTCTGTGAAATGATGTATCGATGTCTCCTCATGCCATTTGCAGTGCCCTTCAAAATGAACATGTATGCTCACTTAAGATGGTGGAATGCCCTGTGAAGTCCACTTCTCAGAGCACTTACAGTCGAATGGTGTCTAATACACTGCTTTAACTCAAATACTGAAAGTAAAAAAAACGATACTGATAACTAAATTCTTTTATTACATACAAGCTATAAAAGCTATAAATATTGACCAAATGAAGTTTCTTCAGACGTGTTTCAACATAATATTCAAGTGATTCTGAAGATCTTGATTAGCTGGTTCAGGTGTGTTTCATAAAAGTCAGTGGGTCTCCAGAAGCAGGGTTGAAGACCTATTCCCTTTTCTAATGTGGTTTCTGTTAGTGAAATACAATCCTTTTGAGTTCTGCTATCATCATGTTCTCCCCATGTTACCATCTGTAAGTAATTTCCTACTCTCATCATGGATGATATTTAGTACAGGAAGTCAAGTGCTCAAATCCATATCAGCGAAACCAATAAGTCAAGAAGATGAATACTGAACTGATATATGTAACTAAAAGAGTGTGAAATTGAGCTACACTGCACCACAATCATGCTTTCTTTAAGGTATACTGGTTTCTTTCATCTGTGGAATGTAAAATAAGATATATATTATTAAATGCCCATTCACACCAAGAACAATAACTATAAAGATAACGATAAAGATATAATTCTAAAAAACGTTCTAAATGTAAATGAATAGCACTGTCCACACCACAGCTATAACGTTATACAGAAACGACATCATTGGGATCACTTTCAGAATGATTTTTTTTCAGCTGTTGAACAATAAAACACTGACAGCCAATCAGAATCCATTCTAATTTAAGGGCTCGCGCATTTAAAATTGCAGACGACATTATCGGCATTATATATTATGAGGTCCAGAAAAGGCCACCACTTTTGGACAAGTCAAACCACCTTTGAAGAGAGATCATTGTGCCAGGCTAGCAAACAGTCTAACGTAAAATAGCACTAGTTTCAACAACATTGGCTGTGTCCGAAATCACCCCATATACCCTTAAATAGGGCACTATTTGAGGGGACAGCCATTTGTAGTGGTGTCTGAAACCATAGTGGACGATGTTGAGTTCACTCATTCAATCTCACAATGCACCGCAATAACGAGTGTACAACCGAAGCACGCTCAACAGCTAGAAAATACCCATAATGCACTGTGAGTCGCGCACTGAATGAATTCCCACATCTCGCCAGGAGATGGCGCCCGCAGCTGAATCAATCATCCATTAATTTTCCAAAGCATGCTGGTCCAGCATAATATCATATAGCTATGAATTCCTTTTAAATTGATCATTAAATCATTTAATTAAGGTTTGTACATGCCAGTTTCCATGGCAGAGTTCAACATAAATATTCATTACTACTGGAGCTGCCAGTTTGCTAAGTTTCAAATGATTATTAAACAGCAAGCAAAACTATGCAAAATCCAAATTCACTCACTTGTTTCGTTCACTCCTTCAAGTGGACTATATTAGTGCAGTAATGTAGGGAATAGTGAATGAGGGTATAGGGGGGCGATTTCGAACATATCCTTTGAAGTTGCAATGAAAAAGACTATAGGCGTTGTTTTTATTCGACTATATTGACTTTGTCATCTAAATTCACTTATTAGATCGATTACACTAGCTATTCACTTGAAACATAGCATGCTGAGGACATCTGCTGTGTAAATGCAACAAGACCAGCAAAAACATGTAAACACTTTGAAACCGCAGTGCATGAGCTTAAACATACCGTTATCGTTCATTGGTGTGGATGCAAATATAGTTATCATTTGTTAACTTTATAGTTATCGTTCTTGGTGTGAACAGGCCTTAAGTTTTAGTGACAATAGGGATATCTTATTATTGCTGTTAAGATGATACAGATAAATGTACATTTATAATGAAGTTTTAAAAATATGCTTTATGCATGTGTATGTGTTCCCGATTTGTTTTTAACTTTATAAGTTAAGCATTAAACACATTTCCACTTAATATGAAATGCATTACAAGAATGTGTGTAATATATCACAATAAAACTAAACAACTTGAATTATTCTGTTTATATGTGTACTCCAATTCTCCCGCCATATCTATATTTAAAGGTGCCATCGAACATTTTTTTACAAGATGTAATATAAGTCTAAGGTGTCCCCTGAATGTGTCTGTGAAGTTTCAGCTCAAAATACCCCATAGATTTTTTTTTTATTAATTTTTTTTACTGCCTATTTTGGGGCATCATTAACTATGCACCGATTCATGCTGCGGCCCCTTTAAATCGCGCGCTCCCTGCCCCCTCTGAGCTGTCGACTATAATACAGTGCATTTACAAAGTTCACAGAGCTAATATAACCCTCAAATGGATCTTTACAAGATGTTCGTCATGCATGCTGCACGCATACATCGATTCCTGTGAGTATAGTATTTATTTGGATGTTTACATTTGATTCTGAATGAGTTTGATAGTAGCTAGGCTGCAGCTAACGGGCTAAAGCTAACATTACACACTGTTGGAGAGATTTATAAAGAATGAAGTTGTGTTTATGAATTATGCAGACTGAAAGTGTTTAAAAATGAAAATAGTGATGGCTCTTGTCTCCGTGAATACAGTAATAAACGATGGTAACTTTAACCACATTTAAAAGTACATTAGCAACATGCTAACGAAACATTTAGAAAGACCATTTACAAATATCACTAAAAATATCATGTAGTCATGGATCATGTCAGTTATTATTGCTCCAACTGCCATTTTTCACTGTTGTACTTGCTTGCTTACCTAGTCTGATGATTTTGCTGTGCACATCCAGACGTTAATACTGGCTGCCCTTGTCTAATGCTTTGATCATGGGCTGGCATATGCAAATATTAGGGGCGTACACCCCGACTGTTACGTAACAGTTGGTGTTATGTTGAGATTCGCCTGTTCTTCGGAGGTCTTTTAAACAAATGAGATTTATATAAGAAGGAGGAAGCAATGATGTTTGAGACTCACTGTATGTCTTTTCCATGTACTGAACTCTTGTTATTTAACTATGCAGAGGAAAATTCAATTTGTAATTCTAGGGCACCTTTAAAATGAATCGCAAGGACTTGTCACCTTGGGTCACATGACCATAAACGATTAAATTATGTCCTCAAAGTGACTGCATGCTCCCTATGCTAACAAATTTGTGGAAGAGCTCTTCCTGTTTTTTTTTTTTTTTTTTTTTTTTTTTTTTTTGGGCGTCCCTCAAAGGTGCAAAAAAGCCGTTTGGAATTTGCCCTTAAAGATAACGTACGGCACCAAAATACATCATTGTAATTCACGCTACAGCAGCGAGGACAGGGTTGCCAGGTTTTTCACAACAAAACCCGCCCAATTGCTACTCAAAACCCGCCCAATCGCATTCCAGGGTAAAATCCGCGTTTTTGGCGGCTCCCCAGGTAAAAGTCGCATTCCAGGGGCTAAATATCATGTTATTTGGGTCGCTTCAACCCGCGGACATGAAAAACAACCCGTGGGAACTGTAAAAGTAGCCCAATTCCACGGGAAAACCACAGACTTGGCAACACTGAGCGAGGACTACAAAAGTCTCAACTACTTGGATTGTTCAACAATTTCAGGTGCAGGATACGCCAGCAGGTGGTGGCAAGTGACTGTTTATGAGTGAGACATTAAGGAACCGTTCACACAGAACGCGTTTTTCTATTCCAATGCGCTACTTTCCCATTTTTTTTCTATGTAAACACGCGCTTGACGGACGTGCATGACCGTTACGCTCGTGTCTCGCGTCTTTTGCGGCGCCTCTCACATAGAGCGCCTCGTTTTTAAGACGCCGTGTCAAGTTAAAAGAATTTCAACTTTTACATGCAGCGCCGCTCATCAATGTCAGTTACAAAACAGTCGACCAATCAGAAGAACTCGGAGGCGGGGCAAGCATTGCGAGCTTCTGTTTACAGTAGCACGTTGGCATGACAACTGTTTTATATGACTGCAACATGGCTCATTATTATCTTATTTTCTTTTTTTCCATGTCAAAACTTTCCATGTATCTGTCAATTCTGCTGTTTGCCCATTATTTCTGTTATTGTCTTTGAGACGTGATTATTGCATCACGTCTCAAAGGCGCGTCTCGAGACGCTCGCGTTCTACACTGCGCTTTTTTAAAAACCATTCCTGAGTGCTGCGTCTCGCGTTTTTAGATGCAAAGACGCGCTCTGTGTGAGCGGCCTTTGTCTCATTTCGAAGGCTACGTCCTCCACAGGTCACATTCGAAGGTTGCATACGTCATTGAGGCTGTATCATTTCAGAAAAGTAAGTATAGGACACTCCGAATGCGAACTTCGAATGCGTCCTTCTTTCACAGGAATTCGGAGGATGCATGAGGTGTATCCTTCGCTGCTGCAGATAGCCCACAATTCTTTACGTCGCTGTTAACAATTGTCATTTATTTGAAAAATAAAAAAAATGGCGGCGTCGGCATATATACATGTACAGTACAAGCGAAGATGTGTTTAAATGTAAATAGTTTCAAGCTTGTTTTTGTTTTAAACTTTGTTCTTCTTAATATCCTTCTCTTTTGTCTCTGCAACAGATATCTGTTGTACATACACCTCAGCTCCTCAAGCATTACCCAAAATAAAACATTTTAAATACAAGTAAATACATTTTGTTTTCAAATACTTTCCAAATTTATAAATAATTTTCATTCATTTGACTGTTGTGAGAGCGCAATGACGCTGCCGGCATAGCAATGTGATACTTCCTGTTTCCTTTCCTGCCCATGTGTCCTACAAAGGACATCTCGTTTAATTCTGGTTAAAGGGTTAGATCACCCAAAAATTAAAATAATGTCATTTATTACTCATCCTTATGCCGTTCCACATCTGTAAGACCTTCGTTCATCTTCGGAACACAAATTAAGATATTTTTTATTAAATTCAATGGTTCAGCGAGGCCAGACAGCAATGGTACTTCCTCTCTCAAGATCCATAAAGGTACTAAAAACATATTTAAATCAGTTCATGTGAGTGCAGTGGTTCTATCTTAATATTATAACATGTATAATGTACACTCCGTATACCGCATCCTCTGGAGGATGCAGCCTTCAAAATTAAATGAAATAAGACACAGCTAAATCATTAATAAACCCAAACGCTCTAAACCGCTTACTCGTGCATAAACGGATCAAGTTTTATTTGAACTGAATGCACCCTATAAGACTCAGCTGACGTGCAAGACAGCGCCAAATAACGCTGAAATATTATTTCATAGAGATTAACGTATTGGTCAGCGCTGACGAGAGTCGTATGAAATCTCCTTAACTGTTGAAAGCATACTACAAGTTCCAAACGGACTCGACCGCTTTTTACAAGCAAGAATCTCTTAATTACAGGAATTATGCAAGTACAGGTCTCTGCAGGACATGCTTCAGGAAGATTCGGATAATGAATCAGCGTATCGAATCATGATTTGGATCGCGTCAAACCACCAAACTGCATTCATTATGCTCCGAAGCTTCCTGAAGCAGTGTTTTGAAATCGGCCATCACTAAATAAGTCGTTATTTTGTTTTTTTTTGGCGCACCAAAAATATTCTCGTCGCTTTATAATATTAATATTCAACCACTGTACTCACATGAACTGATTTAAATTTGTTTTTAGTACATTAATGGATCTTGAGAGAGATTGCATTGCTGGCTATGCAGGCCTCAAAGAGCCATCGGATATCAACAAAAATATCTCAATTTGTGTTCCAAAGATGAACGAAGGTCTTACGGGTGTGGAACGCCATGAGGGTGAGTAATAAATGACAGCTGATGAAAATGCAATACTATGCACTTACTGCCTCAGATGCAGCCATTCTAATGATGGAAAAAACACGATTCGCTGGTCAAAAACTTAGTGACCTCATTTGAGCTTGATTTTGGTCAAATGATAATAATATAATGCCACATGCTGATATATAATCATATATAATAATCTTGTAATCAGAATGACTTAAATCCGGCCCTACACATTAAAACATTAATACTTGTGACAGAGAACCTTGTCATAATATCAGTGAAAGGCTTTGAAAGAAGAAAAGGTCAAAAACAGTCAGCAATTGCAGCGACACTTTAAAGTCACCATAAAATTAAAATGGACAATTCTTATTTTTCATGTGCCCCTGTAATCTTTAATCAAATTAACTTCCCCTCCCTCTTGCAGTGACTTCTCTTCTTTGATGATGTGCGATGTAGTAGCCCTTCACTGCAGAAAATGAGATCCAGGGGGTGGAGACTGGTAGGTTTAGGGATATGTAAAGTGGGAGGAGTTGGATCTGGATCCAACCTCGCCTCCTGGATCTCGTGTTCTGCAGTGAGGACCATCTCGGACAACCTGTCTCTCACATGACATCACAGCAATAGCAAACCACAACTATCCAACAATCCAATCAATTCCCGATGGACAAAATCAAGTCCCGCCCTACAAATTTTCTTGCTCTAGAAGTGTTTCACTCAGTTATACATCACATTTGGAAAGAAAAGACTATCGCAACTTCCGTTTCATGCCGACTTTTATAATAAGAGTTGACAACAAGAGACACAACCTATCTTTTCTCAAACACAAGAGTTGCTTTAGCATCATATCATTTAACAGGCAGATCCAGCGCAGAAAACAGCAAGATATATTTATGTAACACAACCATTGATTAAAATGAGAAAGAAAAACTCTCAAAATAGCCATTTTAGAGATATGACATGCAAGTGTACAGAAATAAAAAGTTAAATTATGCATGATTTTTTCCATGAATTTCAAAAACAGTTCAATATGACAAGCAAATTCTGCCTCCGCCACTGACAATAAGATGCCCATAGAGCCTCATACATTGCATGCCATCTTAATGTGCCACATCAAGTCAGAGCACAAAGCCTCTGCTGCCGGTCCTACGCAAATGTGTTTCTTTCAGATCCCCCCCTGCTTGCTCCTGAGCTTCATTTTTCTCCAAACATCATGAAAATAGAGTGAGAAATGGCTTCCTTCCCAATCCCACCACGTCTACATGAAACCTCATGCCATTATATCCTTCCAAGATTGACTTACAAACGCCTGTATGATGCCCAAGACACCCACAAGCCCATTTTCACAGTGTTTCGTGGAAGATGTTTATAACGTGGTGAAATCCTAGATGTGCTCTTTTGCTTTTAGAGCTGTATGATTAAATAATGATAGAGAAGAAACCTTTGACTCCAGATGGAAAAGATAATTTTATATTAATACACTGAAGCTAAAAGAAACTGCTGAAAAGTCTGCTTAAAGGTGCTAAAGAGGATGTTTTGTTTTATACATTTTTGCAATATTACTTGAAACTGTCTTTACTAACTGATAAAAGACTATTTATTAGGTGCACTGAAAGTAATAATATTAATATACATCATCTGTGCATGAGGTAGGGCCTTAAAAACATCAGCCAATCGTTTACACGGTCATCTCGTAAACGATTGGCCCTCTGGCTTGTCAATCACTGCCGTGACGTTCTTTGTGAGAGGCGAGCGCGGCTGCGCGCTCCAGTACCTTTCCACACTCTACAGGCGCCGCATGCAATGTTTTTGTCAGGAGACAGGAGTAACAACTGCAGATTATGAGTTACCTGCGGTGAGTCCGACATAATGAATCCACTAACACGACACAGCGAATGCCTTTGGTAAACACTCGTGTTCCAATACTCGTGGGAGGCGTTCCTTTGAAATGAGCTGTGAAGGAGGGGGGCTGTTCTTACGCATGCGCTCATTTCAAAAACTCAGTAACAGTCTTTGGATTCTCAGTCGACGAAAAAATCCTCTCTATCAAAATTAAAAACTGATGATTTTCAATAAAAGAAGAATTTGCATATATTTATTATTATATATTTATTCACTAAAATTCACTAAAACTTAAATGCAGATAAATTTGAAAATATTCTAAAGCATTTAGTCAATTCACTAAAATATTTGCGAACATGGAATGTGCATGGCCCTTTGAAAAAGTTACTGTTAATTGTAACTTAACTGCAAAACTTCATGCGTAAACAGGTTGATAAATTGACTTGACTAATGTAAATGTGTTCGATTTTTATACATTATTGAATGTTTATTACTTCATCAGAGTTTGGGGTTTCATTAAAGGTTATATGTCATAATGGTTACTTGTAACAACACATTATGCATTTTGGAAATAAATTATTTCCTCTTTTTTTGCAATAATCGAGGCTGATTTCTGATTCTCAGATGATTCTCAGATGGGCATATGGAAAAATGTGCTGATCATTTTAAATTCTGACAGTCTAGTAAGGAAGAGGCGAGGCCAGAAACATTTTGAGTAGCCGAAGAAGTGCCTGGGGCTTCTATCAGCAGCCAGGAATGTGATGAGTTATTGAGTTTGGGGAAGAGATTTGAGTTTGTGCTGAAGTAAGCTCAGACTGACCGATACAAATAAAAAACATGGAAGCAATCCAATGCTCGATAATCCACCTCCACCAAGACCCCTACAGTGGCTTATTTTGTTAACAAGACACCAAGATCCAACAGAAAAAGGACCCACTTTATATTAAGTGGCCTTAACTACTATGTACTTACATTTAAATTAATGATTTGATACAATGCACTTATTGTGTACATACATGTTTCTACATTGTACTTATATTTTAAAAACACCTGCATGTAATTACATCTGTAATTAATTTCTGCAATTACATTTATAATTACACTGTTGACCCATCCCTTAACCCTTACCCCAACCCTTAAACCTACCCATACCACCAAAGCTTTCCCTAACCTTACCCGTATCCCACCTCAATAGCAGTAAAAGTGTTTTTCAATACAATATGAACCCAATAAGTACATTGTACTTATTTTTTGATGTAAGTACTTAGTAGTTAAGGCCACTTAATATAAAGTGGGACCCTTTATTTTGTCATTGACAGATCTAACATCTATCATCAGATCTTCAATGAGTGATACGTATTAATAAAAATACAAATCAAAAGGGAATTTTTTAGTTTGGTTCAGGTTGTGAAATACCTTAAAGCTCTTTGAAGCTTTTAATCAAATGTTTAGTTTTGTCTCAGTCAACAACGTGAGGATGTGAATGTGCTGAAAACATCTGAAAACCTGTTCATGCCTCATTTTCTCCCTTTGGGTTTCATGCAGGAAACTCAAGGTCAGTAATCAAACTGGAGGAACAAAACAATGTGGCCATAGTGCCTGAGCAAACCTGTTATCATCTATGTGACAAAAACTAAATGCTTTTGTGATATTCGTCCCTTTTGACCTCGGACACCAAAACACAGAAGCCACTGCAGTTCATCTCAGAGAAAATAGGCTACTTGCACTTTTGTCACGTTTAACTTCTCCAAGCTTATTTTTCATGTGCCTGTAGCCTCCATCCTATTCCTCTCCTTTCTCCTGTTTTTTTTCTTGCTTCATGTTTGCTTAATTGGGAGCTGGTTCTCATTAAATCTCTTGAACTCATTTTATATGTGTGTTTTCAAATTGAATCTGCATATCTCCAGGCGCTGTGTGGGACTCGTTCGCATAAACCTTTAGACGCTTTAGATTCTCTCCGGCCGACTGGAGAATTTCCCAGACAGATTATCATTTTAATAGTCAAATCGATCTGCTGACATCATGGTGTCGGTTGCTTTACATTTCCAAGTATATAAAACTATTTGCAGCTTTTCTGTGTCATCTGGGTCATGGTCTGATTCAGAGACCCCCACACAAACCTGTTGCACCTCAAAGGCAAAAACACTTGAGCGGTTCTTTAACGAAGCTTTTCTCCGTGTGTGTTTGAGTCGCTCTGGATTTTCCCCAGAGAGCAGCGAAGCGCAGGGGTCCAAAGGAAACAGATAATAGATAAACCCTCCAGCTCTCAGTGAACACAGCTGCTAATCTCCACATTTGTATGTATGTGCTCTTCTCTATCACTGCAGATTCTCTGAGGATGGAGATCTGGAGTGTCTCAGAGTGTCTCGCCCTTGAGCCGGAGCAGATGTAGACAAGGAAGTGACACAACATTTAGCTTTGATAAGAGAGATCAGCCACATTCATGTATGAAGCCAGATTTGGGATTACAAATATCCGTTCTTGGTTACTTCGTACTTCACACCCAAGATGACAGCTGAGGGAAATGTTTAATATGTAAGTGTGTTTATTTTCAGTACTGAGAAGTAATGCAATGAACTAAAATGTGCAATTTTACCCATTATTAGTGCTTGCTACCTGTTTTTGTGCATCAAAGTATTGGATCATTATCATAGTGTATTCGCTTACTAAGTTTTAAGAGACAGACCCATATATCCAGAGTTAAATTAAACGATGAACAGACCACAGTGTATTTAAGTTATTGATGTCAAATCAATAGGGGGAAAAAAAATAAAAAAAAATAAAATAAAATAAAAAAATTCTATATATATATATATATATATATATATATATATATATATATATATATATATATTTTTTTTTTTTTTTTTTTTTTTCCTACATCAAAATTTCATGATTAATTCAGTGTGTTAAATTTACAAGCAATTTTGAGTGTAAATTGTCTCAAAGTAAATCCTTCAAGGAAATATATTGAACTTACAATATACTATACTATATACAGTGCCCTCCACAATTATTGGCACCCTTAGTAATTATGAGCAAAAGCAGCTGTGAAAATAAATCTGCATTGTTTATCCTTTTGATCTTTCATTCAAAAAATTCACAAAATCGAACCTTTCATTTAAGGAAAATAAATGAAAGTGGGGGGAAACTCACATTATGAAATAAATGTTTTTCTCCAAAACACGTTGGCCACGATTATTGGCACCCTTTTATTCAAAACTTTTTGCAACCTCCTTTTGCCAAGATAACAGCTCTGAGTCTTCACCTATAATGCCTGATGAGTTTGGAGAACACCTGACAAGAGATCAGAGACCATTCCTTAATACAGAATCTCTCCAGATCCTTCAGATTCCAGCTCCATGTTGGTGCTTCTTCTCTTCAGTTCACTCCACTCATTTTCTTTAGGGTTCAGGTCAGAGGACTGAGATGGCCATGGCAGAAGCTTCATTTTGTGCTCAGTGACACATTTTTGTGTTGGTTTTGATGTTTGTTTTGGATCATTGTCCTGATGGAAGATCCAACCACGGCCCATTATTGGATTTCTAGCAAAAGCGGTCAGGTTTTGATTTTTTTATCTGTTGGTATTTGATAGAATCCATGATACCATGTATCTGAACAAGATCTCCAGGACCTCCAGCAGAAAAATAGGCCCACAACATTAAAGATCCAGCAGTATATTTAACCGTGGGCATGGATACTTTTTATCCATGTGTGCACCAAATCCATCTGGTGGGTTTGCAGCCAAAAAGCTCTTTTTTTAGTTTCGTCTGACCATAGAAGCCGGTCCCGTTTGAAGTTCCAGTCTTGTCTGACAACTGAATATGCTGGAGATTGTTTCTGGATGAGAGCAGAGGATTTTTCTTGAAACCCTCCCGAACATCTTGTGGGGATGTAGGTGATGTTTGATCATTTTTTTAGGCCTTCTGACATTTCAAGTCTCTGCGATTCTCCAGCTGTGATCCTTGGAGAGTCTTTGTCCACTCAAACTCTCCTCCTCACCGCACATTAGGACGATTTAGACACACGTCCTCTTCCAGGCAGATTTGTAACATCTTTAGTTGATTGGAACTTCTTAATTATTGCCCTGATAGTGGAAATGGGGATTTTCAATACTTTAACTATTTTCTTACAGCCACTTTCTATATTGTGAAGCTCAACAATCTTTTGCTGCACATCAGATCTATATTCTTTGGTTTTTCTCATTGTGATGAATGATTAAGGGAATTTGGCCTTTGTGTTTCCTCATGTTTATACTCCTGTGGAACAGGAAGTCATGGCTGCACAATTTCATGTTTATGATCACCCTGGTGTGCTAAAAAAAATGTAAATATGAATGGGAATATACTTCAGAGATATTTTACTCATAAGAATTTCTAGGGGTGCCAATAATTGTGGCCAATGTGTATTGGAGAAAAACATTTATTTCATAATGTGATTTTCCCCCCATTTTCAATCCGTTTCCTTCAATGAAAGGTTAGAATTTTGTGAATTTTTTTGAATGAAAGATCAAAAGGATAAACAATGCAGATTTATTTTCACAGCCGCCTTTACTCATAATTACTAAGGGTGCCAATAATTGTGGAGGGCACTGTATATAACTTACATACTGTATACATATATATTCAGTTTTGTAAGTCCAATAATTTTCACTTTATTATACTATAATGCAGATATTTTGAAAAGCTTTGGGCTCCCAATAACATTGGACCCTATTGACTTTAATTGTATGGAGAAAATAAAAAGACAGACAATTTTTGAAATATCTTCTTTTGTGTTTCACAGATGAAAGTCATACAAGATTGGAAATTTTGAATGAGGGTAAGTAAATGATGACAGAATTTTCACTTTTGTGATATTTGTACTTTTAAAAAACTAAACTGACAGGTAAAACAAATTTGACAAACTTTAAGCAATCACACCTTTTTTGACTTGATAAGAGCACATAAAAACACACACAAAACCAATCAATGCAACATCTTTAAGCTCAAAGAGACAGACAAATTGAATCATTCATGTTTGTTTAAACATGTATGGCATGTTTAAACAAATGCAGGGACAGAATTATCTTAAAACATTACCTGCCTCACCAGAGCCACCAGATCGAGTGCAACGGTTCTGCCTGCAAAGTGGAACTTTAAACTTTTTAAAGCTGCCTTCAGGATAAATATTTGAAGTTCAAATTCATGAACTCCAGTGACTTCTGGAGGCTTTCCCCCCCATTTTTCAGTTATTATGTGACTGAACTGGCACCCCAGGTGCCTCTTGATGTCATTGTACAAGTTTTCAACATTGCTTCTTCTGCTTTGCATAAGCACTTCACAAACACCTAATGGTGCAGTATGTATGGTCCCACTTTATATTAGGTGGACTTAACTACTACTTAAATGTAAATTTATCACTTGTACGTCACACTCTCAGTTGTGTGCGTAGCAAACAAACAGTTGAAGAGTCAGACTGATAAAAGTCAAATACTAAGTTTAACCCTAATGACGATCTCCATCCAGTACAGTGGTGTCTTTGAGGTTGATGGGGTGGTTGAAAGTAGACCCGATCCGGAACAAGGTCTTCAGGGTCTCGTCGTCAAGAGAGTTGGTGATGGCTAGGTGACAAATTTCCTTTACAAAAAAAAAAAAAAAAAAAAAAAATCACGAACACTCATTTCATGGCGACAGACGTAACACGACACTGTCATTATTTTTACTCCAGCTAGAGGGCGCATGACTTTAATATGTAAATATAGGGTCGTTTTTTGGAGGAGGACAGTCTCGTAGTTTCCGAAGGGGCTGTTCACACAGAACGCATTTTTCAATTCCACTGCGCTACTTTTCCATTGTTTTTCTATGTAAATGCTCTAGACGGACATGCAAAACCTTTGCGCTAAAGTCTTGCGTCTTTTGCAGCGTCTCGCGCATGACATGTCGTTTTAAAAATGTTGTGCTCAAGTTGAAATCGGGTGTGCATCATACGTCCTGAAAAGTGAAGCTGTGGGCTCTTTGATCGCCCCCTGGAGGCTGGATGCAGTACAGGTCATAAACCCCACCCTCTCAATGCAGACGAATGAGACAAAACATAAAAATAAATTATGCTTCAAATAAAATTTTCCGAAAGATGGTTTTGGTCATTTGAGGTAGTTGTTATCACGCTGATTTATATTCAGTTGTTCGTTTTTGTGATAAGTTTGATTTTAGCTAGCAATTTGGTGCTATAGAAACGGGGCGTGTCGTCGTGATTCACAGTTGATTGACAGCTTCTCTGAGGACTGTCGGGGCTTCGAGGGGAGATTGAAGATATATAACTAATAGGGGTGTGACGAGACAGGTATCTCATGAGACGAGACGAGACTCGAGATTGAGTTCACGAGACGAGACGAGACAAGATTTTTACACACTATTTTTAAGAAATCCTCAATGGCGAAATACATGACTAGAAAAAATATTCTGCAGGTGTATTTGAAATGTTTTAACTAATCATCTTATAATGAATGTCATTCAGTTCTACTTTCTGAGTATGAATTATCATATGCAGTAAAAGACAACAATACTCAAGTACTGTAAAAGGTTTTGCCACAAACTCAACTGACTGACTTCTCTTTTGTATGATTTCAGTCTCTTCAGACCTTACTGTACATGATTTATGAGCTTCTACAACTTTTGACCTCCTAACTGAACTCCTTTCCACAAACTGATCATAGAAATAAAAAATAAAAATGGTAACACTTTACAGTAAGGTCTCATTTATTAACATTAACATATTAATCAACATCAACTAACAATGAGCAATATATTTGCTACAGTATTTATTAATCTTTGTTTATGTTAGTTAATAAAAATAGTCATTCATTGTTAGTTCATGATAGTTCACAGTGCATTAACTAATGTTAACAAATGAAACCTTACTGTTTGTGCTTAATAAGATTAAGAGAAAACTGTTATTCATTTTTATGCTAACACTTTACAAGTTGAAACCATAATCGCACTCTCTCAATATTCAAAGTGCAAATAAGACCAACTTTTTCTTTGATACAGAGCTAAGAGATGGTTACAACTACACTGCCCAGCCTAAAATAGCTTTCATATTGAGAGATATTTGCATTCATCAGGGAGACGCTTTCAAAATGCGGGGTATTGAAATCGCGTTTGAATGCGCGCGCGCGTTTACTTTCACTTTCAGCGATCGCGCATACTCTGTGAATATGGAGCGGCGGTGACCGTTATCCAACTTAATTAAATGTTTTTTATTTAAACACAAAGCAAAAGGACAGTGGAGGCGTAATGTAAACGTAGCGGTGGCATATTCTTTCCTAATCATCCTAACACTCTGTCATGGCAACATCACGAGTTCTTTTCGCCTCGACGAGAAATCTCGTCACACTTTAGTCTCGCTAGATCTCGTGACACGAGATCTCGTCACACCCCTAATAACTAACTATTAATTTTCAATTTCTGTGTTATTTCACACCAACAAAATGACTTGTTCAGCAGTAAACTGTACTAACCGACCTACAGGATCTGACGGATATCTAAGCTTTTCTCGGTAACGTTAAATGTGGGCTTCATAAGCTAATTAATAAACGTTATTAGTTAAGATAACACGCCTAACGTTAGCCATGACGGGAAAAAGCAGGTGATCGTTATCTGGCAGTTACTAATTATTTTTATGGGTATAAAATAATAATTAGCAGGATAAAACTAATGATAGCTTACTCTAGAGCACTGTCTACAGCAATCGATCTCCTGTAACGTTAGTTTAACCCTTTATTTAAAATGGCAGGACCGTTTCTGACATTTTAGAGTTGTTTCTAGTGGCATATTATATTGAGTTTATCTACTGAATTTGCTATTTCAAAAATACTATTGCTCTAGAAACAGAATAGCGTATTATTTTATAGGTAGAATTTTAAATTGTGTATAATTTATATAGCCTATTTAAAAAACATCAATGATGACGCAGTCGTCTGGGCGGAAGTTTGATACCGCGATTCCGCCTCCGGGCTCCATTGACGATTCCTTCTGCGCATGCCCAGGCTCCAAACTTTTTTTTTTTTGCGTAACATGTCAGCGCCCATCGGCGTCCGTTTTGGCTTCAGTTCATTACAATGGAAGGAAGCGGCGTCGCGTCATCCATCTTTTTTTACAGTCTATGGTTAAAATCAGTTCAACTTTTAAAAAACGCATTTTTTACCCATATTCCACTTCCCGCTTCTTGCGCTTTTCAAATCAAAAACGCATTCAGCTGGCTAAAAACACTTTGCAGAATCTTGGAATACAACAACACGGCAATCAGAACAACCACTGTAAAATGAGGAGATCAGACATAGAACATAAACACAGGGCTATATATACAAATATAATCATTGAAAGGAACTGAGAACGAGATGAAGAGAATCATTCAAACAATGAATCATCATAGAAACAATGCAATCACAGGAAACAGAATAGAAAAAGTCCAGTAATACACAGACCAAATGTGATATTGCTACAATTTGCATGTTTTAATTTGCCTATTACACATTTTAATTAAACGTTTTATGTTATTTCCATGCATGTCTATTGGTGTGGCCTAAACTATTTCAAATAATACAGCCTCCTAATGGAATTTTAATGGAATTTTGGCCAGTATAAGATCAGATATGAACCAGCTTGTAAACTATAGAAGTCCTGAAGGGCAACATTATTTTCTTTTAAAATGGAAAAATTAAATAACAAACTGCACTGTGATTGACATGACCAGTGACATCTTTGGAATCGGCTGCAGGGCAGGGTTTCCATTTAACTTATTTGGTGAAAAACCACACACAAATTTCATTATATCAGTTTTCTTGAGCAATCGTGAGGTTGCGACATGTCTTTCACCCTCCTCTCCAGTGTTGACATACTTTGATGAAACTCGTCCCATCTCTCGTCTCCCCTGCAGCGATAGATTAAATGTCACAGGGCTTCTTGTAGGACAAAATTCTGGTGTTTCTCTCCTCATCTGAGTATATCAGCACCTCTTCACCTTCACATGAGAGTTTCTGATATATTTCTAATCCTGCTATGAGTGATAGAATAACAATGAAGTTTGCTCTAATAGTCACACTCCAGTGAGGACGTCTTTGTGTCCTTGACTCGTGTCTGATCTGCTCACAGACGGTCACACAGAAAGTACAAAGCTCCGACTGTCAGCCAGTGATGTTTGATCAGAAACAAAGTTAAAAATGTCATTAAATTGCAGGTGAAAGTGAAATCATGGTGTTCAATTTTAAGTTTAATATTTCAAAAATATTTAAAAAGTTTAACATGTTATTGTTTCACAATGGATGACCATTAAATCACAGACTTATAAACAATTAATAAATCATTAGAAATCAGTGATTTAGTGAGAAACTATGGAACTGGCTAATTTCAGATTGTGAAGTATGTTCAAGTAAAATGGCTTCTGAATGAGAAAAATGAGGGACAAGACTTGATATTGACCATTGGGAATTGATTAGATTGTTGGATTGTTGTGGTTATTTCAATTGATTGACAGCTTGTCCCGCCCCTTTATGCCAGTAAACACATCATCAGAGATGAGAAGAGATGCAAGTTATTTTGATTAAAGATTACGAGGGCACGTGAATAAAAAAAAAAGATGTGCACGGATAAATCATTTATTATAAATACTGCAATATTCAATTAAAAATAAGAAAAGTCAATTTCGATTTCATGGTGACTTTAACTGTATGCAGTAGCTCTTACATGTAATTAGCATAAAGGCTGCATCAGCTACAGTATTTGACATTTATGCATTTAGCAATGGTTAATAATGGATGACCATTACATAACATTAAAATGGCCTTTAGAATTACAGACTGTTATATAAATCATTAGAAATCAGTGATCCTGTGAGAAACAGCCTCATTTGATCTCAGTCAGATGCATGTATGTGACACTCATTAACTGAACGCAGCACCTCTGACATGTAATGAGCAGTATTTGACTTTTACTGTAATAACACATGAGGCTTAATGAGTGTTAATGATGACTGACCACTCCAATGGTTTTATTCCAGTCTAGACTTTATGATACATAAATAACCATAAGAGGAAATAATCATAAGAGAGAATATGTGTGTTACGGTTGGTTGTAGGAAGGAGCACAGACGAGGATTATAAATCCAAATACTAGTTTAATGACGTAATCCACAGGTTAACAGGCATAGAGAAGCAACACAACTTACTAAAACGGCGAACGGACAAAGACTGAGTGAACAGGGGGAAACTAAATAGCAGACATAACAAGGATGATTAATAAGACACAGGTGATACATATGAACTAAAAATGAAGGCGGGAAACAGAACATGTGACCATAAAATGTAAAACAGAAAGTCCATAAACTGAAACTGAAACTAAACAGACAGTGACAATATGGAAACATGTCTGTCCCTGGAGACAGAAGCAAGAAAAAATAAATGAAGCATGTATAAATATAATAATGATTACTTCTTCTAAAATTTGCTCTTTTCTGCAATAAAGGGTTAGTTCACCCAAAAATGAAAATTCTGTCATTAATTACTCACCCTCATGTCGTTCCACACCCGTGAGACCATCTTTGGAACACAAATTAAGATATTTTTGATAAAATACGAGTCCTGCATTGCCAGCGAGATATTTAACACTTTCAAATGTCCGGAAAGTTACTAAAGACATATTTAATTGACGTGTGTCAAACTGCCAAAGTCATGTGAACCACTGAAATTTCGAAACGTTTCGAAACACTTTTGATGTAACGAAGCCTCGTTTACAGAAATCACATGACTTTGGCAGTTTGATACACGCTCCGAACCACTGATTCGAAACAAAAGATTCGTAACGCTTTGAAGCAGTGTTTTGAAATCACCAAATCAAGTCGTTTTTTTCTCGTCGCTTCATAACATTAAGGTTGAACCACTGTAGTCACATGAACTATTTTAAAATGTCTTTAGTTGCTTTTCAGGGCATTTGAAAGTGTTAATTATCTTGTCAATACAGGCCTCACTGAGCCATCAGATTTTATCAAAAATATCTTAATTTGTGTTCCGAAGATGAACAAAGGTCTTACGGGTGTGGAACGACATGAGGGTGAGTAATTAATGACAGAATTGTCCTTTTTTGGTGAACTTACCCTTTAATGCAAAAATTCAGCACCAAGGACAGCAGACAAACACATGAGCTTCATTGAGATTTGACACTATTAATCAAGCACATGTCATGTGACAACGAAACAGCAAAATGTAAACGGATTAAGCACATATTAAATAAGCTGCCAGAATGTTGATAAAAGTATTTAAGGTAAAAATGTAGTGTTAGCTGAGTTTAGATCTGTTCCCTGTCACGAACATCTGCTGGTCTGCACTCCTCTGCTCTGTGAGCTACTGGTTGGATAAGAAGTTTCACTCGTCGTTTTGCAGCTTGTTGTTTTATCGTCTCTCATGTCACGGGTCATGAACCAGCATCAGAGAAACAGCATCCGGAAACACGGGGGTCTTTTCTGACATCACCTCACAGAGACCTGAAATCCTCTGATGGGTGTCACATCTATGTGGAATCCCCACAGGCCTGATGTCTACAGCATCTGTAAACATCCACACACCTGTGGTCTGTGACTAAAAGGGGTTTTATTGCTTGACACTCTTCAAGAATCATGAATTATTTAGGAAAGCCTGCTGTAAAGATCTCACTCTTCAGCATGCAGCTGCCTACTTGAGATGTCGCTTTGAAAATACATCTCTGGTGCTTCTCATTAGGTAGATGTGCCGACTGTGGAACGTGGAGAAGGAAATCTAATGGTCAGACTCTTTCTAACATGTCCCACATGGCATATTTTCTTCCCTGCCTTCTTCACGCAGAAATAAAATTTAATTTTTGAGATATATGTAGCTAATTGTGCAGCATAAAGTAGCATATAGTGACCAGGGGAGACGAAAAAAAAAAAAAATTAATATAAAAAGTCAATATGACTCAGACGGAGTCTTAAGAACTTTGTGCTTTGTGTGTGGAACAGAACAAATTTAAGTCATTATTAGCTGAAAATCTTCCCCTCTGCTGCAGCTCTTAAATCACATTTAAATATTTACTAATACAAATATTTCATTTTACATTTATTTGTATATTGCTTTTCACAATACATATCGTTTCAAAGCAGCTTTACAGAAAATGCATGACAAATTTACAATCTGTTATCAGACGTGTATACATACAGTATACAAATCACGCAGTTAGTTAACAATCTATTAATTTAAAGGGTTAGTTCACCCAAAAATGAAAATGATGTCATTAATGACTCACCCTCATGTCGTTCCAAACCCGTAAGACCTTCATTCATCTTCGGAACACAGTTTAAGATATTTTAGATTTAGTCCGAGAGCTTTCTGTCCCTCCATTGAAAATGTATGTACGGTGCACTGTCCATGTCCAGAAAGGTAATAAAAACATCATCAAAGTAGTCCATGTGACATCAGTAGGTTAGTTAGAATTTGTTGAAGCATCTAAAATACATTTTGGTCCAAAAATAACAAAACCTACGACTTTATTCAGCATTGTCTTCTCTTCCGGAATCCTTTCCATTGAATTGATTCCATTGAATCCTTTCATCTGTCGGTGTTGGTAATGCACTTTTACGTTGCCGTGGTTTGTTTTTGGCGATTAGGACATCCACAACATTTTGAAGCATCGAAAATACATTTTGGTCCAAAAATAACAAAAACTACGACTTTATTCAGCATTGTATTCTCTTCCGGGTCTGTTGTCAATTCGCGTTCATGACTCTGCTGCTTCTTCTTCTTCCCTGTTTTACGGCGGTTGGCATCTAGCTTATTGGTGCATTACCGCCCCCTTCTGCTCCGGAGTGTGGTTCACGACTCCGCAGTGACCCTGCTGATGTAAGACGCTGCTGACGTGTTATGTAGTGCGCCCGAGCTTCGTTTACAGTCTGAGGGAGACGCATGCTGTATTCAAGCTATTCTACATTGTTTGTATTTCGGTATTGCTATATTTTTTAAAATGGTGCATGTCACGGATGTCCTAATCGCCAAAAAACAACCACGGCGACGTAAAAGTGCATTACCAACGCTGACAGATGAAAGGATTCAATGGAATCAATTCAATGGAAAGGATTCCAGAAGAGAAGACAATGCTGAATAAAGTTGTAGTTTTTGTTATTTTTGGACCAAAATGTATTTTCGATGCTTCAAAAACTTCTAACTAAACCACTGATGTCACATGGACTACTTTGATGATGTTTTTATTACCTTTCTGGACATGGACAGTATACCGTACATATATTTTCAATGGAGGGACAGAAAGCTCTCGGACTAAATCTGAAATATCTTAAACTGTTTTCCGAAGATGAACGGTTTGAAATGACATGAGGGTGAGTCATTAATTACATAATTTTCATTTTTGGGTGAACTAACCCTTTAAACAATGTTTTAATTTAAGGCAGAAACAATAAGCTCATTAAAGTAATGAATACATGTTAACAAATAATTAGGATATATAGAAAAATTTGCAAAATAAATACTGGAAAAATTAACTATAGCTCTTGTGGAACACAATATTTTTGGGTTGTTAGGTTTGAACGTATGAACTTTTTATTTACCCAAATTAATAGATGTAGCATAAACTTAATATCCAGTGGTGAAACATCTTTTTCCTCATATGAATTACTGCTATTCATGTCCAGTCAGGTGAAAGTTACGAGTGACAGAGCTATTATACCCGCACATAATCGGTGACAAACACGTCTGAATCAGCTGGATAAACAATGCGCTCAGTGTAAAATTCTGACATGAGATATCGGAAGTTAATTGCTTGTGAAAAATGTTTCATCAAAGCACATGTAGCGATCGGGTGTTGTCAGGTATAGTGAACGTGACTGTGCGTATAATGAACTTCCTTCAGAGGCCTTAAATTTGCATAGTGAGGCACAAAAATGCTATATTGATTAAAGTTTCTTCTGGCAGCATCCCGTAAGCCCTGTATGCAGAGGCAGGACACACCGTTTTGGTCACAAAGACCTTTTTTTCCCCAATCACAGAGCAGTCACTCATGCAAACAGGACTTTTCTCTTTGCTAAGTCAAGCAGCAAATGTTCAGCTTTGATACATTTTCAATTTTCCACTTCCTATCTTCTATTTATGGCATGCATAAATCATAAGTGAGCCGTGTTACTTTCCAAAGACGTCAGATATGAAATAGCACACGCACACAGGGAATTCAAACACACTAAAATACAGTAATGATATCTGCTTTTACATACTGCAGCAGCAGGGCGGCCTCTAGTTACCAATTTAACTGCTTTTAAAGTCCCCCAGTGGTGAAAATGAAGTTTTTAATGTTGTTCATATGTCTGTTGTGTTTTTAACATGCTTTAAGACAAACCATGTGCAAATTCATAAGTCAACACCATTGCTGAGTATTTTCTCTTTAAAACTGCAGTGATCTAAAGACAGTTTCAAAAACACGGTTTGAAATCGCTGGTGTTTCTGACGTCACAAACTACCTTGTAACCAATCAAGTCAACGTGCCAGTGGGCTTTAGCATATCATTAACTCCGCGCAAGAAAGTCTCAAAAGAAGGTTATCCCGCTATATTTTTCTGTTGATATGAAAAATCGGGTGAATTTAGCAATATGGCGGGTGTATGATGCATATTACGATGTTATGATGAACTATATGCCTTTCTCTACTGACGTTCTGATTTGTTTAAAACATTTGTAAGGATACTGATTGTTAGAAGGCAGCTGTCTGACTCGCAAATGGGAACATGGTTTGTGTAACATTAGCAACACATTATGAGCTGTTTGATAACGTAGTCAAGCGTAGTCAATCCGTGTATATTAAATGAGGCAAGGGTGTAGAGTTACATTCAAGCTATTTTAAGGCATTAAGAATTTTAAACATTAAACAGTACACACATCTGTCAAAGCGCCTGGCAGGCGTTAATGCATTAGCTTGAAGCTTAAAATAAAGAATTCTTATGTTTTGGGAAGCTTGGATAAAGTACCTTTGCTGCAGCAGC
This sequence comes from Megalobrama amblycephala, assembly GCF_018812025.1. Taxonomy (NCBI): domain Eukaryota; kingdom Metazoa; phylum Chordata; class Actinopteri; order Cypriniformes; family Xenocyprididae; genus Megalobrama; species Megalobrama amblycephala. Next base: position 20,142,463 of record NC_063057.1, on the reverse strand, counting down.
TCAATCTGTTTTCTCCACTATTTTTAGATGCATTTTGTCCATAGAAATGCATTATTTAGCGCTGTAATTTGATGTGACTGGTGGAAGTTTCCGTGCACTTTGGGCAGACACGACTAATCGATAATGACATTCATTGTCAACGATTTTCATTATCGATTATTATCGATATATATATATTTTTATCAATTAGTTGTTGCAGCCCAAATGGAAATATGTATCTTGGATATTCTACTAAACGTTCTGCATTCTGCTATTATTTTTAGGCGAACTGTGAACTGTCCCTTTAACTGAACTGTAGATACCTCAAGACATAATAAACAGCACAATTGCATTATATAATGATTGTTGATCTGTATAAATGGGTTCCCTGAAGGTGACTGTTAAATTCAGTCTTGGATTGCGTTAACCTGCATTGCTATAAACGGCCCTGACTAACACAAACACAAGCTTGTGGCCTGTAGGAGCTCAGAATATATGAGAGTAGTGAGATGTGGCCGGACTGCAGTAATGAGAACACAGACGTTCCCTCAGAGGACTCTGAGGTCTGAGACATCTGCCACCAGATGTTGAAATGTGCTGCACAAATGAGACTTTACATATGCGTACTGGGTTTTTTATATGCCTGTCAGGGTATATGAATCAGATCCTAAAGTGGTTTTCGTTGCTCTTTGGGGATGGATAAAACAGAATGAAAGCTTGAGAGAAACTTTGGATTCTGAGAGCCCATCACTGTTTTTAACAACAGGATATCATAGAAAAAAAGAATGGATCTATAAATAGATTCCCAGAAGTTTTATAGTAATTTGTTTTCTTGAAAGTGGAGTTCACAGTGAAATGCTACATTTTAAGCTACATTGTTTTCTGAAAAGTGAAGCCAAAACTTTTCGATCACCCCCAGGTGGCTGGATGCAGTAAAGCTAATAAAACCCACCGTCTCCGTGTAATGTAGTGGGACATGAGACAAACGGCTTTTTTTTTTTCGAAGATGGTTTCTGTCATTTTAGGTAGTTTTTATCACGCTAATAAAAATTCAAGTGTTCGTTTTTTTAAATAAATTTGAGTTTAGTTAGTTATTTGATGCTTTAAAATGGGGGTTTGACATTATCTGAGATCGACAACTTTTTTTGCGCTTTTCGGGAGGAGATTGGAGCTTCAACTTTAATTTCTACATTTCTGTAACTGTTTATTTCATAGTGAGTTGTTCAGTAAACTGTACTTAGCGATTCTGTGGGAGTGTGGGCAGAACCTTGATACTGCATTTCCACTTCATGCTCACTACTGCGCAACTCTGGCTCCGAGATGTTAGCGCCATATTTGGACATTGGCGGTTTTATTTCTCTACAATGGAAGAGAGTGAAGGTGTGTCGTCCATATTTTTTACAGTCTATGTTTTCTTACCTGAGCAGGAAAATAATCTTGGGCTAGCATCGACCTAAAGCCAGCCATCATCCTCAACTTTTACTACATTTACTATAAAGACATAATTTAAAGGCACAATTTGTAATTTTCACCACTAGAGGTCACTTCAAAACAAAGTCGTAGCTTGATAGTGTGAATGTGCATGGAATCATGAGAGTTGTTGTCTTCACCTCCACCAATGGAAAGCAATCCTACGGCCTCGGGCAGAAATCATGTTAATGGATGAGCAAATGTTTTAAAGTTTTATTATCGTCACAGCGGTATGAAGTTGGGTGCCGAGAGTAATACATTTGAGTGTGTGTTGAAAGTTGTGTTAACATGACTCTGTGCATTTCCTCGGTGGCTGCATGAGACACTGGTTGCACATTGCAGTCAGACCGATATTAGAATATCATATTAACAAAAGCTGGATGATTATATGACCGTTGTTAAATGACATGCAGTTCATTTTAGAAATCTGATTATGCTATGTTAGACAAAATAGTGTTGTCTCTGAGGCGTGGTAAAACATGGTACTCATGGTAAATAAAGAAAACAATTCAAACAATGAGCCTAACCTTGTTGAGCTGTATAACAATGATCAGTTTGTTGATAAATGTATCCGAACAGTTGCTCACCTGTCTAATAAAACACAATATATTAAAGCGGACTGCAGGCTGGCCATTTCAGTACCCGGATCCTTCTTCTACGCAGCCATGATGTTGTAATTGATGCAGTATGTGGTCTGGCATTGTCATGTTGGAAAATGCAAGGTCTTCCCTGAAAGAGACGATGTCTGGATGGGAGCATATGTTGTTCTAGAACTTGGATATACCTTTCAGCATTGATGGTGCCTTTCCAGATGTGTAAGCTGCCCATGCCACATGCACTCATGCAACCCCATACCATCAGAGATGCAGGCTTCTGAACTGAGCACTGATAACAACTTGGGTTGTCCTTGTCCTCTTTAGTCCGGATGACATGGCGTCCCAGTTTTCCAAAAAGAACTTCAACAATGAGCCTAACCTTGTTGAGCTGTATAACAATGATCAGTTTGTTGATAAATGTATCCGAACAGTTGCTCACCTGTCTAATAAAACACAATGGGCCCTATTTTAACGATCTGAAACGCAAGTGTCAAAGCGCGAAGCGCAAGTAACTTTGTGGGCGGGTCTCGGCGCTGTTGCTATTTTCCCGGCGGGATAAATGGCTCTTGCACCCGGCGCAAATCTAAAATGGGTTGGTCTGAAGTAGCTTCATTATTCATAGGTGTGGTTTGGGCGTAACGTGAAATAAACCAATCAGAGTGTCATCTACCATTCCCTTTAAGAGCGAGATGCACTCGCGCCATGGCGGATTGATATTTACATGACGGAATTTGTTGGCGGAAAAGCTGAAATTGTCTGTTAAGTGGCCAGTCAATCTTTCAGTCGTCTGCGTTGGATGCAGGCTTTCAAATAGCTCCGCGCGATGAGTCGGTTAATATATATGTGTGTGTGTATTGGCACGATTGTCCAATTAATTAGCCAATTTCGTTCATCATTATTTGTAATAGCAGGCTGAACTGAAAATAGGTAGCCTAATTCTAATACACGCAATGACTATTCATCATTACATTTTTATATTTATGTAGCCTACACAATAATATTCTTTTACACTATAATCCTTTGGTTTTTAATGTTTGGCATGTTTGTGTGATGCGCATCCCTGTGTGTAATAAGCAAAGTCAATGCGCACTGTGGACGCGCCCAGAGGTGCAGTTTCTACCAACGCGCTCTAACAAAAAAATATTGCGCCATTGACTTTAGACTAGGTTTTTTCTGGTCAGTGGCGCAATTGTTTAATGGAACAGCAAAATAGCACCAGGGATTGTTTGCGCCGGAACACGCCTCCTTTTTTGCGCTGAACCGCCCAGGGAGCGCAAGTTCATTCACTAGTTTAGCGACGTGCTTCTGTGGAGGGAAAAGCGCGCTTTGCGCGGGTGCAAAATAGGAATGACACATGCGTCGGTGTACAAAGTCAATTGCGCTGGGTGCAAGATAGGGCCCAATATATTAAAGCGTCTTTCCATGGTTGCTACGAAAGTAAAACTGGAAATCGATGGCAGCATACACGGTCTGTGTCCTGGTTAAAATTGCTGATTACTCTGGATTTAAACATTGTTGGAAATGTTTGAGATAATGTAAGTACACAAGTCAACATTGTTCTAGTGGGTTTTGGATATTTTCATCTAAAAATCTTACATATTGTGCCTTTAACAGCAAATGTCAAAATTTTTTAGACCTGAAGAGCTGATTCGTGTTTGATTTGACTCCCTGCTGACATTCAAACAGCTTCAGGTTAAAAGAGAGTCAATGTTGTTTATAAGATTTAGCATTTTTAAAGTGGAGATACAATTAAAACACATTCACATGATCATTAAAGTAATTGGTTTAGTGAAATACTGTCACATCTGTTGCACCAGCAGAGATGGACTGGGGAAATAAATCTAACAGTACAGTATGTCATTTTCTGCTAACATTGCAGCAGTCTGTGCAAACATTGCTCTCCACGGTGGTCATACTGTTCTGTTAACATGAGATAATGGAAATAATCCGCTCAAAACAATGTATTTAATTAGAAACACAAAGGGCACATTGTCAGTGTGGTGTGGATGAGTCAGTTATTTAATCCTAATTGGTGTTTCATTCTTCAGATATTATGTAGCCAACAGCTAATATATAAAAATTGGTTGTAGCAAAGAGCTTATGAATTATAAAGCTTTTCATGCAGTTCTGTCTCTCAGCCAAAGTCTGACTCTACAATTCAGTTTTCAGGTTCAGGTTCCTGTTTTTTCTCTTATATCATCCAGCCATTGTCATAAATAGAATCATAATTTGGAAGAGGTCATGACATGAACTGCATTGTTTTATTGTTTTATAATGTTTCCTTGGGTGCACTTATAATGTTTGTATGCTTTTTACATAAAAAATTGTCATAGAAATAAAAGGCATTTTTCCTGCCCTGATTTTAGCCCTCTTATTTGAACGCTCTGTTTTAAGGGGCGTGTCTGCTGTGATTGGATAACATTATCTAAGTATTATACTATTACAGCTCTCAAGGTTAACTAATTGTCTCAAGGTTAACACTGTTTGATTGACAGCCCCAGCGATTGTAAAGGGAGCGTTCTTTGATCGCATTATATATATAATCACCTTTTAAATAACATATTATTTTCATCCTACTAAGAGAAACAATGTGAAGTTTACCGTTTAGTCACTGGTTTGATTTCCTGACACATAGACAAAGAACATCTGACTGTACATGAATCATTACATATCAGATCAGGCATTAGAATTAACACAGTTACTTACATGTTGTTGCATTACTGTTGGGTTCCAAATACCATATATACATTTAACATCACATTACATTAGGGGTGTAACAGTACACAAAACTCACGGTTCGGTACATACCTCGGTTTTGAAGTCACGGTTCGGTAATGCTATAAACTATGTAGGGAGCCCTTACTTGAAAATTAGGCTACTATAATATTAAAGGTTAACAACTGAGCCCAAACTATTAGCCTAAATTCAATCGATATTTATTTTTAGATATAGAAAAATAAACATGCAAATAACAAATTATATGCAAACATGTAAGCTGCACACAAGGCAGTTTTTATTAACTTAGTAACTATTAACTATAAAATTAAGTTTTTAATCCAATTCGTGGTTGAAATATAATCATTTATATGCAGTGGCTGTCATTTTCATGACATATTTATTTAAACATATATTAAATAATCAAGACATCACTAACAGGTTAAGTAAAATACAAACCCGATTCCAAAAAAGTTGGGACATTGTACAAATTGTGAATAAAAACAGAATGCAATGATGTGGAAGTTTCAAATTTCAATATTTTATTCAGAATACAACATAGATGACATATCAAATGTTTAAACTGAGAAAATGTATAATTTTAAGGGAAAAATAAGTTGATTTTAAATTTCATGGCATCAACACATCTCAAAAAAGTTGGGACAAGGCCATGTTTACCACTGTGTGGCATCCCCTCTTCTTTTTATAACAGTCTGCAAACGTCTGGGGACTGAGGAGACAAGTTGCTCAAGTTTAGGAATAGGAATGTTGTCCCATTCTTGTCTAATACAGGCTTCTAGTTGCTCAACTGTCTTAGGTCTTCTTTGTCGCATCTTCCTCTTTATGACATGCCAAATGTTTTCTATGGGTGAAAGATCTGGACTGCAGGCTGGCCATTTCAGTACCCGGATCCTTCTTCTACGCAGCCATGATGTTGTAATTGATGCAGTATGTGGTCTGGCATTGTCATGTTGGAAAATGCAAGGTCTTCCCTGAAAGAGACGACGTCTGGATGGGAGCAAATGTTGTTCTAGAACTTGGATATACCTTTCAGCATTGATGGTGCCTTTCCAGATGTGTAAGCTGCCCATGCCACACGCACTCATGCAACCCCATACCATCAGAGATGCAGGCTTCTGAACTGAGCGCTGATAACAACTTGGGTTGTCCTTGTCCTCTTTAGTCCGGATGATATGGCATCCCAGTTTTCCAAAAAGAACTTCAAATTTTGATTTGTCTGACCACAGAACAGTTTATTTTAAATGAGCCTTGGCACAGAGAAAACGCCTGCGCTTCTGGATCATGTTTAGATATGGCTTCTTTAGTTTTAGGCGGCAACGGCGAATGGCACGGTGGATTGTGTTCACCGACAATGTTTTCTGTATTCCTGAGCCCATGTGGTGATTTCCATTACAGTAGCATTCCAGTATGTGATGCAGTGCCGTCTAAGGGCCTGAAGATCACGGGCATCCAGTATGGTTTTCCGGCCTTGACCCTTAGGCACAGAGATTGTTCCAGATTCTCTGAATCTTTGGATGATATTATGCACTGTAGATGATGATAACTTCAAACTCTTTGCAATTTTTCTCTGAGAAACTCCTTTCTGATATTGCTCCACTATTTTTCGCCACAGCATTGGGGGAATTGGTGATCCTCTGCCCATCTTGACTTCTGAGAGACACTGCCACTCTGAGAGGCTCTTTTTATAACCAATCATGTTGCCAATTGACCTAATAAGTTGCAAATTGGTCCTCCAGCTGTTCCTCATATGTACATTTAACTTTTCCGGCCTCTTATTGCTACCTGTCCCAACTTTTTTGGAATGTGTAGCTCTCATGAAATCCAAAATGAGCCAATATTTGGCTTGACATTTCAAAATGTCTCACTTTCAACATTTGATATGCTATCTATATTCTATTGTGAATAAAATATAAGTTTATGAGATTTGTAAATTATTTCATTCCTTTTTTATGCTTTTGTACAGTGTCCTAACGTTTTTGGAATCGGGTTTGTATAATGAATATATGGGCTACTACAGTGCATATATTAAGCGAAAGAGTTCATTTCTCTGGTGAACTAACAAGCTGTGGACACTGAATGGCTTTTATGAGGTAAATGCTACATGACATATTGTTTACAAGCTGTTTCATTGATGTCTTTCCGCCATTAAAACTGATTGAGCGATTACAAGAGATATGAGCGTTTCAGTAAGTTGTACTGTATCTTTCAACATACCTTCAGATATTCATTCATGTTAATTCTGTAACTAGTAGGCTATTAAAGAGGAAGAGATGATCGCGCTTACTCACGCTCTGCACGAGGCACCTAGAGAGATCTGTCTCGCCGCATCAAAGTGCATCAAAACTGCATTTTCTGTTTGAATTTCGTGATTTCGTGGACAGAATTTGAAGGATGACACTTTGTTTCTTATCAAAAGTACAAAACACAAAGCCTATTGCGAGTAACAGGAGACCTTAATTTTGCAATATAATGCATTCGGTACACATGTGCACCATACCGAAAGCCCTGTACCGAAACACTTTGGTACGAATACAGTATGTGTACCGTTACACCCCTACATTATATGTAATATTATTGTAAAATACTGTCAAATTTATGGTCTTTGAAAGTAAAAACATATATGACCATATATTGTATGATGAAAACAATAAATGGACATTCCCAGAAGTCCAAATAAATAATGCTCAACTGAGACATTCACATTGTTGAAAATAGTCCTAGCATAGGATCGTTTGAAAGGTTATTGTTATTATTGTTAATGTTATTTTTTAGTCCTGTATCGCTCTTCTCTCCTCATCATCTCACTAACATGCCAGTGGGCAGGTCTAAAGTTGCAATGATTTTCTTCTGCGGAGGCGGCGTTTCATCTATCTATAGATAGGCACATTCTGGGACGTGTCGTTCGCTGGGCCTGGTGTCATTAAAATAAGTACGTTTTCAGTTCTGAAATTTCTAGGATATTCTTATAGTACGATGATCTCTCATATATCAAAAGCTCAAGGAAAAGTTGATTTCTCTATTTATGACCCCTTTAATAAGATCAAACAAGAATACCCTCAAATCAAATAATAGTTTGTTTATTTTGACCTCTTTATTTATTAATAATTCTCATTGGATGTTTTTGCCTTGCAGAAGTTATCACAGATCATCAGATCATACGTTCATGTATTAGACCTCCTGTTCATACTAATTTAGATCACTGCCATGGTCAATTCTTGCCCACTTTTCATCTGAAATTATTTAACTTGAGGATACATTTAAAATGATATATATATGAAAATACGTAAATAAGAATCATAAAAAAAAAGCCCAGGAAAGAATCGATTGATTCTGTGCTTCTGCTTTGGACTTTTGCGTCACCCGTTTTGGCTTTAACAAGGTTTCCTGCTCAATCAACTGTGACGACGTGTCAGCATTATTTTGAGCTCTGCGTGTGTGTCTGCACACCAGTGGCATATGATGGAGTCGGCCTGATGCTGCCAAATCGAGCAGGGCAAATAATTCAAAAAGCGAGTGGGAAGAACAAGATAATGAGGACCTCCACCAGGAGGGCGGATGATGTGCCGCATAAAAACAGAGAGGAGCCAATATAGCTGCAAAACTATCACAATGATTTTCACTTCAAACTGACTCGAGATCTGTTGCTTTGCCTGTTTGGTGAACAAAAAGTTACTAGGCGCTTATTATCGCATTTTACGTCTGAAATACTTCTATCGTAAAAGATAGATCTGATTTAGATTCCAGAATGGATTCATGTGTAGGCTAATTAAATGGGGTGGGGACGGGGATTTAATAATCTAATTGCGATTTACAAAAAAAAGAAAGAAAAAAGAAGAAAAGAATAACCAAATCTATTTAAATAAAAATATAATCATATTTGACCTGTCCCGCAGGAACTTCTGGGAATGTCCTTTTATTGTTTTTCATCATACACTTATGGTCATATAAATTTTTACTTTCAAAGACCATAAATTTGACATTATTTTACAATAATATTACATATCATGTTATGTTAAATTAATAGGTTTTTATTAATATAATTTTTTTAGCACTTACAATAAAAAAAAATTACTAATATTTTTTACAGTGTGCGTAAAACCATATATTTTTTTTATTTTTATTTATATATTTTTTTTTACATCTGGTAGTATATAGGTTGAAAAGCAGGTAACCTTTTTTTCCTAATAAAAATTGTGATTTAAAAACATTTTGTAAAGCTAAAATGCATTTTTAAGTTATTATAAAATAAAGTTAATAGTTGTTATTATTACTAAATAAAATTAAAATAAGGAAAATTACTATTGTAATATTTCACAGTAATGAAGTATTTAAGAGAAAAAAATATTATTTTGCTGAACAGCTATAAAATTGCAACTCAATATGACTTGATGTCTTAATTTCTTCATTTTCAAATGTTTACCATCAAGCTTTTAATTTGGCAGAAAAACACAGTTAAAGCTTCTCTTTTGTTGACAACAGCTGGTTTTTAACTGATTTTTACAACATTGGTTTCATAGTTAAATGGGCATTATAAATGACTCAAACAGACAAACTAAGATACTCAAAGTCACTGGATGATAAGAGACACTATTTTAACAATCTAAGCGCATGGTCTAAAGCACACGGCACAAATCCACTTTTGCTAGTTTAACGATGGGAAAAATGGTCGGTGCGCCAGGTGCATGATCTAAAAGGGTTGCCGTATTCACTTAATGAGTAATGGGTGTGTTTAGGGCGTAACATGAAATAAATCAATCAGAGTCTCATGTCCCATTCCCTTTAAAAGCCAGTTGCACTCGCGCCATGGTGGATTCACTATTTACATGGTGCAAGCGGAAAAACTGAACGCTTCTTTAGTGAGGAAACGGGTCTGCTCGTGCGTGAGGTTAAAGCGCGCGAGCAGACCACCTACGGGAAAAGCTGGATTCCACCAAAGCATATTTATCTTTATGCACACAATAATAATCTTTTAAATTGTAATCCTTTTCTTTTTAATATTTGGCAGGTTTGTGTGCTGCTGCTATTACCCTGTGTGTGTAATAAGCAGAGTGTGCCTTGCGTACCCGCATATAGGTTAGGGATGGGCATTTCAAGCAAAAATAATATTCAAAAATCGCTGGGAATTATTCGATTATTATTCAAAAATCGCACCCCTCCCCCACACAAACAGAGAGAGGGAGAGAAACCATTCACGCTTTCAATCTGTATGATATTGATAAACTGTTTAATTCATTGAAGAATATGCTGTCTTAACTCAAGCCATATAATGATTGTAATGTGCTAAAACATATTAATATGTTCGTTAATATAAGTGAAAGTAAAATCCGCATGGCCATTCATAACGGTGCGAAGCATAGCGAGCGTTTTCAGTTAATTCCTACGTTGAGCTTCCGTAGGAATAAACTGAAAACGCTCGCTCTCCGCCAGTGGACTATCAGTGTCGCTCGCTCGCAGCGTTCGCCTCGCTTTTGTCCAGTCCGGCACCTTATAGTGGACACGCACCATGAATGACCGGGGGGATTTTACTTTCACTTTCAAATTAGCGCCAATTCGAGAGTGGTGACAAGCGATGATACCGATGTTTTTTTCCTGAACACAGGCAACACCGACTAACGCAGCAAGCATTCCTCAAGCCATATTGATTTTAGGCTGCCCAAATGCGTTCTATCATTGTGAACAGCCTGAATAACAGCACGTGTGTCGTGTGAACATTGATTTTAACGTCTCTGTTATATGCCACCGCCACGCTTGTCTATGTTCTGCTGTTGTCTAAGAGTTGATCGACAGCTTTTTAGGTGCGTTATTGGCAGCGCGCGCGCAACCCTCTGGTTACATGAACTTGTCACCATTGAAAACATGAGGATTTTTTTAAGACGACAATCGCACAACCTATTCGATATTCTATAATTAAATCAACTAATCGAATATTCGAAAATCGTGACACATCCCTAATATAGGTGCATATTATTACCACACTCTTTAAATAACAAAACAAATATTGCGCCATTGACTTTAGACCAGGTTTCAGTTGGTCAATGGCAATGCCTCAAAATAGTAACGCTCCAATAATGCGCCTGAACACACCTCGTTTTCAGACCAGCACACCAATGGGTGAACAGATAGGCGCAAATGTATTTGCTATTTAAACAACGTGGCGCATGACATGAAAATGATAACTGTGTCGAGCTGAAACTAGCAAAAAAACACTTGCGTCGTGCCTGGCACCGCATTGTGCTGGGTGTATGATGCACACAGCACATATTTATTTAATTAAATTGCAGCCTTTGCGATTTGATAATCACACTTACACTGTAAAACCCAATAAGTTACTCAAAACATTTGAGGATACTTATTACCTCAAAACATTTAAGTAAACTAACTCATTTTTTTAAAGTTGGTATAACTTAAAATTTTTGTGACAAGTGGGGCGGGGCTGAGAGCCATGGAAGCGGATCAAGGCCAGTGTGGTGCACAGGTCTCACTAACAATCCCGTCACCAGCATCCCTTTCCCAACTCATCATATGTTAATTACATACAGTTAATTTACATAAACATCACATTCAGATCTTGGTTAAATGTTACATAGCAAATAACACATGCTATTATAACTATCAAAGAGACTGTCATTACATACTTGCATATATGTAATCAAACAACATATGTGGTCTTAAATGTTTTGCAGCTCATCCTCAACCTAACCACAGGCTCTACTCTTCACCACAGTAGTAACCCACATAACAGAACCCCCCCCCCCTGAATCCCAACATAACACAACATTAAACATTAAAGGTCCCGTTCTTCGTGATCCCATGTTTCAAACTTTAGTTAGTGTGTAATGTTGTTGTTAGAGTATAAATAAAATCTGTAAAATGTTAAAGCTCAAAGTTCAATGCCAAGCGAGATATTTTATTTAACAGAAGTCGCCTACATCGAACGGCCAGTTTGGACTACATCCCTCTACTTCCTTCTTTAATGACGTCACTAAAACAGTTTTTTGACTAACCTCCGCCCACAGGAATACACAAGAGTTGCGTTTGTAGAGTGTGTTTGTCGCCATGTCGTCGAAACGCTGTTATTTTCATCCCGCAGTCCAATCACCGGGTCTGATTCCGGCTCAAATTGATAGGGTAAAATTAAAGACATGTTTACAATAACACTGAGCGCGTGCATCTCCACGTTATGGTAAGAGGCGTGACCTTTCCGGGCAAGATGCGCTAAACTGCTGTCGAATCACAACACAGGAACCGCTGGCACAATCAGAACTCGTTACGTATTTCTGAAGGAGGACTTCATAGAACAAGGAAGTCATCAGCCTGTTTTTATGACAGTGGAAACAGCGGTATACAGATAAGTAAATTATGTGAAAAATACTGTGTTTTTTTACACGCGAAACATGAACACATGTTATATTGCACACTATAAACACAATCAAAGCTTCAAAAAACCACGAAAAACGGGACCTTTAACTTACAGTATATCTCCATATGTAAACCTTGTGCAAAAACACACAAAATAACACTTAATTTCAACAGTTATTTATATGGTCTGACGCAAACCATGCTGGGAATTAGAAATCTGCTGCAGCTCAACTCAATCTTATTAAGTTCAGCTTACTACAATGAAAATTTGAGTTCATGCAACTTTTTTCTATTAAGTACAATGAACTTTCATTATTATTTGAGTGAAACGAACTCATTTAATTTAATTAATTTCACTGTTCAGTTTTACAGTGTAGCTATATCCCAATTTCAGTTTTATTTCGATAAACCGTGCAGCCCTATAGGTATTCTCATTAGCTAACAAACTGTACACCAGGGGTTCTCAACTCTGGTCTTCAATGTCCACTTTCCTGCAGAGTTTTGCTCCAACCGTAATCAAAATCACTAGTAAGTTATAGCCAGGCGAGTCTGATGATGGTTGGAGCTAAACTCTGCAGGAAAGTGCACCTTGAGGACCAAAGTTGAGAACACCTGCTGTATACAGAATATGGTAGTTCACAGCAGCATGCGACCTTGAGCTGGCTAATAAACAGTTTCTTTCAAGATAGCAACCAAAGGCCTCTCTGTAAAGCCAAAGTCACCAAAAGTCTTCTTGTGTCTCAGTCACACACAGTAATGAATGCATTTGCTCGTCATCATTTATTCATCATAAAACTAATTTGTTTTTCTTTCCACCCTTCATTTTGTTGGCCAGATGTCTGATTTGTCCCATATGCGATGAGATTTCAGGGACTATTAGCCATTCCGGGATTGTTAACGTAAGACCGACTGCGTCTCGCTTCCAATTAGACTAATAATGTGTCCGATAGCAGCAGTCAATCTCACCTCGTCTCCTCCATATTTGTTTAGTCATCATTAACACACCATTATGTTCACTGACCACAAATGGAGGCACGTATCGACATCCCCCAGTCTTATTGTTTTTGCTTCGTTGTCTTCAGAGATGCTTCAGTAATGTTTCATTACCTTTATAGTGAGTAGTGAATAGTGAGGCTGTTATTGTTTCAGTACTGTAATGAAAGCTCATCATACGATAATGAATGAGGTGTCAAGTTCAAAGGACGTTCATAAGGAATATTCTCCTTATTGGTGGAAATGGTGGTGCAGTTGGTTTAAAACAATATCATTGGTATGAAAATAATTTTTTTCCCAGTATCACGGGATGGCATTTGGTGCCTGTATATTTTACAACTTATAATGGTATATTTCATTAAGATCTGAGGCTCAGAAGCTTACGCTGTTATTTTGAACCAATAATCAGAACAAAAAGCAATTGAAGGATGATGTGCATAATTTAGTTGTTTATCTGACCCCAATGTAATAAATCTAAAGTTGTTGTTATTCTTTAAATTCTTTAAAGGTAAAAGTATTTCTCAGAAGTTATAGGAAAACATAGAATTTAAACTGAACAGTTACATAAAGTAACAATCAATTTAGCTTTTTAACATTATCAGTGGTGAATGATTCTCAAAGCATTTAAAGCAGGCAAAGTTATTCATTACATGTTTTAATACACAAACCGTATAATTGAAAAAAACATACTGTATAGAAAAAACTTAGCTGTAACAGTAATATTTTACAGTAAAATTACAGATAATGTATATCATTATATTCACCTTTTATGGTATGGTAATATACAGTTAATCAATTAACAGGTTTTTACAGTGTTTTTTATATATATATATATATATATATATATATATATATATATATATATATAGCATCTAAACAGAGGTTTAATATCAGTATGCCGAGTCTCACCGAGGGATTCAGACCAAGTTCACCTGACTTGAATGTTGAGCTCTTTCATTCTGATTGGAAGCCCGTTTTTCACCCACCACATGAGTCCAGCACCTGAGAGGCATGTCAATAGTGAAGAGCAACCACCTAGTTCCTGTTCAATTTAACAAACACACAAATGTACAGTCGGCCTCGCTTCCAAACAAAGCCGGTATTGAAGGATAATTTCAGCAATCAGCTTTGCAGAAACAAATTGCCAATGTGTTTTCAGCGGCTGGTTCATAATTCACATTATTGTTATACAGAACAGGTAATTAAAATGTATAAAGCCAGATTATGTTGAGTGTTTCAAGTCTTTGTTTGTTAGTTAAAGGCGTGTGGTGAGAAACGGAGGTCTGGTTCAGCGAGCGTCGTGTTTTTTCAGCTATGTACTTTTGTGCTCTTGTAAGTCACTATGATAAGAAAAGCATCTGCTATGAACATAACCGTGAATATAAACACACTGTTTGAAAGACATTTTGTCAGCTTATGCAGGAGGAATGGGAAGTTAGTAGGTTTATAATTAAAACCAACATGATTTAGCATAATCTTTCATGAAAATATCAAGAGTCTGACGGTTCGCGCCGCTTGTAGCAGTTAAATCATTTGAAGCTTTTCAGTCTGTTGTCTCTCTGACCGTGAACAAGCCCACGCACATGGACGTCTCTGGGGGTTCTGAATATTACAGGTGTGTGTTGGAGCATCCAGCTCTTACTCGATTGCCAGACGTCCACCTGCCAAAATTGACTAGATTTCCTGCAATTCATTTGCATTATGCATTGATCTGTACCAGACCGTTGCATTTCACCATCACCGTTTTTCATTTGGAACAAAATAGTGCATTTAAAATAGTCCATTAAATTCACAAACTCTTCAATTTTTGTTTATTATGCACAGAACTGTATCCATTAAAACACAGTGGCCATCTGCTTGGTTTTGAGTTACTGCCATTATAGTTTATTCGTATTTTTATGAAAGATGCTATAAAAATCTACGTTATACAGTCATTCTGAGGACTCTGTAAAAAAACAACCTTGTAATGATTCTTATTATGTGGCTCACTAAGAAGCTTGTTATGCTATTATTAAAGATAAAATATACACATATTTGTATCCTCTTAATTTTACTCAAGTAAAAATGGTTATGAATTATACATTTGAGAATGGTGAATCCATATCTAAATTTCAAAAGATGCATGCCACACAACATACTTAATTTCCACTGGCGAATCTAAAAATAAGATGTTATTAGTGTACGTTTTATTCTGTGTATTCGTATAAAAATAAATTGGATATATTTTTTGCTTCGAAACTTGTGAAATGTTAAGTGCAATAGACTTGTTAATGTGGTTGACCTCTCCCATCTTTCTCAGCAAATATAGCACATTCATTAGTCAAAAAAAAATAACTATGGTGTCACCTAAATTGGTTGCCTTTGGTATAATTAGTTGTTTATTTATAAATGTAACTTGTATCTTTGATACAGAGATTTGTAGATTTTCTATCTGTTTCTCATGAGCTACTTTATATACTTTACACACACGCACACATGTTTGTTTTTGTGAAATGTGGGGACATTCCATAGGCGTAATGGTTTTTATACTGTACAAACCGTATTTTCTATCCCCCTACACTACCCCTACCCCTAAACCTACCCATCACAGGAAACTGTGCACACTTTTACTTTCTCACAAAAACTCATTCTGTATGATTTATAAGTCTTTTGAAAAGTGGGGACATGGGTAATGTCCTCATAAGTCACCCTCTCCTTGTAATACACTGTAAAAAAAATCCCAGTAAAATTTACGGTAAAAAACGGCAGCTGTGGTTGCCAGAATTTTACCGTAAAACATTTTACTCGTTAAATTTACGGTAAAATAACATATTTCATTAACTGATATTAATGTTCATTTACCAACCTAATGAAGTACTAATATCTGTTTTGCACATTTATAATACACTGACAATCACCAAACACAGTGGTGATGAGAGTCACATGATTAATCAAAGTTCATCACAAGCAGCTTTTCCACAAGCTGAGAAGGACAGCACTAACATATAGTGCACAAAGTGTCATTCACACACACACTAAACACCATCATGGTAACACACATGACATTTTAAAAATGCAATAAACATTAATTTAACAACATTAGGTGTAACATAAAACCCTAATGTACATAACTGATTAGAAAAAAATGAGAAAAACTAAGAAGAAACAGAGTTAAATTGTTCAACGAAAATATATCAAATGTGAAGTGTCACACAGGGAATTGTGGGAATGTCAATTTACGGTTTTTCACTGTAAATTTTACAATGAATTGTTATTTTCACTTCCAAAACCTGTGAATTTAACGGTATTTTACCGTAAAATTACATTAAATGTACCATTAGATCTATTACAGTTATTCACCGTATATAGTACGGGAACTTTCTGTAAATCAATTAACAGTTTTTCACCGCAGCATTTTTACAATCTTTTACTGTTAAAATCATGGTCATTTTTATGTCATACCAATGTCATTATACAAATTTGTCCTGATATTTCACAAAAACATGCCCACACACACACACACACATTTTCCACCTTTGCTTTTTCTCCATGTTCAATAACTTTGTGGCCTCTCATCTTTGTTCCCTGCAGACATTAATTTGAATAAATCAAACTCATTCAATTTATGTCTGGAAACAAGAATATTTAACAATGACTCTGACTCATAACAACTGAACGTTGGAATGCTTTAAGCTTTAATGTAGTTTTGCTTCCTTGACTTTTAAAAAAGAAGCACAAATTAATGCTTCCAACTAAATAGGAACTTCACCTATCACACTTCAGTGTTTCAAAATACGTTTCTGACCTACATTTTAGATCTTGTTAGATGTAACAAGACTGTAGACATGATAACCGACTTGTTCATGGAGATGTGCCACTACACCATCACTTCGATAGTGTGAAAATGAAGGCTTTTTCTCTACACCATTGAGCAGTGCTTTTTAAAAATGTCAGAGTGAGCACCACTGTGAAATCTTTCTGTCACAAAAGGCTTGTTAGTGATGTTAGGGGCTTGCTGTTTGTCATTGGGCTTTTCACAAAACAAGACATCATATCCACCTGTCCTGTAGCAAATCTAAACTCTATTGCAGTCTATAAAGCTGATCAGCTCACTGTGAAATATACATGGTCTCAAAACTGAGGCTACAGTTGTATTAAATCTAGATAAACTTTGGCTTGTGCTCAAGCAGAGAGGGAGTTGAAATCAGCAGCACATACTAAATGCATTTAAATGAGCCTTGGAGTGGAGGTGGTCCAAATTGTAGCTTCTTTAACGCCCACAGCTGCTCAGAGCCACAGAGTGGAGCAAATGGTTCCTCTGTTTTTATGTTCCCCAGTACATTAGGAATGTTTGCACAACAGCTCTGAGAACAGTGATCTTTCTTTTGAATTGCGGAAGAAAAAGAGCAAAATTTAACAGGGCATCTGTCTTTTGGCACAGAATCAATGTAGCTAAAACATATCTGTCATGACAACTCTTGGAGAGTTTAGCATGGTAATGTCACGGTTCTGTGTGAGAGAGGACCCAGACGCAGAATTAGCGGGGGTTGGGGGGGGGGTATTTATTAACAACAACAAGAAGGAGGGTGAGACGTGAAGACAGTCCAAACAGTAGTGCAGGGCACACAACAGGAGGATAGGCTGGTTGAGGATGTGGCAGCACCAGACACAATGACAATGATGGAAACAGTGGCTCAACGATCTAGAGGCTTGACACTTGGAGATGTGACTGAAGTAGAACCAGATTAGCTGCCAGGCCAGGAGAATCAGCAACCAGGGAAGACACAGGAAGCAGGCCAGGCCAGGAATCAACACAAGACTGACAACACACAAGACAAGACAACAAGAGAGAGAGACAACAAGAGATAACAAAAATAAAAATGAGCAAAATAAAAACTGCCAAAAAAACTATGAATAGAGAAAACAAAATAACTAAAAATATAACTAGAGACTGAAAGAGAAGATTGACTTGGAGAAGAAAAGGAGAAAAAAAGCAAAATTCGAGAAGTAACTATAGTACTAATTAAGGAATAAATGTAATACCAAAACTGGCAGAGAAAAACTAAATGTAGCGCTGTCTAACAAAACCTGTTTCGAATTGAGTTCTCATTCAACTTCTTACATTTGAATGGTTTAAAATCGCTTAAAGGTGCTAAAGGTGCACTGAAAGGAATAATATTAATATACATCATCTGCGCACGAGCGCAGTAAATGATCATCGCGTAAACGATTGGCCCTCTGGCTTGTCAATCACTGCCATGACGTTCCTTGAGAGAGACGTGCGCGACTGCGCGCTCCAGTAACTTTCCACACTCCACAGGCGCCGCATACAATGTTTTTGTCAGGAGACAGGAGTAATAACTGCAGATTATGAGTTACCTGCTGTGAGTCCGACATAATGAATCCACTAACACGACACAGCGAAAGCCGGTGGTAAACAAACACTCGTGTTCCAATACTCGTGCACGAGTTTTGGGAGGCGTTCCCTCGAAAAACTCACTAACAGTCTTTGGTTTCTCAGTCGATGAAAAGATCCTCTGTATCACCTTTAAATGTTTAAACTGACAGGACTATAAACTTTTGCTCTCTGATGGTTAATGGTGCAATTACGGTGATTGCAGTTTTGCCGAGAATCACGTGCATTTCAAACCGTGGTCCCTGGACTATACGGAACAACTATGATCCCTAGAGTGCGTCCAGAAAGTATTCACAGCGCTTCACTTTGTCCACGTTTCGTTATGTTAAAGCCATGTTCCAAAAGGGAATAAATTCATTATTTTCCTCAAAATTCTACAAACAGCACCCCATAATGACAATGTGATAAAAGTTTGTTTGAAATCTTTGCAAATTTATTAAAAGTAAAAAACTAAAAAATCACATGTATTCACAGCCTTTGCTCAACACTTTGTTGAACCACCTTTTTACAGCCTCAAGTCTTTTTGAGTATGATGCTACAAGCTTGGAATACCTATTTTTGGGCAGGTTCTCCCATTCTTCTTTGCAGGACCTCTCAAGCTCCATCAGGTTGGATGGGGAGCATCGGTGCACAGACATTTTCAGATCTCTCCAGTGATGTTCAAATCTGGGCTCTGGCTGGGCCACTCGAGAACATTCACAGAGTTGTCCCATAGCCACTCCTTTGTTATCTTGGCTGTGTGCTTAGGGTCGTTGTCCTGTTGGAAGATGAACCTTCATCCCAGTCTGAGGGTTTCATCAAGGATGTCTCTGTACATTGCTGCATTCATCTTTGACAGATTTATTCAAACATGCATTATATAGGCTATTAAAGAAGATTAAAAATGATAATTAATATGTAATATGGTGCATATATTTAGCTAAATGCTCCTCTCTAGAGTTAATTTTTCTAGCTGACTAATGAGTTTATGGTCACTGAATATGTTTGTTCTGAGGTAAATGTGAAGTTACGTTTGTTTATTAGCTTTTTTATTACCATCTTTCCGCGGTTGAACATCGAGTAAGCAATTACACGGGACATGATATGGATTTTGGTAAGTTGTTCTGTATCTTTTAACATACCTTTAGATGTTCATTCATGTTTATTCCGCGATGTAACTGGTATTAAACCGGAGGAGAGGATCAGTTCATGTGCGCATCAGGCTGCCGCTTCTATTGACTGAGGCTACAGCGATCTGTCACGCCACATTAAAGAGCACCAAATCTGTATCCTCAAGCTTTTTTAAGTGGATATATGGAAATCCTTGACCTTTCCTAGTGGGTATAAATCATATACCTGCGTATCACATAGACTATACCACTGGGGGGATCACCCTAGGGAGAAATCACGGGGGCCCCCAGGCCCGCAGGGCCCCACGCAATTGCGTGCTTTGTGTAGTGGGTAAACACTCTACTGTCAGCATTATGCTGCCACCACCATGCTTCACTGTAGGAATGGTACTGGCCAGGTGATGAGCGGTGCCTGGTTTCCTCCTGACATGACGCTTGCTATTCTGGCCAAAGTGTTCAATCTTTGTTTCATCAGACCAGAGAATTTTTTTTCTCATGGTCTGAGAGTCCTCCAGGTGGGCTGTCATGTGCCTTTTACTGAGGAGTGGCTTCCGTCTGGCCACTCTACCATACAGGCCTGATTGGTGGAGTGCTGCAGAGATGGTTGTTCTTCTGGAAGGTTCTCCTCTCTCCACAGAAAAACGCTGGAGGTCTGTCAGAATGACCATCAGGTTCTTGGTCACCTCCCTGACTAAGGCCCTTCTCCCCTGATCGCTCAGTTTGGCCGGACAGCCCGCACTAGGACCAGTCCTGGTGGTTCCAAACTTCTTCCCTTTACTGATGATGGAGGCCACTGTGCTCATTGGGACCTTCAATGCTGCAGATTTTTTTCTGTACCCTTCCCCAGATCTGTGCCTCGATACAATCCTGTCTCAGAGGTCTACAGACAATTCCTTGGACTTCATGGCTTGGTTTTTGCGCTCTGACATGCACTGTTAACTGTAGGACCTAATATAGACAGGTGTGTGCCTTTCCAAATCATGTCCAATCAACTGAATCCAATCAAGTTGTAGAAACATCTCAAGGATGATCAGTGGAAACAGGATGCACCTGAGATCAATTTTGAGTGTCATGGCAAAGGCTGTGAATACATATGTACATGTGATTTTTCTTCTTTCACGTTGTCATTATGGTGTATTGTTTGTAGAATTTTGAGGAAAATAATTAATTTAATCCCTTTTGGAATAAGGCTTATAACAAAATGTGGAAAAAATGAAACGATGTGAATACTTTCCGGATGCACTGTATTTCCGTATATGCTAGCACATACTTAAAAAGGCATGAAATTTTGTGATATATACAGTATTATCTATGTCTTGCAGCAGAGATTTACAGACTGGTCTTTCTTCTCTCATTTGTAGCGAAAAGACTTCAACTATTATTTTCAATCAACTCTCTTCTATCCCTTCACAGAACAACCGGGCTAAACAACAATCAGTCAGGTTTCAAAAGTGGATATTCAACAGAGACTGCCTTGCTGTCAATCACCAAAGCCCTGTGGCTTGTGAGAACCGCCTCCATCATCTACCCACATTCTGAGGGATCTGTCTGCAGCACAGTAAGTTACCAGATCCTAGTGATCACAGTATAAGGAGGGGGCCCAGCACCGAATCCTGAGTTACCCCTATGGATAGATGATTTGATTTAGACACCACTCCCTTGTAAGATGAAAAACACATTATGAATAAAATAAAGTGGATGTTATGATTGTTTAATCCAAACATAATGAGTAGCACATTAATTTTGGATAATACCAAGCTGCATTACTTTTGCCAATAGCAACAGTGTAAGAGAGAGAAATAAATAAGCAGGTAAAGATGAAGTGCGTGGAGAGTTTTGAGGCTAATACTGAACCATAAATGAGCATGCCCTTGCTTCCTTTCAGCCAGCTTTATAAGCTCGCCATAGTCAAGCTCAATACTCTCCAAAAAAGCTCGGAAAGACTAATGAAGCTCGGCATTCATGGTTTCCTTGGAGTGAATCGTTTGATGTTTTTAAACCGGAATGTCTGCATAGGGCCCTGGAAATGGAGAATTTATCAGCGGCAAATTTAAGAGTAAAAAGGTCTTTCTTTGTAAAACCCTTGGCCCAAACCCACACTGCTGCATAATTGCTACACTTTATTATTTCCTATACAAATACAGAATGCCGATTCTCATGTCCTTAAAGACCCAATGAAGTCAAAATTGCTGTTTCTTGGCTTTTAGTCAAGTCTGATAGTGAAGGCCATCTAGTGTACTTCTAAAAGTTGACTAAGCAAACTTTCTGAAAAAAACAAAACAAAAAAACAATGTCTGTTCGTAACAATGTAGCTAAACGGATCAAAATGTTGATGACAAATCCTGTATGCCGGGCACACATTTTTGTCCAATTAAATACCATTTAGAATGAGAACGTTCCCTCTAATACCACATGCCACCAAGTAGCTAATCACTGGCACAAATATGCTGTAAAATGATGTAAACAAGCTTCTCTGCAAACAACATGAGCATTTGTTCCAAATAAATAGTTTTTGGAAAGATCTTTCAGTCCTTCAAACCAGTCGTTGAGTCTATTATTATTTAGAACATTTATTTGAGGTTTCAGTTATATTTCAACTTGCACATGTTTCACCTAAAATTCCTTATAGGAATATTAAAAAATTCCTTTTTTTTTTTTTTTTTTTTTTTTTTTTGTCTGCAATGAGGAACTCTAGAGGAGATTGCGAGAATGTGAGTCTTTTTCTCATGAGAGAGAAAATAAAATATCAGGTGACAAGCAAAACATTTCATTTTTAGTTTTTTTGTGTAGAGATATCAAAGAGATCTTTACAAATAAATAAATAAATAAATAAATGAAAAATTGTCACTTGGGGCCAGATAAGTAGACTTGTTTTCTATAGAATTGTTTTCTTTGATGCACTGTAAAATGTAAGAATTTACATCATTATTTATATTGGTGTCAGTTAATGAAAATTAAGGAATTTCTCTTAATAATATGGAAAACAACAGAATGCTTGATGTTAACATTGACTAACAGAGAGTTTACATTATAAGAATGTCTCTTTTAAGTGCATTCATAAACTATGCGGTTGATGTAGATTAAATGTCTTCAGGAGTAATATGGGGGAAGGTGGTTGCAATCAATTTAATCTGTACAATATTCTGAGAAAAAAGAAAAGTTATTGATGAGCTGCATGCCAAATTAAAGATTCCCCGCACAGAGGCCTTGGGGGTGCCGAGGTGATTTGTGGAAAATGAAATGTTTAAAGGAAATTGCTTGTGTTTCCTGAAGTTTAGGGCATGCTTTTCACAAATGTGACAAGATGAAGCTGAGGAGCTGGGGCAATTATTGTAGCTGTCTGCATAGATGGATGAGCAGTTGTGGTATCTCTCCCAGTAGCGTTCTCTCTCTCTCTCTGCTCTCAATTGCCTTTCACATTTTTTTCATTAATCCTTTGGATTGACTGAAAGACTAAGCATACACAAGCTGATTCCAGGAAGCCTTCTTACACCAAGACCCTCAGACTAATAATAAATACAAATAAAATATGATCAAAGTTTTAATGCTTAAAGGATTTATTTCTGTGCATTAAAATAAGTGATTTTTGGATTTGCTTCTGTTTAATGCACAAACAGAAGAAGAAACTACAATGGAAGAAATTGTAAGGATTGCCAAGTTAGCGATTAGTTAGTATTTACTCTTTGTAGTTAAAGGTGCCCTAGAATTAAAAATTGAATTTACCTTGGCATAGTTAAATAACAAGAGTTCAGTACATGGAAAAGACATACAGTGAGTCTCAAACACCATTGTTTCCTCCTTCTTATGTAAATCTCATTTGTTTAAAAGACCTCCGAAGAACAGGCGAATCTCAACATAACATTAATATGTATGACCCCAATATATGCATATGCCAGCCCATGTTCAAGCCATTACACAAGGGCAGGCAGTATTAACGTCTGGATCTGTGCACAGCTGAATCATCAGACTAGGTAAGCAAGCAAGGACAAAATCGAAAAATGGCAGATGGAGCAATAATAACTGACATGAACCATGATAACATGATATTTTTTTTAGTGATACTTGTCTTTCTAAATGTTTCGTTAGCATGTTGCTAATGTACTGTTAAATGTGGTTAAAGTTACCATCATTTCTTACTGTATTCACGGAGACAAGAGCCGTCGCTATTTTCATTTTTAAACACTTGCAGTCTGTATAATGCATAAACAACTTCATTCTTCACTCTCCAACAGTGTGTAATGTTAGCTTTAGCCACGGAGCACTATCAAACTCATTCAGAATCAAATGTAAACATCCAAATAAACACTGTACTTACACGATTAGACATGCTGCATGACGAACACTTTGTAAAGATCCATTTTGAGGGTTATATTAGCTGTGTGAACTTTGTTTATGCTGTTTAAGGCAAGCGCGAGCTCCGGGGCGGGGAGCATGAGAATTTAAAGGGGCCGCGCGCTGAATCGGTGCATATTTAATGATGCCCCAAAATAGGCATTTAAAAAAATGAATTAAAAAAAATCTACGCGGTATTTTGACCTGAAACTTCACAGACACATTCAGGGGACACCTTAGACTTATATTACATCTTTTAAAAAAACATTCTACAGCACCTTTAATCTAGTTTTTAATGCAATGGCATAATTTCTTTAATTAGTGTAAATCTTTATCTCGCATGTTTAATGTACAATGCATATACAGTATAACAATCAACAACAATCAACTCATCCTTCATTTTTCTCTCAAAAAAAATAAAACAAAAAAATCAAGGTTATGTTGCAGCAAAAGTTGTACATTTTTAAGAATAAAGAAAATGCTATGCAATTGCTAAGGTATTCTGAGAGATTTGGTTGTTAGGGTACTAAATTTGATCAGTTGTAATAAATAAATGAAGCACTAATAAATTGTGCACAGTGCACAGGACTCTCTCTCTCACAGTCATTCATCCGCTCTCGTCAGAGTTCTAACGACTTACACCTGCTGCTCATTATCTCATTTGAACTACTATTTAAACCCTGCATGCACACTCAGTGGGTGTCTGGCCCTCGTAAAGGATTCTTAGACTCACCAATCTCTCTGCTGGAAAGTATTATACCTACCCGCATATATACTGAACTGCTGTTCTTGTGTTTCTGCTCTTGTTCCATTCTTTGAGGAAATATCACAAACTGAGAGCATATTCTCCTGTGATCCACTATCTGAAAGTTAAGTACTCCGTCTAGGTACATATTTACCTAGTTATCCTATGTTCCTTAGTTTGAACTATTCTAAGTGGGGTCCCACTTTATATTAAGTGGCCTTAACTACTATGTACTTACATCAAAAAATAAGTACAATGTACTTATTGGGTTCATATTGAATTGCAAAAAAACTTTTGCTGCTATTGAGGTGGGATACGGGTAAGGTTAGGGAAAGCTTTGGTGGTATGGGTAGGTTTAAGGGTAGGTTAAGGTGTAAGGGATGGGTCAACAGTGTAATTATAAATGTAATTACAGAAATTAATTACAGATGTAATTACATGCAGGTGTTTTTAAAATATAATTACAATGTAAAAACATGCATGTACACAATAAGTGCATTGTATTAAATTATTAATTTAAATGTAAGTACATAGTAGTTAAGGCCACTTAAAGTGGGACCCTAAGTGGAAGTCTAAAGTGTCAAGAAAGTATTGTCTCTAAGTTTACCTGGATGTAATTGCATGCATTTATTCAATTCAATCCACATTTTTAGCATTTTTCACAATACATATCGTCTCAAAGCAGTTTTACAGAAAAATGCATCGGTCACACTTTATATTAGGTATTCTTATCTACTATGTACTTACATCAAAAAATAAGTACAATGTACTTATTGTGTTCATATTATATTACAAAACACTTGTGCTGCTCTTGAGGTTGGATACGGGTAAGGTTAGGGACATGTTTGGTGGTATGGGTAGGTTTAAGGGTGGGTTAAAAGGTAAGGAAAGGGTCAACAGTGTAATTATGTAATTAAAGCTGCAAGCAGCGATAAAAGGGCCCTCGCACCCGGGCTCACCGCCACCCGGTGGCCTTAGGAAAACTGTGTTTTTTATAATCCCCATTTATCATTTTCAATCTCTCAGAGCTCTCCTAGACACCGCCCTGAGTGAGAAGCACAGGGTCTGCCATTTCTGTTTACTGGCTGTTTCAGCTAGAGATATACAATGTCTGTGCCAAAAAAAAACAAAAAACATTACAAATATTTTGTTGTTGGATGTACCAACGAACATACGAGGCTCCATAAACTCCTGCCATCTGAGTCACTAAGGACACCATGGTTGAAGTTATTACTCAAGGATGCATCAGTACAAACTGTTTGTGATCCTCTCCAGAGCAATACTGGCAGAAAGGGAGAGCGCGCACTTTATTACAGCCCATCGGAGTTGTTTTACAGATATAAAGATCGTCAGTTTATTAAGCACCCCCGAAAAGGCATAAGATCTGTATATATTTGTTTACTGTAAGTTTTAACGAGTGTTTTTATGTAAAAGCAAGAAGACAACATGAGTTATAACCGCAATTAAACTGAACTATACCTGTTCTATCTCCATTCAGCATATATTCTCTGGCTCTGTAGGCACAATTTTTTATGTTATTATTGCGTGAGATTGTTCTGTCACCAGAGCTCAGAGCATCAGCTCTTGAAGCTCCGCCCTCTGAGGTCGGGAGAAGCAGCTCATTTGCATTTAAATGGACAAAGATTAAAATGGCGTGTTTTTGCTCAACCCCAAAAAGTGGCAATTTAAAAAATTATCCGTGCAGTATTTTGAGCTAAAACTTTTCACATGTACACTCTGGGGACATCAGAGACTTATTTTACATCTCTCAAAAAGGGACATAATAGGTCCCCTTTAAGCGGATAAATAGAGGAGAAATATGGCAAAGTCATTTTGATTGAATATTGCCATGTTGATGTCTTCAGGTCAGGACTATTATCAAACAAGTTAAGTTTGGGGCAGATCGGACAATGTATGCCTGAGTTACAACAACTTCCTGTTTCGTGGCGTAAATCGCATACATTAGCAATTAGCCATGTGTTGCATGATTTAACGTGTTTCTAGCATGTTTGGTACTTCATGGCATATTTAAATGTGTTTCTGGTAATGAATTACAGTGTACAGCATGCCATTTCCTTTTGCCAGCAGGTGGCACTATGACTAATTGAATATTGGCATGTAGAAGTTTGGCATGTGAAGTTTGGGGCAGATTGGACACTGTCCCCATTGGACACTGTCCGAGTTACATCAACTTCATGTTTCATTGCAAAACATCAAATTTTGTCAGACTGCCACAGACACGCCCTTCAGCGAAAACTCAAGATCTTCACAATTTAATGTCGCAAAGACTGACCAAATTTGATGTTGATCTGATTAAAGCTCTAATAGGAGTTTGTTAAAGTACAACGTCTAGAAATGGCAAAATACATTTTGCCACACCTAATTCTGAAACCCATATCAGACATATATATTTTCACCACTTCTGACGTGTACAAAGTTTCTTGAGCATGTTTAGGCTCTCAAAAATGTGATTTATTTCAGAGAAAGAATAATTGAAAAAGCAGTTACAATAGGGTCAGTGCTTGGGCCCTAATTACAGAAATTAATTACAGAAGTAATTACATGCAGGTATTTTTAAAAATATAAGTACTATCTAAAAACATTTATGTAAGATGTGTTCATGTTTTCTAATAATATTACCAAGAGGTGGCATGTATATTGAAAATAGCAGAGGGCCTAAAGTCGTAAAATCGAATTTCCATTGCGATTGTTACATTGCCTGGTTATGATGTTCTCAGCATTTACAAAAGAATGTTTAACGACTTACCTATGTGCTCACCTCAAAATATTGATCTGCTTATTTTTATTCATCAAAGAATCCTGGAAAAACGAATAACAGTTTCCACAATTATATTGAGCACAACTGTTTTCACCATTGGTAATAATAAGAAATGTTTCTTCAAATCAGCATATTAGAATGATTTCTATGGATCATGTGACACTGAAGACTTGAGTAATGATGCTGAAAATTTTGCTTTGCATCACAAGAATAAATTATTTGACATAAATTAAAATAGAGAACAGTTATTTAAAATTGTAATAATTTTTCAAAGTATTACTGTTTTTACTGTTTTTTTTTTTTTTTAATTAAATAAATGCAGTTTTGGTGAGCATAAGAGATTTCAAGAACATGCTCAAGTCACGATTCTGCATAATGTAGTGTGACTCCTGGTGTGGAGTTGTTTAATTTAGGGGCTTTTATTATTGTTAAATATACCATAAATATTCTCACAATATCTGCAGCTCTGCTTTTTTAGCTTTAAGGAAGAATTAATTTATTATGTGCATATAAATGAATGAAGGTTTTGTTAATAGCGTAGGTGAGATAGTCTGTTTATGGGCGAGTATCTTTCACTGTTAACGTTCTTTCTTGATGTTTCAGGTATTGCTGTGCTGATTTCCATACACTGCTTTTGGGCATGTGTTACTTGCTGCTCCTCCTCTACATTTGTCTCGTTTTCCTTTCTTCCCCTCGGCCTTACTGTTTCATTTTCAAGTATAATAGACTCAGATAATGACACATGAAAAAAAGCAACCAAGCAGCTAATTGAGATCTATTCTAGAATAACCTTGTAGTGCCGCGGGGACCCATCCACCAAATGTTCAACATGTCGTAGTTCATTTCGCTTTAAAATCCTGAGAAGTTTCTGCCGACAGGGCTGTCTTCAGAGCAACTACTAGTCAGAAGGTTAATATGATTTCGTTTTATTTGAATATCCCTTCCAAGATCTTTCTTTGCCTGTGTGTGTGCTAAGGCATATGTGTAAAAGAGTTGCAGAGTCCAAAATAAATCCACATGCAAGGAAATGTCAAAGCTTTAGAGATACTCACCAAATTTGCTGGTATCTTAGCGTTTACTGTCATTTACTGTAGACGCGAATCATGAGCTATCTGTGTGAACACATTGCTCTTCGCTCTGAAACCCACCACCAAATATTCAATCAGATCACAGCCTTTGCCTTGTGATAAGCGCACTAAGGTATATCGCGATTTTGTTTTCTGTTCAATTGAGAGATGCTTTGCCAAAGCAATGGCGCAAAACACAATGCAAGTGATCTTTTAGGTTCATTATAAAACTGTGGCGGGACAGATTAAACTATGTCAGGTCATAAAGTCAGAAAATAAATATTTGATATAGAGTGCAATAAAGCAGAACAATTCATAAATGTAAAAAGGCTATTATTCACCTGTATGTTCTTGAAGTCATATAGAAGAGATGTAAGCTTGCAATTGTGAGGGAAAAATTTGTAAGACTGGTAAGAAATATTTATAGCTGGTTATGATTGTGGGGATTGAAGTTGAACAGCAGCATGATTTACTTATGTTATGCTCTGCATTCTTAATCTCCTTGGGGATCAATGTTTAAAGTTGATGCTTTTTAGATACTAGTTTCAAAACCAGGAGGCATATCTTGGCAACCCAAATATGAACCAATATCTTCAAAACAAAACTCATCGAGCTGAGATTCCGCATCTCATCCCTCAAAATCAAATCAGTCTGTCCAGTGTCCAGTCTCATTCCGCAACAAACAGACCGAGAAATGTTCTCCTCCTCATGGGTCATTAACCTCAACATAATTCATAACCAACATCTGCTGTTTACAAAAGCAAAAACATCCCAGACATCCCTACTGACAACCACATACACAACGACAGTCAAAAATAAACCTAACGAATCTGCTGGCTGTGTGGAAATTGTTTGGTTTGTCTGAACTAAGGTTGAAACCCTTTCAGTGAAGCAGGTGAGCGAATATATGATATGTAGCCTGTATCAAAGAATACGTAATGCTAGAGACAGAAACAATATCCTGCTCTTGTGTCCTGTTGACACATCCTCAAAAATAGTATTTAACCCTCTATGGTTCCCTCAGATATACTGTAAAAGTCTTGTCATAGTCCTCTAATAAGAAAGCACACCACTGGAGCTCCACACCACCTTTCTTTCACTATCCTACTTTTTCCCCTGTTGTCAACCATCTTAGCCCAGCAGAATGCAGTCAGTTATAGGTACTGGATCCAAGCATTACAGGATATGATAAAAAAAAATCCCTACTGGTAGCTGTGATTTTGGACATGGTAGTTGGTTTCTACCTGGTTTATATCTAGTCACTGGACGGTGACCAGATACAACTGGTCCAAAAACCATCCAGATCACCTTAAGATAGTATGAGCTGCTGTTAGCTGAGTTGTTGCTGGTCCAATTGGTCTACTAGCTTGGACTAGCCAGAAACCAGCTAAAGTGTTTCAAAAGCTACAAGCTTTAAGTGATAGTTCATCCAAAAATTAAAACTCTGTCATCATGTACTAACCCTCATACTCATACTCATGTCATTCCAAATCATATCTTCAAAATATAAATGATCAAAAGCCTCAAGGTTTTGGGTGAATGGACTTTTAATGGAGGGACAGAAATCTTTCAGCTTTCATTAAAAATATTTTCATCTGCATTTCAGAATGAAAGTCTTTTCGATTTGGTAAATCATGACAGAATTTTCATTTTTGGGTGAACTAACCCTTTAAAGTAGACTTTCCAACAGGAACTGATTTGGGATGTTTTAGAAAATGCACCAAGAATAGCTCTACTTGTGAATCACAATAGATTCTTCTGTTAGCATGTTGCTAAGCTAATGATGTGATTCTCTAGTAAGCATATACAAAAATAATGGGTAAAATTGTCCATTTTAATGAGACTGAACTGTAATCTTTCCACATGAAATGAAAGTATATTTAAAGTCACAGTTCTTTCAACTTTTTGACCACCTTAGATTTTCACAGCCAGTGGTATAAACAGTAATGAAACCATAAAGTTATTTTAAAGGGGACCTATAATGCCCCTTTTACAAGATGTAATATAAGTCTGTGGTGTCTCCAGAATGTGTCTGTGAAGTTTCAGCTCAAAATACCCCACAGATCATTTAATATAGCTTGTCAAATTTGCCCCAATTTGGTTGTGAGCAAAAACATGCCGTTTTTGTGTATGTACCTTTAAATGCAAATGAGCTGCTGCTCCTGGCCCGCTTTCCAAAAGAGGGCGGAGCTTTAACAGGTCTCGCTTCGGTTGCTCAACAACAACAAAGCTGGAGAATCTCACGCTGCCAAAATGACAATTAACGGTGTTAAGATCTTGGCAAAAGGAGGTTGCAAAAATTATTGAATAAAAGGGTCCCAATAATTGTGGCCAACATGTTTTGGAGAAAAACATTTATTTCATAATGTGATTTTCCCCCCACTTTCAATTCTTTTCCATCAATGAAAGGTTAGATTTTTGCTATTATTATTTTGCTATAATTTACTCACCCCCATGTCATCCAAGATGTTCATGTCTTTCTTTCTTCAGTCGAAGGTTTTTGAGGAAAACATTCCAGGATTATTCTCCTTACAGTGGATTTCAATGGCTACCAACAGGTTGAAGGTCAGAATTACAGTTTCAGTGCAGCTTCAAGGGCTTTAAACGATACCAGGTGAGTAATAAGGGTCTTATCTAGCGAATCGATCGGTCATTTTCGAAAAAAATACAACCGTTTATGCTTTATAAACAAAATATCGCCTTGAACGTACTTTCCGCTTCCGCATTCTTCATAACGCTTACGCTGAATGTCCTACGCCTTCCCTATTCAAGTTACGGAAAAAAACGAAACTGGCGCCGCGTTCGTTCCGTAAGTAGTAGTAAGTAATTTTGACCTTCAACCTGTTGGTAGCCATTGAAATCCACTGTAAGGAGAATAATCCTGGAATGTTTTCATCAAAAACCTTAATTTCTTTTCGACTGACGAAAGAAAGACATGAAAAAAGTGAAACTAATCCTTTAACATTCTGTTCCTTGTTTTGTTCCATTCTTCTAAAAGAAAACATGAACATCTTGGATGACATGGGGGTGAGTAAATTATCAGGAAAAGTGTATTTAAAAGTGAACTAATCCTTTAAAGATCAAAAGGATAAATAATGCAGATTTATTTTTACAGTCATCTTTGATCATATTTACCAAGGGTGCCAATAATTCTGACCACCACTGTATGTCAAACTTGAATAAAAACAGTAGTCAGAGCCATAGCCTTGTGGGCAGTGTGCCTCATACAGCACAACAATGCTATGGATGGTCTTGCTCGAGGTCCTATTTCTTTGTCACTGTACTATCAATAGTAATAATGCAAAGGCAATCTGCATTTGTTTGCGTAGTTTGACATATGAATACAGATTACATTACACTAAATGTCGACTATGTTCACATTTAACCATTTTCAGATTATAAATAAAAAGGAATTGCTTTAGTTCAAAGAGTGTTGTGGCGAATGATGAAGTTTTATCACAAGGACAAATAACCACAGCTATGACAAACTGACTATTTTAAATAAAAGACAGAAAAATGCTCATTGTAATGCATTCAGGGATTGCAGCTCACTAGGTTTGAGAACAGAGTTAGAAACTTATTTGTAATTCATCACAATATTAACACAATAATAGCTAATTAATGTTGACATCTTTGGTTGGATGCATGACTTTAGATTCCAGCTTCATGGAATCTCCTCAACATCGCAAGAGCTCTAATGAGCCCAATGAATTTTCTAATTAGAAGAATAACTAATTTACTCTTGGCCTGTAATAAATGCTTAATGATTATGCATACTTCATAAATTCTGTGCTTTGTGGGAGAAAAATATTCATAATTTGGGCATTTTGATTAATGGTGTCTCTAATTAGGCGTATATAATTATCATTGAAGCATTTTGAAGAAAATGCTTTAACTATGCGGCAAATTTGTTGTTAAAAATGAATGCCAATGATTCTCATCAGGTGCCTGGTTAATGATTAATATGCCTCCTCAGAGAGAAAAGCAGAGAATCACTATCAAAGCTGGTGCGGCATCAATCAAAATCAACTGAAGTCAACACTAACATTGTTGTGAGTTTCTCTTTGAAGTAACACTGCATTTTTATGTTCATTTGCATTAAAATTATTCCTACCTCAAAATTAGAGGTGATAGCTAAACGCTGTGCAACCAGCATTTTACATTTTAAAGTATCTACTTTACCCTGTCGCTGCTTCATTATGAATCACTGAGAAAATCCCAATTAGATTATGAGAGCAAAAAGACATCCTAATATAGACAAATCACGGCGTATAAAAGAAACGCTCCACGCTTCGTAAGGTCGCCCTGGTAAAATGCACGGCTGGAAAGACCGAGCAAATGTCATGGACAGCTGATCCCCTTTCTGAGTTTCCTGAGCATCTTCATTATGCCAGTATGGAGCTATAAGCTTGTTTGTTCCACTCTTTTAATATTCTCTCAGTTATCTGCCTTCCTACCAGATGCATCACGCTAGTGTCTAGCCTGTGGCATATTGATTCTCATTAGAATGCAGCTACACTGCACCTGACAGCCATCAGCATGCATGTTAAGAGCTGTAAAAGACAACACGTGTTTTAGTTTGATGCAGAATGATCTGGACGAATGACAGTTATTGACATTTAACATAATTTAAAAGGATTGCTGAGTAAATTAGAGAGATCATTGCCTCATTTTAGGAGATTATTTATGTAGTTTTGATTAAAAGTCTGTGTGATGTCGGAGTTGAGCCCGTTTAACTTTCTTAACATGCATTCGCGTTGTAGATGATTCAAATATTTTATCGTATTTTTAACATATGTTTTACCAGAATTTTTTATTTTTCTGTTCTATTTTTCCCTGTCAGAGATGCAAGGATGATAGCATGCAGCCGCATACATCTGCGGGTGTGTGTTCTTGCTGAGCAAATGCCATTGAGATGAATGGGAATGTTAATAGTGAAGTCTGTCAGTGACTTACATGTGGTTTCTTTCCAGTTCAAAGAAAATGATTTAAGCTTCTTGTACCCAAAGCGGGAGAGCTTTGAAAAGGATTTTTATTTGGTTGACTTGCGTTTGGGAATCTGTGGCCTGTTTTCAGAGAACAGAAGCCCCTTCGCTGCTGGTCATTAATCTTTTATGTCTTATAGCGTCTTAATTCTAGAAAAAGAAGCACAACACGCCTGATGGATTTCTTGTTTACCTTTTCTCTCTTGTGGTTTCTGCTACCTCACATGTTGAAAAAAGATTCCCTGTAACCTCAGAGGTAATTATTACCTGATTTATAACTGAAGGACATACTGCTTGAGTGGAACTCAATTAGTCTCTCGAAATACAATAGAGAAATTTCCCAGTATGACAAGTAATTAAACCAAAATGCATTCGCGGAACCAAAATCAGAATCTCATTTAGTCTTATACTATTTTGTTTTCATTCAGTGTTATGTAATCCTTTATCACACCTCTGTTTTTTTGTAAAAACATTGTGTTTGCGTTTAAAGAAATAGTTGAATTACAATTTTTAGATTTGACATTAAAATGACATTGTAAAAAAGAAGTGTGCTTAATATTGAAAGTGAACTTAATACATGTAAACGCCGCTTAATTGTACTCAAAGAGAGTACACTTTCACAGTTTCTTAACACATTTGCTGTAATCTCACTTTTAAAAACTGCACTGTGTAGTAATGTCAAATTAAATGTTTTACATAAAGTACATTTTAAATCTTTATGTTTTAATACTTTTTGTCAAACCTTCATAAAACACTTATTTTGTTATATAAATACATTCCATACAAGTTTCAATAGAAATTACATAAGTATATTTTAGTTTCCAATAGGGCTGCATCGCGATTAATCAT
The DNA here is from genome assembly GCF_018812025.1 of Megalobrama amblycephala. Lineage (NCBI taxonomy): Eukaryota > Metazoa > Chordata > Actinopteri > Cypriniformes > Xenocyprididae > Megalobrama > Megalobrama amblycephala. The sequence goes on along the minus strand of NC_063057.1, from coordinate 20,108,069 downwards.
TTGCAAAATAAAAGTCTGTTTACACGTAATATATATATATGTGTGTGTTCTGTGTATAATAATTATGTATATATAAATACACACACATTCATGTATATACAGTACAGTCCAAAAGTTTGGAACCACTAAGATTTTTAATGTTTTTAAAAGAAGTTTCGTCTGCTCACCAAGGCTACATTTATTTAATTAAAAATACAGTAAAAAAACAGTAATATTGTGAAATATTATTACAATTTAAAATAACTGTTTTCTATATATTTCACAAAGTAATTTATTGCTGTGATGGCAAAGTTGAATTTTCAGCATCATTACTCCAGTCTTCAGTGTCACATGATCCTTCAGAAATCATTCTAATATGCTGATTTGCTGCTCAAGAAACATTTATGATTATTTTCAATGTTGAAAACAGTTGTGTACTTTTTTTTCAGGATTCCTTGATGAATAGAAAGTTCAAAAGAACAGCATTTATCTGAAATACAAAGCTTCTGTAGCATTATACACTACCTTTCAAAAGTTTGGGGTCAGTAAGAATTTTTATTTTTATTTTTTTGAAAAGAAATTAAAGAAATGAATACTTTTATTCAGCAAGGATGCATTAAATCAATCAAAAGTGGCAGTAAAGACATTTATAATGTTACAAAAGATTAGATTTCAGATAAACACTGTTCTTTTGAACTTTCTATTCATCAAATAATCCTGAAAAAAAATATTGTACACAAATATTTTGTACAATTGTACACATTAAATGTTTCTTGAGCAGCAGATCAGCATATTAGAATGATTTCTGAAGGATCATGTGACACTGAAGACATGTATGAAGTAATGATGCTGAAAATTCAGCTTTGCATCACAGGAATAAATTACTTTGTGAAATATATTCAAATAGAAAACAGTTAATTTAAATTGTAATAATATTTCACAATATTACTGTTTTTACTGTATTTTTAATTAAATAAATGTAGCCTTGGTGAGCAGACGAAACTTCTTTTAAAAACATTAAAAATCTTAGTGGTTCCAAACTTTTGGACTGTACTGTATGTAATATAAAATATATATAAATATATATATATTTATAATACATGCATATATTTCTAAACTTTATACCTGTATGTGTGTGTATTTATATATACATAATTAATATACACAGAACACACACATATATATATTACGTGTAAACAGACTTTTATTTTGCAAGCGATTAATCGTTGCAGCCCTACTTTCCAATAAGTACTTCAGCTGATTACATTTAATATATAAACTAATACATATTAATTTATTTGCAAGTGTCTGAAAACATTCCATTCAGTTTGTATTTAATCACATGTATGTTTTCTGTTTTCTTTTTTTTCTTTTTTTTTTAAAATGTGCTAAAGTATATTTTATCACAAGGGTCTTAGAAGATTCTTAACATAAGAAGAGATTTAGAAGAGATATTCGGCAAATAACATGTCAAATTTTGGTCTGTTCCTCTCACAAAGTTATTGTATGGCTTCAGACAGCTTGGAATGTGCTTCACAAGCCAAATAAGGCTTTTCACGCTTGTCATTGTAAACCCCAGATAAACAGAATCCTGGCTTATCTTTATTCACGTTTCACACTGCTCATACTTGGGTATTCATAAGCTGACATTTCACACTGTACATTCCTAAACCCTAAACCTCCTAAATTTGCATATTTGCCTTGACAGTGTCATTGATTGGACGAACGCAGCATGCAATATGTTTACATAAAGGCTCTAGCATTGCACATCCTCATATTACATTTCGCAGACTGTTCTATCAAGTTTATCCTGAACGGACCTTTCGGACACTAAAGGTACCATTTTTAATGACATTTTTCCCCTCAAATGCTGAAACTACTTTTTAAATATAATGCACAGTGTTTCCATGACTGTCCAAAGCATGTGAATATACAGCATGCAATTGGTTGTCTGTTGCTAAGCATCTAGTCATAACATTCTAATACAGCAACGTTTCACATTGTACAAGTTTAGCAACAAAATGCAGGGTTAACATTGCAAAAGCGTTGCTAACTCCACTTCTAATTTTGCTAACTCCACTTCTAATTACAAGTGTGAAACGTTCCTTTACCCAGGGTTAAAAGCATGATAACCCAGGGTTAAAGGTGCAATATGTAAGAATTTTGCAGTTAAATATCCAAAAACCACTGGGCCAGTGTTATATATTTTGTTCACTTGAGTACTTACAAAATCCAAAATGTTTCCAACTATTTGTAAATCATGAGAAAATTGCTATTTTAACCAAGGCTCCAGGACGTGTGAGGAGTCGCCTGTCTATTGCGTAATACCCACGTTACCCTCGGTTTCCAGTTTTATTTTGTAGAAACCATGGAAACACCAAAGACGCTTTAATATTTACATGTTTTAATAGACAAGGGAAAAACTGTTTGGTTGCATTTATAGACAGAAAACTAATTATTGTTATATTGCTCAACACGTTTAGTCTTATTGTTTAAATCTAATTTTCTTGATTTTTTGCGAGTACCATGATTTACCATGCCTCAGAGAAAAACACTATTTTGTGAAGTGGCTAACATAGCATAATCAGATGCAGCTTTATTTTTTAGTAACACTAATACAGAATTTTCTCCATCATACAATACGTTTTAAAATTAATAGCATGCCATTTATCAACACAAGCCATCCAGCATTTAATATGATATTCTAAAATCGATCTATCTTACTGCAGTGTGTAACAGTGTCTCACAGCAGCCGCCGAGCGAACGCACAGAGTAACCTCATTACACCATTTTCAACACTCTCAAATGTATCTAATATGATAAACAGAGCTGCGTTACCTCATACTCATGACCGGAAAAGCGGAAGCGGCGCCGGTGACTGTGGCATAATAAAAGTTCCGTTGCTCATGAGGCGTGTGTTGCGCAAAAAAATTGTTGAATAAAGTTATTTTTGTTTTGTTTTTTCATACAAAAATTATTCTTGTCGCTTCATAACATTAAGGTTTAACCACTGTCACATTGACTATTTTAACAATGTCTTTACTGCTTCTCTGGACCTTGAATGTGGTAATTTTGTTGATTTCTATCGGAGATAAATTTCATTAAAAATATCTTAATTTGTGTTCCAAAGATGAACATGGTCTTGCGGGTTTGGAACGACATGAGGGTGAGTAATTAATGACAGAAATTAAATTTTTGGGTGAACTAACCCTTTAATGGCACTCACTTAGAATGTATGGAAAAGAGTGGCATGAACATTCTTCAAAATTTCAACTTTTGTGTTCCACGGAGAACAGTCGGGTGAATGTTTCCTTTAAAACTATTATAAAATCTTGGCTTCACATGTACTTTAATGGCTGCTCAGTCATGATGCACTTGATTGAACTGGCAGAAGAAAAACAGGGAAAAAAATTCTATTAGGCGCAGGTTTTTAATCAGAGCTTACACAGCTGAAAAGAGCTTTGAATCCATGCTTTACAAAAGGTCCACAGGGGTTACAATTACACAGAGAAGGTTAGTTTATTAACACCCAGGAGCTATACAGGACAGATTAAATTTCATATTCGGTTTGCTTGTTGAAAATACATTGTATATACATGAGTGGTCCCATTAGGCTCTGGCTTTAAAATTAGATGCCCTGTCAGAATTCATCTTACTGGGTAATCAATATAATGTAACTGAAACTGAATAAGGATAGAAAAAAAAAACAGCAGATTAATGCTGAGATTTTCCTTAGACGTAGCTGGGTATTAATAAACAAGCCTATTCTGTGGGTTCATTATCTACGGTGTGTAGCATATGTTTGTCACTGTGTGACTGAGTGCGTTAATGCATCCATATTGTCCCATGCATGATGGGAACAATCTTAAAGCGGGGTAAAATGAACCGTAATCACTGCAGGTCCTGTTTTGTCTACATGATTCATTGTGATCTTAGGCAGTTCGTTCAACCTGTTTAGTTTTTAATATACTCTCTGCCTGGAGATGGAAAAAATGTTTTCCACTATATGTCCATTTCAGGAACAACATTAATGTGACGGATTTAGGCCTATTTAATGGTGACAGATGGCTGACATTATAGACCCCGACTAACCTTTAAAGATGGATGATGAATATGTGGAGTGTTGAATGGATCGTCTTTCATCTTTGGCCAAATGAGGGCTCAATGTCCAATAACTAAATGCGTTATGAAGATTAAATCACTGTGCATGATGGTGGTAATGTTTTCTGGGTTTAATAATGTCACATCATTTGTATGAAGATACATAAAATGAAGATTGATTGTGTGTGGAATTATAGTCTCATTCTGTGTTCATTTCATTTTGTAGCCTTACAGCAAAAACATCTGGCAGCCAAATATGAGCAACCCTTATAATGTAACACGTCATTAACTGGAAGTCAGCTTGAGTTAGAGGGGAAATTTTATCTTAGCGGTAATGACTTTTTATATTCTGTAAAGTAGACTACAATGTCCATTTTAATGTGCTTTCATTTGGCCTATCTAATGAAGCCTGATACACTTACTTTTTTGTAAAGATTTTCCTTTAGCACTTTCCTAATCATTTCCTAATAAATTCCTCATCAACAAGGTCATATAGCTTATGTATGCATTTGTGCTTATTTTACAAAAGCCGAACTCCTAACTCCGACTCGTTGGAAAAACTCGCCTATGGCGACATTTCTGAAAAATGATATTAATTTGCTTCTTGCACGTTTTGCAACACAAGTGAAATGTCCAGTGAGTGGCGCTAAATGTGCATTCAGTTTGATCTGAAACAGATGAACATGAATTGTTTTTTTTTTTTAGCTGGTTGTTATACGTATGGCAGCAGTTTGGGAAATACATTTCTGGTGAGTGGCGCTAAAAGGTTAATGCTCCATCTAGTTTGAAAATAATGTTGCATCTACAGTAAACCCAAACCTAAACCTTACTGATAGTGTAAACAAAAGCAAATGTGGGATATGCTGAAGCAGCCATGCCATTTTAGCTTGCTTCTACAAGTGTTTGAGCAGTTTTCTGCTCAGCGTGTCAAGTCCAGTGCTGTACCAGGTGAGCTAACAAGCAAGTTTACTACATCTAAAATGCCATATATTTGGAGCTGGTTATGTGATGCAAATGTCAAATGTATTAGTTTACAAATGATACACTATGGTAAAAGTGATTTGAGGTCAAAACATAGTATTGTGCAAGGAACCACGTGAAAATAAGTCTTTATTTATTATAATTGATAATCTGCCCCGTAATCATAATTTGTGTGAAAAGGGATATAAGCTGTTAGTGTTTTACCACACTATCTGGAAGCTGCAGTCAGTATGTTTAGGTATGTTTTTGGAGTTTTACCAAAATGTAGGTAGATGTACGTTTTTCAAATGAGCCTGGTTTGAGAAATCCAGTGTTCAAAAAATGTGGCGCTGAAATCGGAAGGTTTTTTTTTTTATTTATTTATTTATTTATTTACTAGACCAATGCTGCATCCGAAATCGAATACTTCTCTACTATATAGTATGTGAAAAACAGTATGCAAACAGAGTAGCATGTCCGAATTCATAGTATTCGAAAAACAGTAGGCGAAAAGTACCCGGATAACTTGCTACTTCTGGCGAGATTCTGAAGTGCGCATACGATGGACACTTTACTGTACCATGAGGCCACGGGAGAGGATTTGTGAATGGAGTTGGGGGAGATGTAACTGACGCTGGTAGGTCATGTGACAGTAACAACATGGCGGATGTAGTTCATCTGGATTACATTCATACTACACGCATTCGTACTGTATAGAACATACTTTTCCAATTTACTTTTCCATTCAAATGTAGTACGTGATTTCGACAGTTTTCGATGTAGACAGTACGTGATTTCGAACGCAGCTCAAGTCTTTGATTTTCCAGTGCCTAGGAATGACTTGGGTACTTTCACCAATCTTAACATTACTATGCATTATTATATAATAGTATTTATTCATATTTTGAATTAGCTTTTATTTCTATATTTATATTTTTGTTTAAGTGTCAGTAATTTGTTGTGAGCTTTTGTCATTTTTATAAATTTTTGTTATTTTTAAATGTTTCTATTTTGTAATTAATTTGTCTTAGTTTTAGTAATTTCAGTACTTCAACGTAATTTATTTTCAGTTAGTAACTTCTAATTTTCATTTAGAAAATCATGTTGAGTATAATGGACTAGACTTTGGTTCCATCAAGTTGGAGGATATCAAACCTATTAAACATTGAGCTGATTTTAGAACGGATATTATGTATGACACCTCATTCAACTGACTCGTCTACAACTTCCGTTGCAATCTGTAGAGGCCATAATGACTGTCTACTCGTCCAAGACATCATTCAAATGCATTTGCCGCATTATTTTTATCAATAAATCAACTGGTAGGTGTGCAATGCTTCTCAAACCTGTCCTGAAGGACCACCACTGCACATTTTTGGATGTCTCCCTCATTTAACACACGTGATTCAACTCATCAGCTTATTAGTAGACTTTGAAAGACTGAAATTGGTTGTGTTCAATGGGGGAAACATACAAAATGAGCAGTGGTGGGGGGTCCCAAGTACAGGTTTGATAAGCACTGGTTTAGTGTACGATACCCATATTTTCTTTATAACCATTTACAAAGTGGAAAGTGTATGATGCCTAGTGTATAGTCTTTGGATTTGTTTCACCCATTTCATAACCCACCAGGTGAAAATCATACATCTACTCATGTAGTAATACCCACTAATAGCACACCTCTTCTCAACAATCCAGATTATGTAAAGATTCATTTGCATCTAATTTACAAGTATTGGTCCAAAGTTTTTGTTCAACATCCTGCATTAGCAAGTAACACTAATAATTACACATTAACACTTCATGAACTTTCTTACAATTTAAAGAAGGGCACATGGTGACATCAGTGATATTTAAAGCAATGTGACATCTTGCTAATTGCTGCAATTAGGCAGATGCTATTTCGAACAGAGCTTCTGGAACTGTTTGAGAGTCTTCAATGAACTTTTCCAGCAGTATACTTTAAACATTCAGCAACATCTGTTTCACATACTGTATGCTTTTTGTATCCTTAGACCTGAGAGTAATTGTGGAAATCAGCTTGACAGACAACCCAATTTAGCCGTCAGGTATCAGTCAGTCTGAGGTAGAAGCGGCCTGGGATTTCCACAAGGTGCCACAGGAGCTAATTTGAGTGATCCTTGGGTACACGGCAGTTCCAGCAACAAGGCCACAATGGGCTACACAAGTAACTTTATATGACAACCGTCAACTTCTAGTCAAACACAAATTGGCTCGCACCAAACATGCTGTCCGTCAAAATGCGGGGAAAATACGGTAGGCAGACCCAGAGGATTTGAACTGAGGTTAGAATTGCAAACAACAAAAAACTCCATTGATATTCCGCCTGCAAGTTGTTCGTCGAAAGTGTTTTGGATGCCAACTTTGTAAGAGTGAAAGATCTGCCCTTCTATTCGATCTGTCAAGGCTGTCGCAAGAAGAATGGAGTGTAGACACATATTCAGTGTTATTTCCCCAGAGGGGCGTTTATTGTGTGCGACAACGACAAAGGTTGAATAGGTAAATATCTCATTGTGGATTGCGGTGTGCTTTGGGATCTAGATGAATTATCGGGGTGCTCTTTGGTGAAGTGCTCCGGTCAAGGTAAGTGACATGTTTTCCTCTTTAGACAAGGGGGTGGTATCGTAGCGTTAGTCAGTTAGTCAGTTCATTGCTTCCTGCAATGACTTCAGGTGATGGCATGCTTGTTAAACATTGCCTAGATGCCCTTATAGGGCCAAACAACTACTTTCACGACTCGTCTAGTTCTTCTGAGGCTCTCATGTTTGGAGCTTGTACCAAGAGCTGTTCTAGCTGCGAGGTAATTGGAACGAGCAAAGAGCTGCCTCTTAGCTAAGTGTCGTTCTTCTGTTGATCTGTAAACAATTGTCTCGTTGGATTCACCATGACTAATGATTATGGAGTCCTGCTGTGACTAAGTGGCTTACAAGGATGCTTTTGAGCCTGTGTTTCTGTTCCTAAATCTGCTCTATTTAACTCACGGTGAGATTTAGATCGCTGACATAAGGTGAAATGCTTTCTCAAGTGCACTGTGAAGTAGCAGTGGGAATGTATACAGATAAACAGCGGCAAGCGAGTGCACTTTGCTCAGTCACTGCGAATCTACTCTGCTCTGAGGCACTAAGCTCTGTGTGTGTGCTAACTCCATGTTTCCTATCAGTTAGTGGCAAGATGAATGAATTTGCAGATTCACTAATTAGTGTGAGTTAACTAGTGGTTCTTGGTAACGGAAGCATTGCTGTTGGGACAATGAAAAACAAGGTTCAAGATGAACCGATAGCCTTGTAGGCAGCATTCTGACAATTAGTGTGGCTGCTCCTTGGATGAACCGAGTTTGAATTTTGATTGGTGGTCCTTTTAGGTTCAACCCCCTTCTCTCTTCCACTTTGCGTCCATTCTAAAAGTAGGAGGAGGTTTAAAAAAAAAACTTCTACATTTTATATTTTTAAGAAAGTTTGACTAAAAATGGCAAGTATTTTTTTTCCTTAAAGGGGCTCTATGTAAGATTTTTACTTTAATAAAGAATAAAAATACCCCAATATGTTTGCAGATATTTAGGAAACATGCTAAGTTCACCTACTTGTTTATCAGAAAAACAATGCTACAGCCAGATATTCTACTTTGAAAATGTGCATTCTGTGTCAGAATGTCTGCCTTTGTTTTGGTCTGTGCGAAACCGTGTGCTGCCAGTTTATCCAATAGCATTTCGACATCACTGGTTGCCAGTTGGCAGAAAACACTGCATGTTGTAGCCATGGAAACCAACAAACAAACTGTCAGAGAATCGCAGATTCTACTTGACCTAAAAAGCCTCTGAATCCATCTAAATATCTATGAACAACAGCATATTAAAACAGATAAATCAACTCATCAGCTTACAGTGTGTAAGTCTCCTCAGCTTTCATTGTGAATTGCGCTCCCTATTGTTGCTGGCAACTCGCGTCTTTGAACGAGGGGGCGGGCCAAACAATATTTAGAATTTGGACTGCAGTATCTATTTTGAACACTGGGTGTCATTCCTACATAGAGCCCCTTTAAATGTTGAATGCATGTTACATCAAAATACATTTTCATAAAAAGTTCAACTTTTGTGATTTTAAGAGATTTATTGACCTCGGCACACAGTAATGAGTGTTTGCAGGGATCTCTCTAGTATATAATTTCCTGTTTGTTTGTTTGTTTTTATTATTATTATTTGCATGTTGATTGGACCACCTGACTTTGATTTGGTGAATAAAAACTTAAATATTAATAAGCAGTGAGTCAGTTTTGTTAAAACATTTAATAAATAATAATAAAATATAATGCCAAAAATTACTTTCAAAAATGTTATTCTTTTAATTAAACTTTTTCTTCATTTTTTTTATTTATGCCCGACCCCTCAAAAAAACATCATTTCTCATATTTTGTTTTTAATTAATGCACCCAAAAACAATGAAGAATTTTAACTCACAAATGAAAACATGCTTATCACAGATAATGTTTATTGTATGCACAAATTTCATTTTAATGTATTTTTGAATAAATTAATAGATCTGATAATTAAATAATTCTGATAAATCTGATAATGATCAATTTCATTATCCACGTTTCCACCAAAATTACCTGGAACAATTTGTCCCAGGAACTTTTTTCCCCCAGACCTATTGCTAGCTGCATTTCCATAGCAGTCTAAAGTACCGTGAAGATAGTCCGGTGACGTAGGACTGCGCGTGACTTTCCAGTTCTAGCTGGATTTCGTCCTCCGCGTATAAGCTTAATGAAGCCTGAACCTCATCGTCAGTCCATTGGTCGTATTTTTTTTAAACTCCATTGTTGACAGCAAACAACTCTGACTGCATGCACCGCAACAGACTTTAAAAAAACGATGTTTGAAATAAAATGCTGCGTGGAGTCAACCAATCAAAAAGCTGAGTGAACTCAACCAATCAGCATGTTCAGCGCATAAATCCCACCCCCGAAAGTTCCGGAACTTTGAAAAAGTACTACCTAGCTAGCAGGTACTTTCAGAGGGAGAATCTTTTACCCAGAACTTCATTTAGACCCTGGTTCCTGCAGTCGAAACACACCGAGTACCAACCCAAAGTTTCTAGTTCCTTGGTGGAAACGCGGCTATTGACTAATATAATTTCATTTAATTTCATAATAGATAATTTCATTGACCCTGGTATTGCTGATAAGTACTAAAGAGTGCATCCAAAACCACCCAGCAGTGCTGTATATTCAAAACTGAAAAAAGATCTGAATGATTCAGAAAGTGTGAATATGTGTTGAATCTTTAATATGTTTTGAGCTTTGTTTCACATCAATGTCACGCAAACCTCCACAGCACAGACACAATGTGTTCCGGTCTAGAGACACAATTGCACAGAGCGGATCATATATGCAAGTCAGCAAAGAAAACAAAACAAAGACTGACTCCAAATGAATCTCGAGTCCATGACAAGACCAGGAAAAGACCAGACTCGACCACAAGTCAGAGTCCAAGACCACATTTGTATGGTCTTTGTCTCGTCATGATCTAAGTTTGGTCTTGAGCACTACAACCTTGCCACCCAGTAAAAATCAAGTTTGTTTTACTGTTGTGGAACACTGCCTTCGGATTGAGTCAAGAAATTGTAGGCTAACCCTAACCAGTCTGCAGCAAAATGGGACATAAGGTTTGACATCTTGAAAATCAGCGTTGTGATGAAGCTGCAAATGAGATATGACGCAGACAGGAGCCTGACCTTCACATCACAGCCGGACTGGCATACATCACGCTAACAAAGTGCCTCGATTCCACAAACATTCATAGAGTCTGATTGCCAAGACCACAGACACATAAAACTCATCAAATGGGTTCACATGCCATCTGCTCAAATTGTGGCTTAAACGCCCAGTGGATACAGAAAGAGCTACAAAAACGTGTAAAAGGAGAGGGAGCATGAGACAAATCTGAAGCAGACCGAGCCTGCGCATTGTTTTGAGCTCGCACTCCCTTTAAAGTCATTGATGAAAGAGAATGTGTGCAAGTGAAAAACAGTTTTAGGAATCAAAGGAGTGCCTCCATCACTTCAGTCTTCCCCTCAGGATGTCATACACCATAGCTACTCCGAGGACATTTTTCAGTCATGTAACTCCAGGGTGTTGTTTATGGACTTCAAAGCGAAGCATACAGAACAGCCCGAGGTAAATTAATGGCTGTCCAATCTCCTAACTTTGATTTGACAGGCGTTTCCACTCTGCCCTTCCGACTCGAGGGCGATATCACTTTGACAAACTCTTCATCTAATGAGAAGCTACAGAAAAGACTGAAAATGAAAGACAGGGAAAGTCTGTCCATTTGAGGACTGTTTAACTGCTTTTCCTCCAAGGCATTTCTGTAAAACTCCCAACCTTTTAAAGTCACACATTGATGGTTTCCGGTCCATTGTAATTCCGTCCTTACCGAGAACAAATGTAAGAAAGCGCCACTTTCCAAATTCTTCCACAATCCACAAGAGGATTCACGTCCAAATGACAGAGTGCTCCAGTTACTGTCAATTACCATTATCTCTCCAACCAGGCACACACTGAGTCTACAACTAAAACAGATGATAAGAACAGACATAAAAATGCATTCCACATTTCTGAATGACCCTATTACACGAGGGAGTATAAAAAGGGAAAATAATTTTAATTCCACTGCGACAGAATATTGGGATAAAAGAACAAGTCAGGAAGCATAAATTGGAAGGACACTCAGAGGAGAACGGCATCAAGATCAAATCCAAATATTGCAAAACTGGACCATGCATGAAAAATGGCATGACATTAGCTTAGCTCTCTGGAGTACTTGATTCTGATTGGCCATTTACAGCATCCTGAAAGTCAAATATTCTTGATTATTGACCAATAAACAAGTTTGAATTTGAATTTGTGAGTGAAATCTATATATGAACGTTAATATGAGATTAATACGAGGTCTGTAGGCGCTTCAGGTCTATTGCATCACGGACTAATAGATGTACACAAGAGCCATAAGAGAACTGAACAATTCTGCTAAACAATACATTTCTGATTACACCTTGAATGGTCATGCTTTCAATTGCACTAAATATAATTACAGTTAAGGTCACTTTGTGACAACAATGTGCAATATCTTTACACGAATCTGTCAAGTTCCTATATTGTAGTGTTGTATTTATTGTGTCTTAATTATTGTTGTTGTGTTATGTGTGGATGCACCGTAAGGTTTGCTAATTGATTTCATTGTATTATAAGCAATGATAATAAAAGGGAATTGAATTGAATTGAATTATCTACATAGGACACTTACCATTGCTTCAGGATTTCAGACTAGAGCTTGTCTTATGCTTGCTGAGAGTGATGTAAGGCTGTAAAAAAAAATTGTGCAGAAAGCCCTTTTATGTATATGTATGGATATGGAGGTGGGCATGTTTATGCAACCTTGGCCATGTAGTTGCTCATTTAGAATACTCCGAATTCGGGTTAAGAACAAATTTGTGTATGTATACAGTAAGTAAGGGATAATGTACATCCAGCCAGGAGTCTTGCATAAGCCTGAAGGGGTTTATTTTGCAATAACAACCAGCTGGATGTACATTATTCTGCCTTATTACATGGCTACTTGTCACATAAGTAAATAATTAGACATGAAATATTGATCTGAGTCTAAGTATTTTATTAACTCTTTAAAAGCAAAGCTTCCGCGGAGAGAGCAGTTGCTAGCAAGCGGCAAGTTTAGTCAAGAAATGTCATTGCATGGCATTTCGCCTACATAAATAATTATGGGGATAAGAGATATTGATCTGAGATGAAACCGATTTAAAATCATACCTGTTTGTTATCTTATAATCCATTACAGTGAACAAAATAGTCGCAAAATGGCAGCAGCTGCATTTGTATGAAACAGAGAGTGAGCCCGCGATATTGGATGACGTAATTAAATAACTGTACACAAAATATTGATTTGACTGTGTTTTAATATTTTATTAGCTCACCAAACGCAAAACTTCCATGAGGAAAAACTGTTCCCAGCAAGCGTATAGTGCTGCAGACTTCAGTTACCCAGATGTGTTATCTGTTTTTAGCGGTTGTTATCAGGGAATAACATATTGCTGGATGGCGCGATTGACCAATCAGAATCAAGTATTCCACAGAGCCGTGTAATAATTTGCAATAACAACTGGCTAGGTGTACATTATTCCACTTATTACAAGGCTACTTGCCAAATAAGTAAATAATTAGACATGAAATATTGAGTCGAAATATTTTATTAGCTCTTTAAACGCAAAGCTTCTGCTAAGAAAACAGTTGCTAGCAAGCGGACAAGTTCAAACTAGACTATACATTTATGCCACGTATTTCACCACATAAATTATGGGGATAAGAGATATTGATTTGAGATGAAAGTGTTTTAAAATCTGTATCTGTTTGTTATCTTATAATAATCTAATACAGTGTACAAAACTATCGACGCAAAATGGCAGCAGCTGCGTTTGTATGAAACGAGAGAGCGAGTCCGCGATACCGGATGACATAATTAAATAACTGTACATGAAGTATTTATTTGAGTTTTATAAAACGGTTATTTCCTGTCCTTGATTCTGATTGGTCAATAGCTGTGTTTTATTCACGATAAAACACGGCTATGACCGCTTCACCCAACAGTTCTGTGTATCACTAAACAACACCCTTTAGCAACCACTCTTAGCAACGTAAACTGTTTGTTCTCAGTTGATATTGTTCATTGAAGCTTACTGTATTATGTAGAAGAAGTATTGTGAGAAAGAGATTGAGTGAGTGAGTTTATTACCTGCATTCAAATTTAGCATTTTCCTTCAGGTCAGTCCTATGTTCATAATAAAAAATCAGTTTAAATGTCTGATGTATTATCTTGTCCTTTTAACAGTTAAGGGGTTTTCCCGTGACTGACAGTCGCTAGTCAAAGCATTTGTCAGTTGCATCTTGTTCCGTGTTCACAACAATTCAGTCTTTTCAATGTAAAAGTCTTCGCTAGTGACTGACACACTCATAAAGACAGTCTTTGCTGCCATCTAATGGCGTAATAATGTAACTCCTGTTGCTGTTCACGGTCAGGGACTATTTTTTTCCGGCGGAAGGAAGGCATAAGTGAAAGTTAAGTTCATGAAAGTTGCATTGATACCTATTTTTGGCTTTAATATTTGTATTGTGTTGTGCTTTTATAATTGTTTTATAAAAGCAATAAGGTATTCGAGGCTAGTGCTTTATCATGAATAAGTCACAGCTGAAGGGGTTGCAATATAGCACAGCCTCTCATACCTTATTGCTTACTTAATATATTATTAGTTCACCAAACACAGAACTTCCACAAGGAAAAAATTAATGAACCTGTGTTATCAGTTTTTACCGGTTGTTATCGGGGGATAACATACCTCTGAATGACGTGATTGACCAATCAGAATCAAGTATTCCATAGAACCTTGTATTAAATATGAATAATCCATGCAATTATTAGTGAATGAGACAGATTGTTCCAGATGTTTTATTTAATTTATACACTCTAAAAAATGCTGGTTTGTTCCAACCCAAATTTGGGTCAAAAATAGACAAACCCAACTGTTGGGTTAAATTTTTTAAATTAAATTTTTAACCCAACGTTTGAGTTTGTCAATATTTGGGTTGAAACAACCCAGGATTTTTTAGAGTGTGGCTGTTCTAGTTCATGTATAACCCTAAGCATTACACTTTGGCCTAAGAACTTTGCACTAAGAATTTTGAAAACCACTGCTGTAACACATATCGAAGCGGTTGAGGGCTTCTTTTGTGATTTGATTGTAAAATTCTTTGTGCTGCACACTAGTCCTGTTTGTTTTATTGATGCTTTAGCAACCTTTGATTATCTGAGTCCTTACAAGCCTTTTTTATTCCCTCATATATGTCAGCAGCTGCTGCCACATCTGTTGTGCTGAGCGTCATAGTCAAAAGCAAATTAAAGCAGGTGAGTCCAATGGGCTGCATGCGGGAAATTGATTTTCTCTTCAGAAGAACTAAAACCTCCACTAACTCGAAACGAGATATTTCAGAAGGGAAGCAATGTTAGTGGAAGAAAGCAGATTTTTTCCTGGTTGCTTAATCTCTTATTAGACAGGCTATGTTATCCACACATCTGCTATTCTTGAGAACACTGAGCAAGCATATGTAAAGCAGCCTTGGTTTAATGATTTATCGTCCCTCTTATTCAATAAATCATGGGCTCTAAGTGCAAAACCATGAGGGAGTTTTGAATCAGAACATGATCCAGCAGATGTTCACTAATGGTGGGTCACAGGTCTGTTCTGATGTGCTGCAGTAGGGAAAATTGTAGGAAAAAAACAAGCCTAAATAACTAGCAATATTGTGTGTCAGACAGACACATAATATCTTTATAGTATTCTGTTGTTCTGTATATCCATTGATCTATCTATCTATCTATCTATCTATCTATCTATCTATCTATCTATCTATCTATCTCTGTCTGTCTTTAAAAGTGAATTTATTTTACTTAGGCTTTTACTATTAGGCACTAATCAGAAAGCCAATAAAGTTTGGATGTGCCCTTTAATTGCCTCGCAATATCAATATGTTTATGAAAGCAGCTTCTGCTCTGGAAAATTAACTGTCAGCTTGTTTGCTGATGTATGTAAATAAACAAGAAATGGATGCGAAGACAATTTGTTTTCAGTCCTTTCATCTTGTTACGGGGAAACTGTCAAAACAGATAAAAGAAAATGCGGAAAGTTTGCCATGTGAGGGAACAAGGATGAAATGAGGATGACACAATATTATAAGAGACCCCATTTTGCTGCCTTGATAGCAGTAACACATTGAATGTTGGGATGAAAGATGCCTCTGAACTTTAACATCCTGTGCTCTACTTACAATGAACTAGTTCTGTATTGGAGAGTCACTATAAAACAGTCCAGGCATGAAATTGTGAGGCTGTTTTCATGTTGAGCTCCGCTGCTTCATGGTTACTCTCTAATCTAGCAAAGGCCAATTACTTGAGTTTAAGACAAGCATCACTATTATCGTTGCTATTACTTTGAACAAACTCATAACTCTTCCCTGCATTTTTTTCTACATATATTTCTCAATGGTTAGTTCACTTCAGAATTAAAATTTCCTGATAATTTACTCACCCCCATGTCATCCGAGATGTTTATCTCTTTCTTTCTTCAGTCGAAAAGAAATTAAAACACAAACAGTCCAGGATTTTTCTCTATACAGTGGACTTCAACAGGGTTTAATGGGTTGAAGGTCCAAATTGCAGTTCAATGCTGCTTCCAAAGCGCTCTACACAAACCCAGCCGAGGAATAAATGTCTTGTCTAGTGAAACGATTGTTTCTAAAAAAAAAAAAAAAAAAATAAAAAAAAAATTATATACTTTTTAACCACAAATGCTCATCTTGCACTAGCTCTGCGATGCGCCACACATTACGTAATCACGCGTGAAGTAGGCTGAAGTACCGCTGTAGGGCAAAAAACTCGACTCAAAATTGTCTGAAATAGTTCCTTTTTTTTGTAAAGGCAGTTTGACTTATTCTTTGCACATTCGCTTTGTAAACACTTGCTCTGTACTTCCACCTACGTCACGTATGACCTTTCCAACATGATTACATAATGCATGGTGCATCGCAGAACAAGTTAAGACCCTTATTCCTTATCTGGGATTATGTAGAGCCCTTTAAAGCTGCATTGAAACTGCAATTTGGACATTCAATTGGTTGAACCCTGTTGAAATGCACTATATGGAGAAAAATCCTGAAATATTTTCCTCAAAAACCTTATTTTTCTCTTCTCTGAAGAAAGAAATTGGGGTAAGTAAATTATCAGGAAATTTTAATTCTGAAATGAATGTAATGTAATCAAAATGAAAGTTTTTTTGGCTTTTAGTATGAATATGTTAGCCTTACTATTATCTACAAGCTAGTGTTTTCTGTCCAAATGCTCTCTAGAATCTAAAGTCTCCCGCCCCATGCATTATAAATAGACGCTGAAGCTGCATGGCTAAAATTGGTAACTTGTTCACACATTCTACTATTTTCTACATGGTGAATGGCACATAGTGTACTTGCATATAAGGGATAGTTAACAACTCAGACAGTGTAAATATGCTTTCCATTGAGGTGAATTAAGTCTGGTTTCGTGTTATTGCCGTGCGAACCGCCCAGAGACACGAGAGCACAGATGAGCATCATATGCAAGTTGGCGCAGAACACAAAACGTTTCGGACCCATTTGAATTCTGCACAGAATGCTATATTTTAAAACGAGATTAAGAGGAGAAACTGTTAGAGATTAGAACGAAAACTGAGGCTTTACAGAGTTCAACAGCTCTGGCCGAGCGTGATATAACCGTTACTGGCTGTTTAAAAAAGTTGAGATGATAAAAGTTCGAAATGTCCCACCCCGTCTTCCTGTTTCAGTGTAAATTACGTCAACACATTGAATAATGCTGCGTGTTTCAAGGCACTTCAGTGGGCCTTTAAACATTTGTCATGCTTTAGGAGCTCAGTGAGGACAAAATGGGAAACAAAAGCGGATGCCATTTTTACATAGTGTGACTTTAGAAAAAAAATTGTGATTTATACACTGATTTCTAAAGACATTTTTGCCTTCATATTGCACAATATGATTTTATTTCAAATGCATTCTCTTTGTTTCTCATAATTGTATCTTGTAGTGTGACTTTATGGCTCACAATTACAATATTATTTCCCATAGTTGTGATTATTTCTTATTTTAAATATGCCATGAAATCATCCATTTTCTAAGTGCATGTTGTTGATCTTATTGTGAATGATTCATCTGTTTCATTTTTATTTCACCTCACAATTTTGAACTGAAATGTCAATATTTCTGTGAAATGTCAGACTTTTCTCTGATGAATTATGTCGAACTTCTCCAAACATTTCACCTCCATCCAATCAACAACTGATGGATAGAACCAAGTTCCCACCTTACTTTTTTTTTCTTTCATTTTTCATTATTCCATTTCAGTCTGATCACAAAATGAAAGAAAAGAACTGTTGCTACTTCCATTATATTGTGACTTTAAAGGTGCCATCGGATTTTTTTCTACAAGATGTAATATAAGTCTAAGGTATCCCCTGAATGTGTCTGTGAAGTTTCAGCTCAAAATACCCCATGGATTTTTTTAAATTAATTTTTTTAACTGCCTATTTTGGGGCATAATTAGAAATGCGCCGATTCAGGTTGCGGTCCCTTTAAATCGCGCGCTTCTCCGCCCCGGAGCTCGCGCTTGCCTTAAACAGTGCATAAACAAAGTTTACACAGCTAATATAACCCTCAAAATGGATCTTTACAAAGTGTTCGTCATGCATACTGCATGCATGCGTCGGATTATGTGAGTGTTGTATACTGTTATATTGTTTACATTTGATTCTGAATGAATTTGAGGCTGTGATCCGTGGCTAACGTCTAATGCTACACTGTTGGAGAGATTTATAAAGAATGAAGTTGTGTTTATGCATTATACAGACTGCAAGTGTTTAATAATGAAAATAGCGACGGTAACTTTAACCACATTTAACAGAACATTAGCAACATGCCAACGAAACATTTAGAAAGACAGTTTACAAATATCACTAAAAATATCAAGTTATCATGGATCATGTCAGTTATTATTGCTCCATCTGCCATTTTTCGCTGTTGTTCCTTGCTTGCTTACCTAGTCTGATGATTCAGCTGTGCACAGATCCAGACGTTAATACTGGCTGCCCTTGTCTAATGCCTCGATCATGGGCTGGTATATGCAAATATTGGGGTCATACATATTAATGATCACGATTCTTACGTAACAGTCGGTGTTATGTTGAGATTCGCCTGTTCTTCGGAGGTCTTTTAAACAAATGAGATTTATATAAGAAGGAGGAAACAATGATGTTTGAGACTCACTGTATGTCATTTCCATGTACTGAACTCTTGTTATTTGGCTATGCCAAGATAAATTCAACTTTTTCTCACAATTAGCAGTTTTCTAATTGTTTTCTAGTGATATTTTGGAGGATGCCTCATCTCATTTGACTTCTCCCTTGGGAACTCTTATATATAAATTCACCTAATGTGGTTATAAAATATACATAACTGTAGATATATTCATACGGCAGACGGCATACAAAAAACGAGTAACCATTATGCATAATTTATACTGAAATATTCTCTGGAATGAGAATAATATAGTGATCGCTTGTGTACTCTAACACACAAAATCATTTTGCTCTTGAACTCCAAAAGCTTTGCATGGAGGCATTGCAACTTGTCAGTAACACAATGGTACTTTTAGGCCATGAGCATCTACAGCTGAGCAACAATCTCGTCACCACTGAAAAGACCTTATATAAAAAGTAACTGCAGGAAGAAAAAAGGAAAAAAAAACCCAGCAGGACATACTGCAAACTGCCTATCACTAGAAGCAAATGACGGGAGCTGTTGGCAAGCTGCAGGCTGGCACGTCACATGTCAGTGTTTCCAAACACCAGCATATAAACAGCTTCACCGTGTCCTGACTGTAACAAACGCTTCAGCTAACAAACAGGACAAATGGCTGTCCAGGATCCGGTTGTACTCGAGTGACTGCACCAGAACACGTCAGGCTGATCTAGAGACGTGACCCTCGGCCTGCCCATGGCCAGGAAGTTCATCCGAACCTCCTGCAAGAATGCGATAGCTACGGATTTAGATGCTCGGTGGCACGTGTAGTGCGGCTGTCAAGCAAGATACTGACGGCTGGCTGTTCAGCATACACAAACAGTTATTTTTCTGTTGATTTTTTTTGTTGTGCCGTTTTGTTTTCCCATTTTTTCCCCCTCATGACAAATGCCATGAATTTTCCTCCAGGGATAAATAAAGAATGTCTGTCTGTTTTTCTTTATAGTCATTTCAACAACAAAAGCTTTTATTTCAGTCCGATGACTGCTGCATTTTACTTTCCGGCTGTGTATCATAACTGTGCCAACATTTTGTCATTATCCTTGCTGCAGAATACAATGGATTGTACAATAGTTTAAATTATGCAAACACGAGTTATAAATGTGAAATTAGGTTTGAATATACAGACATAAGAAAAAACTTACCAATTTTCCAGCACAGTTGGTTTTATTTATGAGGATTATGGATTTGGGTTTCCAATATGTTTAGAGGAACAGAGAGATTAGGCGTTTCATTTCTCTCTCTCTCTCTCTCTCTCACACACACACACACACACGCTCTTTTCCACCCAACAGCAACTGTCAGACACTCCAAGATTAAGCGAAAGAAAAAGAGTGCAGATCTTATTATAAATTAAGAGCGGTTTCTCTGTACATCCATATACACACTCACATGCCGTCAATACATCATACAGTTAGTTACTTTTTTCCTTTGAACTGCTTTACTTGCATACAAAGGTTCTGCCTTTTTATTGGATGATGAACTGAGCTATACCTCTTTAATGGAGAGATGAAGCCACTAGCTTTCACTGAACATAAAATTTATATCAGTGTGAGGCCCATTTAAGAATTTAAGAAAAATAACAATGCTAGCGGTTGATTAATAATAATAATAATAATAAATCTTAAATTGCCATGTGAAAATTTAGTTTGTTGTTTTAATTACTTATTGATTATACTCCTGCATGCAAATAAGAGGCACAAATTATTGTGGTGGGGTGGACTACTGATGTGAATATATATATGCTGTATGAGAATGCAGTGTCACAGTGCCCTCTAGCGGTGGCACTCTAGAACTCACTGAATTGGTCACATCTCAGAGTGATAGTTCGCTTCATTTTCTGTCAAGTCTGGCTCCTCGTACCATTATTTAATGGTATTGATGGCTCTATGAAGAACGTTCAACATTCATAGAACCTTCTCATTGTCCAAAAGATTCTTAAGATTATTAAAATGTTCTTTACACCAAGAAAAAAAGGTTTTTTTGCAAACCAAAAATGGTTGTTCTGTGCCATCGCTGTGAAGACCCCCTTTTGAAAACTTTACTTTTTTAGAGTGTATTATTGATGTACAACCTCACAACTGTTACGAAAGTGAGCGGAAACTTCGCTGGTGAAACGTGGCGTCATTACCTCAGTGACTGCGGTAAAGAATAGGCTACTAAAGACCTGGAGGAAATCAAAGTTGTTGTTGATTTTTGCGTCTTCAGAACTGGGAAATGAAGTTATTTGAAATGTAGAGTCTCTGTGGTTAGAATGACATATTTGCAGGGAAGAAAACTCTGGCAGACTGACAGCATCCGTGTGTCTCAAGATATGAGCACACATGAAAGATTCATTTGCATCGCTTCGAGAGAAATGATTTGTCGACAAGCATGGTATAAAAAATATAGGTTATATATGAGTGACATGTGGCCGCTAGTGTTTTTATTATTTTACTAAGAATTCCCTGTAACCTCATGGTGTCCTAAAAATTCATTGAGGCAGATTTTTAGTAGAGAAAGTGGCACTGAATCTGCCCAGAGGTAACAGGATGATGGGAGACACACACACACTTCTGTTTTATGAGCATAGCTAACACATAGACATAACGATTTTTATTACTGGATGCACTGTATATGGTCACACTTTAGAGTCCAATTCTTACTAAAAACTATTAACTTTAGCCTCAATAAACTCCTAATTACTGCTTATTAATGGTTTGTAAGATAGTTGTTAAGTTTAGGTGTTGGGTAGGATTAAGGGATATAGAATATGGTCATGTAGAATAAGGCATTAATATGTGCTTTTTAAAGGGTTAGTTCACCCAAAAATTAAAGTTCTGTCATTTATTACTCACCCTCATGCCGTTTTACACCCGCAAGACCTTCGTTAATCTTCGGAACACAAATTAAGATATTTTTGTTGAAATCTGATGGCGCCGTGAGGCCTCCATAGGGAGCAATGACACTTCCTCTCTCAAGATCCATTAATGTACTAAAAACATATTTAAATCAGTTCATGTGAGTACAGTGGTTCAATATTAATATTATAAAGCGATGAGAATATTTTTGGTGCTCCAAAAAAAAACTAAATAACGACTTTTTTAGTGATGGCCGATTTCAAAACACTGCTTCAGGAAGCTTCGGAGCACAATGAAGCAGCGTGTCGAATCATGATTCGGATCGCGTGTCAAACCGCCAAACCGCCAAATCACGTGATTCTGGTGCTTCAAACTGCAGATTCGACACTCTGATTCATTATGCTCTGAAGCTTCCTGAAGCAGTGTTTTGAATTTGGCCATCACTAAATAATTTATTTTGGGGTTTTTTTGGCGCACCAAAAATATTCTCATCGCTTTATAACATAAATATTGAACCACTGTACTCATATGAACTGATTTAAATATGTTTTTAGTACCTTTATGGATCTTGCGAAATGTCATTGCTCCCTATGCAGGCCTCACTGAGCCATCGGATTTCAACAAAAATATCTCAATTTGCATTCTGAAGATTAACGAAGATCTTACGGGTCTGGAACGGCATGAGGGTGAGTAATAAATGACATGATTTTCATTTTTGGGTGAACTAACCCTTTAAGTACTAAAACACAGCCAATATCCTAGTAATATGCATATGCTAATCTAGTTAATAGTGAGAACTGGACCCTAAACTAAAGTGTTACTGTATACATATGTTGTTGTTGTTGTATTGCATATATCAGATAACAGGTTCATGTTGCCAATTGTGAAGCTTTATTCAAGTTTAAAAGCATTTCAGATGGGAACAATCTGATGAAATTCATTTGTGCAGTCGCTGCTGTTGATCTGATCTGAACTGTCAGAGGAAAGGCTTAGTAACAAGATATAAAGGCTAAAAAGCAGTTTATGATGTAACATCAGATAGATTGCACATTAGTTAAATAATATATGCTGCTGCAAAGATATTTCGAGTAATAATGGCTAATGTACTTATAGCTTGCATGACCACAGACTCCCACCTCTTCACATTCCTGTATAAACTGCAAATAGGAGATTGCACAAAAAAAAAAAAAAAAAAAATCATTTCTCCAAAATCCCATGATGAAACACAAAACACAAAGTCTTTTTTCTTTTCCATTTTTCCCTCAAGAAACGAAAACTCTAATATTTATCAAGGCGGCATTAAATTGTTAAAAAAAGGTTTAAAAAAAACCCCCAAAAAACACACATTTCAAAAGTTCAAATAAATGCTGTTATTTTGAACTTTCTATTCCTCAAAGAATCCTGAAAAATATCAGTTTCCACAAAAATATTAAGCAATTGTTTTCAACATTGATAATAATTAATGTTTCTTGAGCACCAAAACAGCATATTAGAATGATTTCTGAAGGATCATGTGACACTGAAGACTGGAGTAATGATGCCGAAAAATTCGCTTTACCATCACAAGGATAAATTACATTTTATATACACAAGTAATATTAAACTGATATTTCACAATATCACTGTTTGGTCAAATAACTGCAAGAGACTTCTTTCAAAAACATTATAAAATCAAACTGACCCTAAACTTTTGAATGATAGTGTACTTTTACACTAAAATGAATTGATGTCATCTAAGAATATTAACTTGATGGAAATTCTGTCAGTGTAACATTTTCTTTGAAGTACATTTAAAGAAAGTTGGGCACAGGGAGACATATCTAATTAAATAATTTTATTAGAAAACCCTAATTTCTCACAAAAACTTTAATTGCATATTTTAAAGTGCAATTAAATGTGAAAGAAATCTTCTATTTAGGGAATAGAACTCAGGGTACAGTATATGGCATACAGTATTTGAGCTCTGTGCAAGATATGTGCTGATGAGATTTTCAGTCTGTAAACTCCACTCGTTTCCTACAACAAACATGTCCAATCGATGGGGGGAAAAATGACATTTTTTGACAGTTTACAGTATCAACGGGTGTTGACACGGCAAATAATTTTTCATCAACTTTTATTAGAGAATTTTTAATAACATTTGTAAAACACATCCATCACATCACATGGGTACAGGAAAGTGTACACCAAGACCTTGGTGAATTAAAAGGAATCGTATAGAATAAGTAGTTACAGGGATCAAACATGGGTCAACTGTCAAAGAACAAAATGCAATTAATGCCATTTTCTGATTCTTGAACTTATTTTATTGCTCTTTAAAAGACAGCAGTGATTTTGGTTGTGCTTTTGCCAAGTCTTAGTCCGATTGTAATTGTGTGTAGAAGAGAGTGAAATTACGTACCTGAAGACCGAAAACATCTGGTTTCAGCAATCAACTTCTGATTGCACTTCATTTGTAGAACATCTGGCAAACACGCTGTTAGAAAAGGGAACAACTATTAGTGGAAAACTTTCAGGTTCATTTGGCATGTTGCTATTTTGCATGATTGCAACTGAAACAACTTCACATGTCGACATTTGTACTATAATAATGTGCAGAAACAGAACTGGATTAGTCTTTTTGTGTATTTTTAGACCAACTTGTGTCCAAAAAACTCATTTTTTCCCCAAAATAAATGAGTAAATAATAAAGTAAACACTCAGAACTATCATGGAGAATACAAATTATTCACTCGTTCACGTTGTGCAACTTTTTACCAATTCCACAGTAGATTCCCATTGTAAAAGTGCTTTAGTGTGAGAAGTGTGGGATTATGAGCTTTTTTTAAAATGTAAGGAGGCCGATGTTTGCGCCAAGTTGCTATTAGAGAGAAACGAGTCCGAACCTGTTTGCTGATATTGAGTGAAAAGTGGGTCCCTAGTAACCAAAGCTCTCTCTGGGTGACTGCTGTGTGCTACCCAACAAACAACAGCACAGGCAACTGACACCAGCCACCTGAACCACCTTCTTACAGCCCATCGGCTACTCCGTAAACCACTACAGGAAACAACATAATTCAAAAGAGCAATCACCTGTACTGTAAAAGTGTAAGAGCCTCGAAATAATCATTTATTATGCCTCACTTGGAAAAAATAAGACAGAGTTTTTGCAGCAGAAAACAATGCAGGAGAGCATTTCCTTCAAAAGGAGGAACAATTTAAAAGGGGTGTCTCAAGAGCTTCAACTCAGGAACACATTTCAGTGCAGCAAACAACTCAAATTAACATAAATCAGAGAAACCTATACATCAGCATGTACATAAATTAAATTATTACAAACATTTCTAGTAGATGATAATGTATACAGCATCACTGCAAGCCCATAAGTAGATTTTTTTAATTCTAAGCCCTTAAACTCAACCCTAAAAACAACAATGTGTGTGTTTGCTAACCAGCATGTGTGTGAAACCTCGCTTGTAGTCATAAATAAAATTAATTAATCATTAAGAAAAATATTACAAATATTGAATATGAACGCAAATGTTTTAGAACTATGATACAAGACAAGGCAACATATGAGCCTCCCGAACTTCATGTGAGGAAAGGAGAGGAGAGGAGGTATATCTGCAGTGCCTCAGCTCACGTAAGTCAACACGACTGACTGAATGGGCTCTCGGCACACCGGACACAACTTGTTCCGGTTCTTTAATTTCTTTGCGCAAGTGTAACACGCCATAAGGTGTCCAGTCCTTCCGTGGACGATGCAGCCATTCTTGGGGCGACTTTGACAGATGACGCAGGGCTCGAGGCAAGTGGCGGGCAGGCAGGCCTCCAGGCTGTTGTAGCGCTCTAGCTCAGGGGTCTCTTCCTGACTGCTGCCCCCACCGGACGAAGTGGAGGGCTGCGATGACGAGGTCTGAGAGTCGGTCAGGCAGCCGGAGGTAGCAGAAGAGGGAAGTTCTACTTTGGCGGCGGCGGCAGCGGGAGATTGCAAGCACTTGCCGTCGGGTACATCCACTCCTTCGTCTGTTTCTGGAAGAGGGCTTGAGGGTTTGGAAGGAAGCATTTTGTCATTCGAGGCCAAGCTGGGAGTTGTGGTGATGCTGGTGTCTTCAGTGCTGGTTTGAGTGTTAGTGGAAGGGTTTTCATTGTTGGAGTCTGATTCTGGAAGCCAATCAGGTCGGACGTTCCAGCAGCTTTTGCAATGGCGAGGAAGAGGAGGGTTGAGCTCGTCACATTCGGCACACTTCCAGTAGTCCTGAGTGAACACATTGTTACATTAGTACAGATTTTTCAGATCTACTATGCACTTGGAAAATGTTTTTCTTGCTTTTTTTTTTTTTTTTTTTTAAATCCAAGGGTGAGAGATCATTTGGAAATGATCATGACAAACTGGTTTTGGTGCAAGAAACTTTAAAATAAAAAGTAGTCTTTAGAATAAAAAACAATGCTATAAAAATATGGACAACATGAAATTAAAACTGACCAAAAGTTATTAATACACATTCATGGTCGTATTAGGCACAATTCATTAGTGCACAAAGTTCCCAAGGGAAAAAAATGTCTTCATAATCATAGTGTAAAATAAAATGTCACAACAAGCTGCTTCTCTGAAACAGCTGTTCTTTTTTGGCAGACTCACAAAAGCCTCTTATATTTAACCTCAACCTTTGAACCAAATGGCACCACAATAGTATGTACACCCACTTTTTATGATCCAATCGAATCATAATAGATCAAATTAAGAGCAGGTTTGTTTTTTTTTTTATGGAAGTAAATTGCTACATACTGCCTCAGTTATCTCAGTATCCTCATCGAACGAGTCTTCATCCTCTGCAAAGATTGTGACTTCATACACCTGAATGAGCAAAAGAAAATTGCAGTGAGTTAAGGAATGTTAAACGGGTTAGGCTATGTCAAGGGTGCCCAAACTCGGTCCTGAAGGCCACTGTCCTGTAGAGTTTAGCTCCAACTTGCCTCAACACACCTGCCAGGAAGTTTCTAGTATGGCTAGTAAGATCTTGATTAGTTGGTTCAGGTGTGATTATTTGGGGTTGGAGCTAAACTCTGCAGGACAGTGGCCCTCAAGGAGCAGTATTGGACACCCATGGGTTATGTCCAAACTAATAAAAAAATAAAACATTCTTTTTCTCCACATGTTAGACTTCTGTTCACAATGAGACGACTTTTATGTCTTGTGAAAACTCTCCCAAGTGGATACATTTGAAAAAGCTTTTTTGGCTAATAAAATGATTGTGCCAGAATAATTATTAGAGAACTTTATTATGTCTTTTCTCTGTATTATCTCAGTGAGCTTTTATTACATTTTACACATGCACAGTAAGATGATTTTAACATTTTCCGATGT
This sequence comes from Megalobrama amblycephala, assembly GCF_018812025.1. Lineage (NCBI taxonomy): Eukaryota > Metazoa > Chordata > Actinopteri > Cypriniformes > Xenocyprididae > Megalobrama > Megalobrama amblycephala. Next base: position 20,080,862 of record NC_063057.1, on the reverse strand, counting down.
TGCAGTGTTTACAAGAAACTTTTGGAAAATGCTTGACGACGCTAATGTGTTTTCAAATTTGTCCAGGTATTTGTTAATCTTTTTCTCAATAGAGCAGGAGTTTGAATTGAAACCTCATTCTCTCCCGGGAGCGAATCCTCGTCATTCTCACTGTAGGCGTCGGAGTTGATAGATTCCACTTCAAACTCCACACTGAAATTATCAGAGTCTGAGTCCTCACTTTCATCACTGACCTCACTGTGAGAGATACCTACATCCTGTTGAACAAACAAAACACTGGTCAGAAAGGGCCAAATGACAGTGCAAAGAACTTAACGTAACCGCTGGTATAACAAAACTATCTGAAGGTGCTACATTTAAAGGTGCTACTCACAGAGTTGCTGTGTGTGTCTGAAGACTCGCTGTTCCCCCTCTCCCGGTGCAGGCCGCCAATCACACACCAAGACAGGCTGTCATCAAAAGTCAGGGAAAAGCTGTCCGACTTGTGCCTCTTCCTGCGTTCCCTAGGCTCATCTTCAGCTGAAGAACTCTCTGTTTAAAACACAAAAAACGAGTTTAGCACAAAGCTGTTTTTGGACACAAGAACACGGTCCCTTACACGTCTGTATGACTGATTTCACACAAGGCCCAGGTATATTTCATTGTCCGCATTCTGCTTCGTCTCACACACAGTTGAGCGCACAATCCTTTCAAAGTATACTCTTTTGGCCGTGAGTGCGGGAAGACACGTTCGCCATGCACGCAATATCTAGTTGACTGTTGTTTTCAAGCTCTCAAGTCACTCGCACATGCGCTGTTGTATGAGGACCGTGGACGCTGCATGCGGACAGCCAAAGTATACTTTAGGCTATAGCTGCTCTGGAGTAAAGCAGAACACACTGCTCCTCTTTCTTTTTCTGCATGTTTACAAAAACAGTGTATACTGCTAATTGCATTAGTATAAATCAGTTTATGTGCAAATGTTTCTTTTCTATGCACTCAACTTTGGACACTTATGGACCATGCAGGAGCAATGCTCAGAGCAATAACCCTATTTTAATGGTGCATCTGGTGCTGCTTGCTCAACAAACTGCCTTTGTGTGCTTAGTTGAGGTTTTAAAATGGGCCATTGAAGAGCAGCAGTCATCTGAGCACATTCTGCACAGCCTCCAGATCTCAGTGTCCTTTTGAGAGGCTCACAGTCAGAGAGAGAGCAGTCATAATGGTACCACATGTTTACCCACATACAATCCTCTGACAGGACTGAAGGAACAGTACAAAATGACCATTATGAGGGAAGTCATCCCTGCTCAGTGGTTGAGACTGTTATAATGTATATTGGATGATTCACAAAGTATATAAAGCAAGAAAAACAAACAGTCCTTGAAGAAAACTCACACAAAAAATAAATCTAAAACAGACATTAAATGCAAAATTTTCTTCCAAGGCAATTGGTGGTAAACTTGAGTAAAAGTTAATTCAATTGTACCAGTGTGGACTAAAGGCAGCTGGCTAGCAAAAAAAAAAGGAAAAGGGACAAGCCATTCCTGTTCAAACAGGAAATATGCCAACACTGGAAAGAAAACAGAACAGCATACTCTTCTGAAAACATTTGTTAAGTGACAGCTGAATGTAAAGAAACAACTCTATCTAAAATCCCATCAGACCTAGCTGATCAAGCATGTGCTTTCACGCACACTCAACAGGACACAGCTGGTGTGCGTGTGTGTCTTTTGCTCTGTGGTGTGTCCGCTTACCAGGATCACTGCTTCTCCTCCTCCTGCGCTGCTGTTGTGAGGTAGATGAGCGAGAGTCTGAATCCGTATCCTGGAACAGACAGTTGGGTTTCAGTCATGCTTCAATCTCAAACACAGCAGGGGCTCTATAAAACCCATTCAAGCACAAACGCAGCACTACCAGGGCAACTCTGTGGAATGGGTCAATACTCTGTGGTTCTAAGTGTGCTGAGCATAAAAGAACGTTTACCCCGGGCCCTCGATCGGGTTCACTTTGACTCCTGGGTTCAGAGAAGGTAGACTGAGTTTCTGTAAAAAGAAACAAGGTTTAATACAAAATAGATAAGAACATTTGTTTGTGTAAAACAATATTAAGGATGAAGCAGTAGACATAAAAAAAAAAAAGGTTTAACGGTCATAATACCTGAATTTTTTACTGTCACAAGGTTTCTGTTGATCATTGCAAAGAGGGCTCTGAAAAAAAAACAAGGTAAAACTTTCATTTTCATATAGCAAATTTCACTTTCAGTTCTTAAAAAAAAAAAAACATGAGGCCCCCAAAAGTGTAATATCTTCTGCAGCCACTTTAAATCTTAAACAGGTGATAGCAGATTCATTCAGAGCTAGTAGGTTAAATATCCCAGAAGCTGCCACCTGTCGCTTTAAAGCCCCTCCCTGCTATTCTCAGGGGTCATTCATTAGTACTGCAGCTGTTCCTGCCTTAGTGAAGTTAGAGTCAACACGCACCGGGGCTCTTTGACGGAGAAACTTTTCACTCCGAGAACCGCACCGAGAGCATCCTCTCCGCAGTGAACGATGTGTTGCTGCTGCTTGTCATACAACTCCTTACTCATGATATACTTCCCTAAATAAAACATAACCTAAACACACACAAACACAAAAGAGTTGTTAGAGATCCACAAGGAAACCATTTCCTTAAACAGAGTATTAAGAGAAAGGAATGGTAAAGATGTGGCTGGTGTTTAAATACAGATGAGTAATACATTCCTGTTAGTCAGACACAACCACAAATTCCACCCATAAAAAAAAAATAATAACATGACTCATGGCATCACGCTAAAGATGAAAATATAACATCCTATATAAAAGATACATTTTATATAAAAATATAACCATTTCAAAAGTAAAATGGCCATACCAATTATCTATATTACTGTACACTACCAATGAAAGTAGTTTAAATCATCCATACATATGTAAGTATGGATGTATCCATATGTAAGTATCCATCCATACTTAAGTGTTCAGAGTGGTTTCTTACTGGCCGAACTAAAAAAAAGCCCACCCTAAAGTCTCTAGACATGACTCGAGTCCTTCCTTTAATGCAATTCTAAGACATTTTTTGCACATTCTATCATCCTGCAATCAAAAATTTAAGCCTTCTTTTAATCTGATCACTTACAGTAGTAATAAGCAGCAATATTTGAATTACTATTCATCTGTAGCACAAACTGAAGCTTAATAATTACTTACTTAATACTACATTTGTTCAAATCCCTAACCCAACGAATGAATATTACAGTGAACAAAGGCAGCAACTAAATATAATTATCCACCCACTGCCCTGGAAATATTACAAACGATAAGCAGGTTTAACCATAAACACAAAAGAGCAACAATACATGAAACTGGAGGATTATATAAGCTAGCAATGCCACAAATTCATTATTTCATAAACTCTTATAAGTGTTTGTATGTAAAACTATTTCACAAAACATACGGCAAGTTTCAAGTACTAAAATAACTGGCATAATTCCAATTAGATGAAGCATGATAGCTATACTACGTTTAAAAGTTTAAATGGACTAAAAACTGTCTCCTCACCTCCTTCATAGTGAAAACATCTTTATCTGCACCTGCATCCTCTAACAGCCTTTTTAACTGCACCTTTGGTCTTACCTGAGGAAGTTACAATACATAAAACAGTCATTTCAAGGCATAAAAACACATTTGGATACACAAAAGCACAATCTGAATGCTATATTACCAGTTTTTCATTGTCAACCTTGTTGATTTGAGAACTGCTTAAACAACTCTCTGTTGCCATATTTGTAGTTATCTGTAAAAAAAATTATTTTTAACAGTTAGTAGTATTTACATACAACAATTTGCAAGCAATTCAGTACACATAAAAACTTCAGAAAGATTATTACCTGTGCAAATAGAGGTAAATTGGCTATTCTACCTAAAAGTCTTCTATATATACTCTGCTACCTGTACATAAAGTGCTTGAGCCCTGGGTTAGTGAGGAGTGGGAGCCGGCTGAAGGCCAGTCTATGGTTTAAATAGACGCAGAGAGACATGTCAGGGCTAGAATCCACCGCACCGATCATCAAGTCCTGGGCGGGTTCGGGCATGACAAGTCAAAGCGTGACTGGCTTCCGACGCCTAGCGGTGGTAGACGATCTTTGCTGAGCTGTCTGTGTCTGTGTGATCATGTCCGGGCATGTCCCTTCTTACTACACCCGCCCATTGCTGGCTAAGCACATGGATTTGACGCTTATCAGCCCAGTAACAGATGAAATAACGCAGTGTATGGACCAAAGCGATGACCAGCCTGGATTATTAGAGCCTCAGTTATAAAAAAAAAAAAAAAAAACAGACAAATAAACTAAACCAAAAAGATCAAAAGTGCATCATTACAAGTGCCAGGGATGGACGGATGTCATTCGAGTAAAGCTCCAGTTGTGTTTGGAATACGGCAGTGCTGTGTTTATTTACCTGAAATGCTCAGCAAACAGTACACACACACTAAAAACACAACAACTACCTCAAGTTTGTTGTCTTTGGGATTTATATCTGACATCTACGTGCATGGGAATATCTCCATTCAAAATAGCTGCACATGATTAATGTAAACCCTGGAGCATCAATTGCTTTTCCCCCAGAGGTAACATGAAATAGATCGACGTGTAAATGTTTGACGGATGATATTTACATGTGATCGCCCAGATTACGCTCTTTTGACACGCCAGGTTTCAGTATGACAATTAATGTTGACAAATGACAGGACGAATAACAAAAACAAAGTGCGTAATGCGCTTTTCTCCAAATAACGTTAACGTAACTGAATCAACACTGAACTGAAATATTGTCTTTTTAGCGCAAGTTTACGTCAAAATTATTTCCGTTTATCGATGTGAAGCTGCTTTGAAGCAATCTGTATAGTATACAACGCTATACATAAAGATAACGTTAACTTGACTTATACAGCTGTATTTGTTTACGTATTACTACTTACTAAATTACTTCTTAATTTCTTTACAAGTAGACTGGTAATAATAGATTTAAATAATAAACATAAAATGCTTATCGTCGAATGTGGACTGTCGCGTTTTTGAGCGACAAGAACTACGCCGTCGTTACTGTAACACAAAATGCGCGTCTATTCCCGCTGTGGGTGCTCAGGAAAACCCGAGGCTGCAGTAGGCCGCGCTTACAGAGCTAGCGCAAGGCTAACTGAGGCAAATGATTTCAGGCGACTTGACGGACATTAAAGCCTTATACCGTGTCAAAATAATATGCTGGAACGTTTAGCAGTATTTTCAGATGTATGCAGCTGAATATGTGTAATAAATATATGAGAAAGTGCGTAATTGTTGAAGTGAAAGTGTTAATATTGTGTCTTACCTGCTGTTGACCGTTGAGCGGCGCGAACTCTTAGCTCCCTCTACTGGCGCCCGTTTGAATTTGAAATGTTCCAGCACGTGCGGGGAGTGCGGGGTGTAAACATTACACAATAAAGTGAATATTATTATTTCACTGTTTATGTTTGCTGTCTCACTGTTGTTTGAGTAATGCGTTTAAAGCAGCTCAGGTTTACTATGCAAAATTGTTTTTGTATTTTCAGGTTAACATGAGAGTATTATTTATGTTGTTGTAGAAAGTTTATTGATTCCTTATTTTAATATTGCATCACATTGGAGCTTTAGCTGCTGAGTTCTGCATATATCAGGTAATATGTGTGAAATTATTAAGAGAATACGACAACAAAGTAAAAGTAATACCAAAATTGGTATAAAAAAATTACATTTAGTTGCCTGCTTTAAAAAAAAAAAGATTTTTAAGCTGAAAACATATATTGAAAATAAACAATTCAGTACAAAGGTTTGATTAAAGACCTCAAATAAGAGATTTAGTAACAATTTTGATATTTAATTTTTTAAAAGTTGGGTGAAAACAGCACTTAGGGACATAATCTGCCTTTGTAAAGTATATTTTCATATATAGGCCTACAATATACAATTAAATTTAAAGCTAATCCTCTTGGGTTTAATTTAGTCCATGTTTCAATTCTTACATGACACATTAAAAACACATTATCACTTATGTGTTCATTTTTTTATAATGTTAGGCTAAATTAATCTCTCTAATCAAACCACTAGTTAATGAATTCCTCCTTTGATTAATGAATTATTTTGCATGATTCTATTGTGTTACTGAGAACTTTGATCAGTTGTTTTGATTTGATGATGAGTAATGATGATCTGTGAAGGTTGTTGTCATGACATGACCCTTGTACACCATTGTGAATGACAGACCTAACTACTCAGAAACTTGCTAGTCCGGGGAGGTACTGTTTGCTGAGTGAAATCGGCGCTGTAGAGGACAATTGCTTTGAAAACATGTCTTGTACAGTCCCTGTGACAGGATCTGATATTTTGTGCCCAGGGAGAATGACTCAAGAGTTCATTTCAGTACAACATGTTCCTTTATGCTCAACATGTTTGGGCTTGTACATCTGTAATAATGAGGAAATTCCATGGACCATTGAAGTCATCAGAAAACCAATGATTTAATTAATGTAAGTAAGGATAAAGACAAATCCTAAGATTAAGGTTTAAGGCATTTACACCTTCAGAAGTTTGGAAACACCTTCTCCTGTTTCCCACATGTTAGAATAGTAAAGTTATTCAATATGCAACAACACAAATGGAAGTTTGGGAATTATACAAATTCAAACCTGTCTTCTTAGAGACTCTTGGGATGCTTTTAACTAGTATTGGAGTTCCCATGTTTTATAGGCATTTGTTGGCTTTTCCCCCTTTTAAATCTATTAAAATAAATGCACACTACTGTTCAAATGTTTGGGATCAGTAAGATTTTGTTTTAAGATTTTTGTTTCCAGCAAGGATGCAGTACATTGATCAAAATAGGCAGTAAAGACATCTATTTCAAATAAATGCTGTTCTGTTTTTCACAAAAAAATATAAATCATTACTGCTTTCAACATTGATAAGAAATAATTCTTGACCATATTAGAATGATTTCTAAAGGATCATGTGACTGGACTAGATCAAGACTGGAGTAATGACTGCATCATAGGAATAAATTACATTTTACAATATATAGAAAACAGTCATTCTAAATTGTAATATTTCACAATATTTCTGTTTTTACTGTAGATCAAACAAATGCAGCCTTGGTGAGAAGAGACTTCTTTCAAAAACATTTAAAAAGGTACCAAACTTTTCGATGGTAAATTAATACAAAAGTATTTTTAATATAGTTGTATTAGTTAATGCACTGTGAAGTAACAAACTATGAACAGCTGTATTTTTATTAACTAATGTTAACAAATATTAACAAATACAGTAACAAATGTATTACTCATGATTAGTTCATGTTAGTTAATACATTAACTAATGTTAACAAATGAACCACCAAAAATGAAATTTCCATCATCATTTACTCCCCCCCTTAAAGGGTTAGTTCACCCAAAAATGAAAATAATGTCATTTATTACTCACCCTCATGCCGTTCCACACCCGTAAGACCTTCGTTCATCTTCAGAACACAAATTAAGATATTTTAATTGAAATCCGATGGCTCAGTGAGGCCTCCATAGCCAGCAATGACATTTCCTCTCTCAAGATCCATTAATGTACTAAAAACATATTTAAATCAGTTCATGTGAGCACAGTGGTTCAATATTAATATTATAAAGCGCCGAGAACATTTTTGGTGTGCCAAAAAAACAAAATAACGACTTATTTAGTGATGGCTGATTTCAAAACAAAGCTTCAGGAAGCTTCAGAGCGTTATGAATCTTCTGTGTCGAATCGTGATTTGGATCGCGTGTCAAACCGAACCAAACTGCTGAAATCACGTGACTTTGGCGCTCCGAACCGCTGATTCGACACACTGATTCATTATGCTCCGAAGCTTCCTGAAGCAGTGTTTTGAAATCGACCATCACTAAATAAGTCGTTATTTTGTTTTTTTGGCGCTCCAAAAATATTCTCGTCGCTTTATAATATTAATATTGAACCACTGTACTCACATGAACTGATTTAAATATTTTTAGTACCTTTATGGATCTTGAGAGAGGAAATGTCATTGCTCCCTATGCAGGCCTCACGGAGCCATCGTATTTCAACAAAAATATCTTAATTTGTGTTCCGAAGATTAACGAAGGTCTTATGGGTTTGGAACGGCATGAGGGTGAGTAATAAATTACAGAAATTCCATTTTTGGGTGAACTAACTCTTTAAAGCCCAACTTATAGTTCACTTTTTAGGCTTACGCGAGGGTCAACGTAAAGTGCGCGTGACGCGAATTTCGTCATCAGAAGATTAGGCGCGTACTGCACTCACACCGCCAGATTTTTGTAACCACTTGTACTTATGCTGCGTTCACGCCACCTCGTATTTACCGGAATCTTGAGATGACAACATGTGATGTTATATTCGGAGCTGTTCATGTTCTTGGACTGGGAATTATGTGTTTCTATGGCACCACTATCAACGCCTATGAATCTACAGCGGTCAGGTGGTACAGTGGCCAGGTGGTACATCTGGGAGCTTTCAGAAAACTCCCAGCTTACAAACTGTAATTACGAGCTCTACGAGGACGTGAACACTTTTTACAAGCTAGAATCTCGTAACTACAGGAATTACGAGGCCGCGTGAATGCACCTTTATACGCACAAGGCCACACATGCGCATTTAAATTTTTTTTTGCAGTAATTAGTTTATCCACAAGGTGGCAACCATGCCCTGGGGGCGTCAATTCAGAAGGTAGTCAAAGAAAAACTGCATAAGAGACGATGGAGGCCTGCACAGATGAGAGATTGTGCAAAGAGGTTAGAAAGTACCCTCATTTGTCGTCAACTCTAGCATTAAAGAATACAAAGATGTTTACATGAGTTTTAACTCATGGCGAGAGATTGCTCAAAACTGTGCATGCGTCGAACGCCTGTGTATGCGTACAAGTCAAATGAAGTATACTTTGCAAGGCTGGGTGTTCGACTGTGCGCGTACACTAGCGTACGCATAAAAGCATACCCAGGGATTAGGTCGTTACAAACCTGTATTTCTTTCTTCTGCGGAGCACATTCTTTTTGAAACAATTTTGAAGAACACTGAGATCTATCCAACATTGAAGCCCATTGTCTTTCAGTGTATAAACAAACACACACTGATACATTTCTCAAAATATCTTCTTTCAAGTTTCACAGAAGAAAGTAGGTTTTGGGTGAACTATCCCTAAAAGCAGCATCATTTTCAGCATCTTGGTTTACCACATCCCTTTCGAAACTGGGACAAGTCTAATATTCGCACAAAAAAAGCAGCAAAACATCTAGATTTCAGACTGGAGACAGGACTTTGGAATGTGACTAATGTTTAAGTTGCACATTGCAAAAGAGAAAAACATGTTGAAAAACCCTCATCATGAACTGAACAAATGATTGACATTCCATTTCATAGGCACTCAAGCCTTTTTGCCAAGTAGGCAGTGACCCTTGTCCTAAAAGTTGTGACTAGACTCAATATAAGATAACATTCCATCCTTGATAAATGAGACCAAAATGTTGTCTGTTACTTTCTATAAAAAGTTTTATTGTTGTAAAGACCATTTGAAAATACATCAAGTAAACCTTACAAAATAAAAAAAGGAAATGCTTCAACATTCAGTTTTTCTCTCAAACGGTCAGCTCCAAATATTGAATACTTGGAATAAAAACTAAACTCTTAAAAAGATTGAAATGCTATTAAAATTTCTCAGCCTCGATGGCACAAGCCTACTTCCTTCCAGTCTATGTTTTGGTTAGTCTTCACGCTCCTGTGCAGGAGCCATCGCTATCTATTCCTGAACAAATCAGGCACTGAACGCTGATTGGCACATCAGCAGGCCTACGGTCTCTGTGCGAGCCTGCTTTTGCCCTCCTCCTGCTCGGCCAGTTTGAAATGAGTGTATGCCAGGATGCCAATGAGGGTGCAGAGGATGCCCAGACCTTGGTTTAAAGACAAGGGGTCCTGGAAGAGAACATACCCACCCAGTAATGTGATGCAGAACTTGAAGTGTCCAAACATGTTGTAGCTTTGAAGACAAATGTTAAGGGATCTTATTTGACAGTGACTTTTAGAGATCTGTTGAGACTTATGACTTGCCCTTGAGTCACAGACTGAGGACATGTGACTTGAGCTTCAGAGATGAGTCACTCAGAAAGAGCTTCTAAATGATTCTTTATGAAAGTTAACATTCTTTGGACATTTATGTTTTATAGTTAGGTTTGTGAATGTGACATTTAAAAGAGTAAATAAATCTGTTATTAACTAACACACAAACAAATGAAATAATGTTATTTTGGTACGACTTTACAATAAGGTTTCATTAGTTGAACTAAGAATGAACAATACTTCTACAGCATTTATTAACCATAGTTAATGTTCATCTCAGCATTTACTAATACAATTTTTAATCCTAAAAAAAAGGTATGTTTGCACTGTGAACAAACGTGAACATGAACATTTTTAATTTACTAACATTAAGAAAAGTTAATAAGTGCTGTAAGAATATTTCTCATTGTTAGTTCATGTTTGTTAATGCATTAATGTTAACAAATGAGACCTTGTTGTAAAGTATTACTGTTGTTTTTATTATTGATTTATTTCAGTTTTATGGATATCAATCCAAAAAAATTTGATATTTTTACTAGTGGGTTCAGGACACTATATTTCATTTATGTAAGTGAGGATAGCAAAATAAAGTAAACTGACATATTATACCTAAAAACTCTTAATGTTCAAGATGTCTGAATACATTATGGTTTGACTGTATGTAATATATTGATTTATGACTATACTTTAAACCCAAATAAGTTGGCAAAACTCAAAAAAAAAAAAAAAAAAAAAAAAAGGTAATTCGTTACATCAAAGTTTTTAAGTTAAGAAATTCAAAGTTTAAGTAAACAGAACTGGCAGACTTTTATTTTGTACTCGTACATATTAATTGCTCTTAAAATTATCATGTAATCTCAACTTGAATATTTTTAGTAGTGGAAACTTGGCTAGCTTTAATTAGCTTCTTCAGTAAATGCTAATTTGCTAATGGGTAACACATTGATTTGGTAGCATTAGCACAGCATAGGTAATACAGACAATTTAACATAGACCGGTTCTCAAAATAAGCTCATGCTCTACTCGTCACCATGATGGTGGTAACCCCCCAAAAAACCCAACATAACAGACACTCTTTTAAATTAGCATAACAAAACATTAATCACTATGAAATCCCCCACTTAACATTAATCTTGGCCAAAAAAAAATAAAAAAATACCATTATATAACACTTAATTTTAGCATTTACTCTCCCTTTAGAGTGTCATGGCAAGGCATGAAATAGAAATCCCAGCCCAGTTTCTGTTAAATTTAAGTTTGTCCAAATTAAAAGGAACAAGTTCATAAAACTCAAAACAATGAAACAGTCCAGATGACTTAAAATGTGTCAGTTTTGTGAACTCAAAAGAAAAAGAAAGTTTTAAATATTCATAAAAGTTTATTTGATTTAACTAATTTGTTTAATTTAAGTTTACCCTATTCAAATCAATTTTTTTTAGCATTATGGTTTACAGTGGGTCTTGTTAATATGTACAAATGTTAAAAAAAACTGTTCAAAATTTAAAAAAAAAAAAAAAAAAAAAAAAAAGGTTAATAAAAACATGTTATTTTTAATATTGATTTATGGCTATATCAGTCTTGTGAATATGTAAACATGTTAATTATGGCAACACTTTACAATAAGGTTTCATTAGTTAATGAACTAAGAACAAACAATACTTCTACAGCATTTATTAATCTTATTTAATGTTAATTTCAAAATTTACACTTAAAATTAAAAAGTTGTATGTTAAAATTAGTTAAAGCACTGAATGGACAAGAACAACTGTATTTTTTATGAAATAACATTAACAAAGATTAATAAATACTGTAACAAATGTATTGTTCATAGTTAGTTATGTTAGTTAATACATTAACAAATGAGACCTTGTAAAGTGTTACCATAAATCTGTTCGAAATATATGAGTATAATCAATTATTAAATTAATATGATTTTTTAATCCTGATTTATGGACATATCCATTTTAAATCAACCTAATTTACACCTATAAAATATATATTTATATAAATTATAAATGTTGGATGCATGAGTATATGTCTTGGCTGAACTTTAATTCTGTAACTTTTATTTATATTAGTGCAAGGATATTGTAAAACAAGCGTCATCACAAACTGCACAACCCAGCACTTATTTTTCATTTTTTCTTTAAAAAAAGTAACTGAATTTGTTAAAAATATTAACTGTAAAAATTATGAGATGGCACTGTTTATTTTTCATAGAGAATAAATAGAATTTTACACCTGAAAAATTATATAGTTGCCAGTATACTTTAGGAAGAAGGATCAACTAGCAGATCATCATATTTCCAGATCCTTGGCTTAAAAAAAAAAAAAAAAAAAAGTTTGAAATCTCTTGGTTGACAGAACACGTACCTAATAAGTGGCCCAAAAGGGCAGTTACTTTAAAACATGAGATAGTAAAGTGCTCCCTCTGCTGCTTACTTTGTGAAAGGTCTCACTCATGAACTCTCTCTCAATGGGTGCATTCAAAACCATGAAATGCTTCTAGTATGACTCAGGGATACAAAATGTGCCTTGATTTACAGCTTCCTCTTTCATTGTTAAACAAGTGTATAACTATGTGTTAACTATCAGCTTTCAGGCTCTGTAAGCAAACATTTGCTTGCATTATAGGCCTAACCTGACAATTAACAAAAAAGTCATGTTATAGAGCAGAGTTTACATATATTTGTCTACAGGGTGTGTTTTGCACCAAGAATAGAAGAGAAGGAAATAACCTCAGCTGAATGAATGCTATTTTAGAGAAGTAGCAGAAAGGATACGTAACAGGAGACGTGTTCCCAATGATCCAGTAAATGGACAAGTTAACCAGAAAGGCGATAACACCAGACAGAAGAACCATGACCTTGATGAAAGGGGAGAAAAAAAAAAAAGTAAAAAAAAAAATCAAGAATCAACAACTCGAAAATGCAACTGATCTTAAATTGAGCTTTGTGAACATTTTACCCAATGGAGGGAAAAAACTTTAAGCATGTATACTTTTTTTCCAGGAAATCTGGCCAATAACACAAGGCCTTCTCTGTGACTGTGTGTTTGTACAAGTTGGAAATTCCTTTGGATAGGTGCAGAGGGAGTGTGTGAGCCAGTGAAAGAATAGGCACTTTCTTGCTCGCTCTCTTACCAGGGCTTGAAATGACCAGGGTCCAAAGATACCACCCTCTCCGCTCAGGGGTTCGAAGAACGGCACCAGGACCAAGAGAAATGCAGACGACATGGGTGCCTGATAATACAGTAACTGCATAGAGTTCACCTGCAGCTCATGCTGTTTGGCACCGACCCACTATATTAGGAGAAATAAATTATTAATTATCATTAGCCAATCAAATGTAGCATAATCAAAATATCTGAATAATTAATGAGGGAAATTGCTATTTATGGTCAGGAATTTTACCAGGGATCCATGAAAGTACTTTTCACTTTTTAATTAGATAGATAGATAGATAGATAGATAGATAGATAGATAGATAGATAGATAGATAGATAGATAGATAGATAGATAGATAGATAGATAGATAGATAGATAGACAGATAGATAGCAAAAGTTTGGAAACGCCCTAGAAAAGTGGGGTTTTGGACAATATTGGCATGAATCCTTTTTAATGTGTGATAATTTTGCACTGATAAGGGACAAAACAAACTATAAAAACATATAAACAGTTTATACATAGAAAAAACTTAAATTTTCAAATCATCAAAATATCCACCATTAGCAGCTATTTGATCTAAACTGGGTTCTAATTGGTTCATTGTATTCTAAACTTAATTGGCAATCAATTTTTGAAGCTATTAAGGAGTGCTGACCCAAAAATCTTTTACAAACCTGGGCCAAGTTTAAACCAGTAACCAGGCATCACAGCTGGCAAAGGGGCATGTCTGACTTTGACATTTATATATTGCCATTATTATGTAATCAAAATGAAAATTATTATTGCTGGTCTTCAATGATAATGTCAAGTTACTTTAAATATTTGCACCAAAAAATGATAAGGATTTATGCTGATATCGTCCAAAACCAGGGGTGTTTCCAAGCTTTTGGAGGGCAGTGTATATACACACTGACTGATTATTGATTTCGGGTTGCTTCTATAGATGTCATATGTCCAAAAGTTTGGGGTCGGTATGATTTTTTAAAATGTTTTTGAAATAAGTATCTTATGCTCACCTAGGCTGCATTTATTTAATCAAAAATACTATAAAACAGTAATATTGTGACATTATTACAATTTAACAACCTATTTTTGTTATTATTGCAATATATTTTAAAATGTAGTTTATTATTTATAAAGCTGAATTTCCAGCATCATTACTTCAGTCTTCAGTGTCACATGATCCTTCAGAAATGATTTTTTTCAGGATTCTTTGATGGGAAAAAAAAGTCAAAAGAACAGCATTTATCTGAAATGGAAATGTTTTGTAACATTATACATATCTTTACTGTCAATTTTGATCAATTTATTGTATCCTCAATAATCAATATAATTAAAGAATTTTAAAAATAGTTTAATAATAAAATTAAATAATCAATGAAAGTTGTTATTACAGTAAATACCAGAATTTCTATATTGGAGGTCTCTGGGTTGACAAGTAGTCTGACTCCTGATTTATGGGAATGAAGGAATATGACTTTTTCGATAAGGATACAAAGTGATAATACAATAATACTTACCACTTGATACAGTGAAGTTACAAAGACCCCCAGTGTGGCAAAAATCATCCCCAGAAGATTGAACCTCACATCATAGTAAGAGTTCAGTATGACCCCTAAAGTGATTGGCACCTTTTTATAACACACACACACACACACACACACACACACACACACACACACACACAATCAATAAATTAGTTGTGGGAAAAGTGGTGTAAAAGCAGATCATATCTATGTGACCCATTACCCTGCATAAACAAATCTGAATATAAGCATGACTTGCATTTATCAGCATTTAATTTAGCCAGAGCATAGTTCAAACTGATGCATGTGCATGATGACAGTTATAATAACACTCAAGAAACTATATTAGATTACAAGCATATATATGCATTTTTTTTTTTTTTTTTTTTTTTTTTTTTTGCATTTACAGTGTGGGTCACAAGTCTTGAGATATATAACAGCATAAAACTAAGTGATTTTTATGTTATCTGTCCAGATTTTGAATATGGCCTCAGATTTCATGAACTACTGATATGTTAAGTAAACCTTTTGAATGACTTCTTAGACAATATGCCAGTCAAACAAATGAAAACCCACTTACTAGAGTCAGTTTAATCTTTGTGGAAAATGTCTTTCTGTAGTACATGGTCTGGATGACTATAATCACGGGTGTTGTCATGGCCTTGGCCAGCTGATATGTTCCTATAGTGTTGCTTTGGAGAGACAGATTCGTGAAAACAACAAAACCACAGAAACTCAGAGCCAGCAGGATGATTTTGGAAGGTCTGAGACTCTTGGGGGAGAATATATCCATCTTCTGACATATATACAGCCCCAGCCATGTCACTACGAAGTGAATGAGAGTCATGGTCATGTTGGGAAAGCCATAGTGCACGTAGATCCATTTGTTAATGAACACTATGCAGATTGAAGACAGTAAGTTAACCAGCAGTCCTGCAATTATCCGGCTGTTTCCAAACAAGTCAGAGAGTCGCGTCGCCATAGCTGAGCTCATTCAGACGCACTTTAGTCTTCCGGATGCAAATAATTCAGGAGAAACCGTTTCGGCTGTCTGCTTTGGTAATGCATCAGCAGAGAGATATACGACTCCGCTGCTTTCTGTGGCTGAATGTGTGAAAGCGGTTCAGACGAGCTTTCATTCTAGGACTCCAGCGCCGCGTTCACTCAAAACGTGACGTACCTAAACGCGACGCGACCCTCGCAAATGAGGGACGTGATTGGAAGGTAACGGTCCAACGCGAAACTCTCGCGGCACTCACATGCGCACAAAAATAATAGCAACAATACGCATGCGCGAGAATTTCGCAGCAGGACGGTTACCTTCCTAAACGAGGGACACGCCACGTCACTGCTCTTATGCGCTGTCTAGTGGACACAATAAGAAAATGATTTTACCAAAGATTTGCAAAAGATTTATTATAAGTATTTTATGTAAGTATTAGTGTGGGGTTTAACGCAAAGTTTAATAACAAAATTGTTGCTACAATCTTTGCAACACTATTTTACAGTGGGGCTTTTAAAAAAACAGACACATTTAAAACAATATTTGGTTGGTTCTTCAGAGTTAGTGAGGGATGCTAGTTATATGCTTTTCCTGGGCTTTTTTAAAACTTTAGAAAAATTGGTTTTGGGGACCTGTTCACTAAAGCAGTCAAAACTCTATATGCCCACAGTAATTCAACATAGTAACTCTCCAAGATATGAACTTCAGCGGGGAATATGTCAGGGAATATGCTACACCTGTTTATATTGATTACTAATTATAGCTAGTAATTACATTAAGAATAGTGCCTTACAAGCAATTACTATCATTGTAAGGGGATTTGCTGATGATACCATTTTCCTTAAAAATTCAGACCAGGGACCAGTTGCATGAACATAGCAATTATGTTAAAGAGTTAGTTCACCCAAAAATGAAAATAATGTCATTTATTACTCATCCTCATGCCGTTCCACACCTGTAAGACCTTCGTTAATCTTCGGAACACAAATTAAGATATTTTTGTTGAAATCCGATGGCTCCGTGAGGCCTGCATAGACAGCAATGACATTTCCTCTCTCAAGATCCATTAATGTACTAAAAACATATTTAAATCAGTTCATGTGAGTACAGTGGTTCAATATTAATATTATAAAGCGACGAGAATACTTTTGGTGCGCAAAAAAAACAAAATAACGACTTAAATAGTGATGGCCGATTTCAAAACACTGCTTCAGGAAGATTCGGAGCACAAATGAATCAGTGTATCGAATCATGATTTGGATCGCTTGTCAAACCGCCAAACTGCTAAAATCACATGACCGCTGATTCGACACGCTGATTCATTATGCTCCAAAGCTTCCTGAAGCAGTGTTTTGAAATCGGCCATCACTATATAAATTGTTATTTTTTCTTTTTTTTTTTTTTTTTTTTTTTTTTTTTGGTGCACAAAAAAAAAATATTCTGATCGGTTTATAATATTAATATTGAACCACTGTACTCACATGAACTGATTTAAATATGTTTTTAGTACATTAATGGATCTTGAGAGAGGAAATGTCATTGCTCCCTATGCAGGCCTCACTGAGTCATCGGATTTCAACAAAAATATCTTAATTTGCGTCCCGAAGATGAACGGAGGTCTTACTGGTGTGGAACAGCATAATGAGGGTGAGTAATAAATGACATTATTTTCATTTTTGGCTGAACTAACCCTTTGGGTGACTGTGTCTTAAGGACTAGCAGTTTGTTAGGGGTAATCAGACTTAAAGGGATAGTTCACCCAAAAATTTAAATTCTGTCATCATTTACTCACCCTCAAGTTGTTCCAAACCTGTATGAATTTATTTGTTCTGCTGAACACAAAGGAAGATATTTGGAATATTGTCAGTAACCAAACAGATCTCGCCCCCATTGACTACCATAGTATTTATTTTTCCTACTATGGTAAATGGGGGGGTGAGATCTTCATTTGGAATAATAAGGATATTTTTTATAAACATAAGTCCTTATTTTTTAAAACTGGTTTAAGAATGGGATCAGTCAGGTTAGTCAATTATTTAAGCAGAATGGTTACTGATTTACATATCAAGAATTGCTCTCTCACTATAATCTTCCTGTAACTCCAAAACAGTTTGCCACTGTTTGGTGCTATCCCTATGGTGTCATTATGCAATTTAAGGGTTATAATAAAGTTTTGTCAAGATCTGAAATACCCTTCTGGCTGACTCCTATAGGGAGAATAGGTTTTAAATAATCTACATTTAAAAAAAAAAAAAAAAACTGTAAAAAAATATAACTATTTCTTAATGATTTTGTCTCAACTCATGTCATTAGATGGAACAGATTAGGAAAATATTTTGTGGAAGAAGGTTTGGACTGTTCCTAACAAATAAGGTCTAAGAGATTTATTTTTAACATATTCATCGCTATTATCCTGTTAAAACCTTCATTTTGTCAAAATCTAAATTGTGTATAGTTGTGTATAGTGAATTATTGTATTTTCTGTGATTCACAACGAGAGTCTCTTTTATGTCTTTTTTGACAATGTGATCATTAAAAATAGATATTTGCCTGTTCACTATAAACTTCATACAGTGGGTACGGAAAGTATTCAGACCCCCTTAAATTTTTCACTCTTTGTTATATTGCAGCCATTTGCTAAAATGCTAAAAAGTTCATTTTTTCCCCCTCATTAATGTACACACAGCACCCCATACTGACAGAAAAACACAGAATTGTTGACATTTTTGCAGATTTATTAAAAAAGAAAAACTGAAATATCACATGGTCCTAAGTATTCAGACCCTTTGCTCAGTATTTAGTAGAAGCACCCTTTTGATCTAATACAGCCATGAATATTTTTGGGAAAGATGCAACAAGTTTTTCACACCTGGATTTGGGGATCCTCTGCCATTCCTCCTTGCAGATCCTCTCCAGTTCTGTCAGGTTGGATGGTAAACGTTGGTGGACAGCCATTTTTAGGTCTCTTCAGAGATGCTCAATTGGGTTTAAGTCAGGGCTCTGGCTGGGCCATTCAAGAACAGTCACGGAGTTGTTGTGAAGCCACTCCTTCATTATTTTAGCTGTGTGCTTAGGGTCATTGTCTTGTTGGAAGGTAAACATTCAGCCCAGTCTGAGGTTCTGAGCACTCTGGAGAAGGTTTTCGTCCAGGATATCCCTGTACGAAATATGTCTTGCACTGAGGAGAGGCTTCCGTCGAGCCACTCTGCCATAAAGCCCCGACTGGTGGAGGGCTGCAGTGATGGTTGACTTTCTACAACTTTCTCCCATCTCCCGACTGCATCTCTGGAGCTCAGCCACAGTGATCTTTGGGTTCTTCTTTACCTCTCTCACCAAGGCTCTTCTCCCCTGATAGCTCAGTTTGGCCAGATGGCCATCTCTAGGAAGGGTTCTGGTCGTCCCAAACGTCTTCCATTTAAGGAGTATGGAGGCCACTGTGCTCTTAGGAAACTTAAGTGCAGCAGAAATTTTTTTGTAACCTTGGCCAGATCTGTGCCTTGCCACAATTCTGTCTCTGAGCTCTTCAGGCAGTTCCTTTGACCTCATGATTCTCGTTTGCTCTGACATGCACTGTGAGCTGTAAGGTCTTATATAGACAGGTGTGTGGCTTTCCTAATCAAGTCCAATCAGTATAATCAAACACAGCTGGACTCAAATGAAGGTGTAGAACCATCTCAAGGATTATCAGAAGAAATGGACAGCACCTGAGTTAAATATATGAGTGTCACAGCAAAGGGTCTGAATACTTAGGACCATGTGATATTTCAGTTTTTCTTTTTTAATAAATCTGCAAAAATGTCAACAATTCTGTGTTTTTCTGTCAATATGGGGTGCTGTGTGTACATTGATGAGGAAAAAAATGAACTTAAATGATTTTAGCAAATGGATGCAATATAACAAAGAGTGAAAAATTTAAAGGGGTCTGAATACTTTCCATACCCACTGTATATAAAGACTTTGAGCTTTATTTTAATGATGTTTTGTTTAGGTTTTTCTCTTTTCTTTTTTCTTTTGTGGGGAGGATTGTTATATATAAGTGATCTATATAATCTTTATTTTCTCTTTATCTTTCTTTCTTCTTTCTTTCTTTCTTCTCGGTTTCAAATATTGCATAATATTTGACTATGCCTATTCACTGTAAAAACAAGCCTATAGAATCTGCTCAATAAAATTGAGGTTCCAAGTTGCAATCAATTTATTTGGGTAGATTTCAACCTATATTTTTGTAGACTACAGTGTCTGCTTGATGGAGGGATTTAGGTGTGGGCTGGATGAAGATACCCGCTTTGTCAAACCCCAAAGTGATCTTTCCACCTGCCGTGATGAGTGAGCCTGTGCCCGAGGAACAGAAGGCAGAGCACACCATCGCCCCGGAGCCGAAGCAGCTTGAAGAGTCTGTGAGTCGGCGACACCGTCCATTGCTGTGGGAGTCGAGGGGATGGAAGCAAGTCAGTACCTTATGGACAGTATGGACACCTGTGAAGAGATAAATACTCTGTACCCCTTGATCGTGCCAAAATCAGTTTCGTTCCAGTCTTAGTAAACCTGCCCAGCTTCCCTCTACCACCACAGATATTCAGATATTTCCAATGCTCTGGTCTTCAGGGGATTTTTTTCGGTTCTCCAGTTTCCTCTTCAGTCCTCAG
Organism: Megalobrama amblycephala; assembly: GCF_018812025.1. NCBI lineage: Eukaryota > Metazoa > Chordata > Actinopteri > Cypriniformes > Xenocyprididae > Megalobrama > Megalobrama amblycephala. Next base: position 20,060,382 of record NC_063057.1, on the reverse strand, counting down.
TCAGTCAGTCCACCCAGTTGTCCTTGTCCCCTATCGGTTCCATGGTGTCACATCGACCTCCTCTCAGTGGCGTGGCAGCACCTTGGACCTCCTGTGAACCACCTCCTCCTGGGCATCATGAGCCTGGGGCTCTGCCTTCAGCGACGGAGCACGCTGGTCGACAGACTCCTACGCTCCTCGCCCCCTCAACTCCAGCGTGGTCCATCGGCCCTTATGCCTCGCCAGGCTCCCTCGGTAAGTCAGCTCCACCTGGGTTAGACATCACCGTGCACACCTTCGCTCCGGACTCGCAGGTCTTTCCCTGCCCTCCGGCCCTTCACCCCTTTGGCTCTGGCAAGCTCCACCTCCACCTTCAGTCACACCAGCTCGTCCTCAGCCCTCAGGATCTCCACCTCCATCTCGGGAGATCATCGCTGCAGCTTCATCGTGGCCGTCCTGGTCATCAGCGTCCCATCGCTCCCTCGGACTTCCGTCTGCGACCTGGGCTCCACTCCCCAAAGCTCCTTCGCTGTTGACTGTCACCCTGGTGTCATCAGCAGGGATTACCCCATAGCTCTGTCACCTGGCTCCTCCCTTCATCCCAACCATGGTTTCTTCCTCCATCATCACCACCCTGTTACCAGTCCTTCGCCTGCTCCTCATCCACCTCCAAAGCCCCCACCTTTCCTCCCTCATCTCATCTAATACAACACAAGGTCTTGCCTTCCAGGAGGGGACTTACTGTCATGGTTCTGTTATGTTTGGACTTTAGTTTGTTTATCTTCAGTCTTATGTTTCCTATGTTCTATAGTTTCCTGCCATTCTTTAGTCACTATGGTTACTGAATATGATTATTCATTCTGTTCAGCTGTGTGTCATTAATTACCCTTGTTTGCCTTATTATTTAAGCTGCAGTCTTTTCAGTGTTCATTTGTCTGGTCACCTCTGTGTTATGGTTGTGTTAGTTTTCCTCTTTAATAATCTATTATTAAAGATTGTGATTGGATCTTCATCTTACTCTTTAGGGCTTTTCACACTTGAAATAATTAACCCTGGATCATTCTAAACCCCTGGTAAACATGTGTTATCTTGCTTTACATTTCACACTGCTCATAATTTACCCGGGGTTAACAATTAATCCTGGGTATTCATAAACTAACTTATCACATTAGGGCTTTTCACACTGCGCTTAACCCCGGGTTATCGTCATTCAAAACAACGCTTTTAACCCCAGTAAAGGAACGTTTCACACATTTTACATAGGCTTATGAAACCCTGCTCTGGAGCAGGGTTAGTACCGCTTTTAAAACGTTCCTTTAACTGGGATTAAAGGGATAGTTTACCCAAAAATGAAAACTTGATGTTTATCTGCTTACCCCCAGGGCATCCAAGATGTAGGTGACTTTGTTTCTTCAGTAGAACACAAATGATGATTTTTAACTCCAGCCATTGCCGTCTGTCAGTCGTATAATGCGTGTCAATGGGAACTTCATCTGTAAGAGTAAAAAAAAAACATGCACAGATAAATCCAAATTAAACCTTGCAGCTTGTGACGACACATTGATGTCCTAAGACATGAAACGATCGCTTTGTGCGAGAAACCGAACAGTATATCATTTTTTACCTCTAAAACACCTCTAAAACCTCTAAAAAAGCGGTGTTTAGAATGATGATAACTTGCAATAGCACTCTGGCTTGCTATAGCATGAGGCATAATCATCTCAAAAGGAGGAGAGCAGCAGTTAAAGCTAGGTGAAAAATTATGAAATGTCTTGCAGTCTTGTTTTGAACTTAAATATTATAGGATAAAAAATAAAGAAAAAACATATAGAAACTATTTAATAAAATTCCATGATTGAAATCACTATTTTATATTCCAGATTTTGATATATCTCAAGTGTTTCATAATGATAATGAAACCCTGAGAATAGCTCATCAGACTGACCTTTGTTCAGAACACCCAATGTCACCAATAGGTGGCAGCACAGTCCTGCCAACTCACTGTAAGCCTGCCTCTTATGATGTTATAATTCAGACAGCACACTTTCTCTCAGCATATAAATGCTGTTTATTGTGAAAATTGGACCTGTTCCCAAATTTATGCGGATGTGCAACATCAATATGTTGATTTCTCCTCTGAAACTGCTCTTTTTCTATTCCCCTGGTCTGATGACTGTAATAGTTCATGAGTCAAGATATATTAGTTGCCTCTAACTGCGTCTGCACACAGAATTTATCCTGCAGACAGTGTGTTAGTATTGTGATGAATCTGCTACCAGTTCATCACAAATGAATGTGTGTGTTTTCAGTCACTCAGTGAGCTATGGATGCCCCAAGCAATCATTCATCTGCAGGCATCTGCATGAAATTGTTTCCCTCTTGAATCATTAAGGGGGCTTAATTGATTTTTTAAATGAGGTTGAGCTGCTTATACTTGCTGTATTGATTAGAATTTCAGGGAAGTTCAGATCTGTGCAGTTACTAACGCCCTTGATAGATGTTTATTAGTTGTTCTTTCCCGTAACCAAATGTGAATAATCCCCCAACCCGTAAAGACTCCAGACTCACCCCCTACAATCCATTCCAGCCCCACTGAGCAATAAGAAATCTGTTTCTTTTTTGTTTTCTGTAGCTCAACTGGTAGCCCTTAGTACTTATTACCGAAATAATACTGTCAGGGTTATGTCTGGTTTCTGGTTAGTCTCCTTGTCTCCCATACAAAATTTACTCTTGCCCTGTGACACAATTAACAATTATCGTTAAGTGTTCAGGTTCAAATTCTCAAAACAACTGCATTTTGAGAGACAAGACTATGCCAGCCAGCAGTTAAATAGAGACAACACGAGTTTATGATCCCTTGCACTTGAATGAAAACAGCTTGGATGATTAGAGCAGGGTGGGCTTGGGTGGTTAATGAAATACAAACAAGCAAATGAAAAACAAAACAAGTAGCTCAAAACTCTCTCTAACTCCACCACACATTCAAGCTCTGTCCTCAAGCCTAGTGAGCTGCCTACTTCATTTTAGGCAATGAATATCTACTTTTTAAATACTGTATATTGTAATGAATTATGGAGCTTAAATTTTAGCTTATAACATTTTATTTATTTTTATTTTTTTAGACAAAGTGCTATAATCACCCATTTATCCAGAGTATTGCGAGCTTTGAGAAATGCTAATTATAAACCTGAAAAAAAGAAGAAAAAAAAGAAGAAGAATCCCATTAAATTTTCAATAAAAAAACTGGCATTGCCAGAAATTCACCAGACAAAATACTGTGACAATGATTCAGTATGCTATGGCTTCTTAGTACCGTATATATTTTCTAGGAATATAATGTTGCAAAGCTACTTGAACTATCAATGATCAATATAAAGGCAAAGCACCATCAGGGTAACACATTATATTAAAATAATGCAATATACATTAACTAAATAACACAAAATGTAACACAAAACACCGTAATGTACATTACTGATAACATAAAAGGGAGAAACAAAACTATTTAAATATAATTGTGTGATGTATCACGTATTTGTCTTTTTGCTGTTTTTCAATAAAGCAATAAGCCCCAATAAGCCGTGGTTTACAGTGAATCAATAACAGCTAAGGGACATTGTTAGGCACGATGCCGAGCTGTTATAAATTCACTGTAAATCACGGCTTCACGGGACTTATTGCTTTTATAAAACGGTAACCGCACAATATAAAAAAATTAAAGCCAAAAAATATGTATCAATGCAACTTTAATGAAGGAAAATCATTAAAAGCCTTCCTTCCGCTGGAAAAAATAGTCCCTGACCATGAACAGCAACAGAAGTTACATTATTACGCCATTAGATGGCGGCAAAGATTGTCTTTATGAGCAAGTCACTCAGTCGCAAAGACTTTTATATTGAAACTTGCTGTGAACATGGAACAAGACGCAACTGACAAATGCTTTGACTAACGCTGTCAGTCAGTGTCAGCAGCGCACAGTAAAACCCACTAAATGTTAAAAGGACAAGACATTCGAACGGATTTTACATGGGACTGACCTGAAGGAAAATGCTAAATCTGAATGCAGGTAATACACTCGGTCACTCGATCTCTCTTACAATACTCTTCTACCACATAATTCAATAAGCTTAAATTAACAAAATCAATAGAGAACAAACATATGTTTACATTGCTATTATAATATAATAGTGGTTGCTAAGACAGACGCAACATTCAGTGGTGCAGTGATCGTTATGTAATGCGTTCAGCTGTATGTTTTTGGGAATTTTACAACGGCTTCGTACGCGGCTCAACCAATCAGAATCAAGGGCTGGAACTATCCGTTTAATGAAGTAGCCTAAATTATACAACAATTCATAGTTTTTGTCTCCAAAAACCATACATTTGATAGTATTTTTTACAGTAAAATTATATATAATGCAATCTTAAACAATGTATAATTTTCCACTGTATATGGTAAGGTAACTTATAGTTAATGTGCTTATATTTCATTCAGTACTGAAAGTATACTTCGGTGAAGTTGGTTTTATATTCGCACATTCAGACTTCTGATAAATTCAGACTTTCCAATAAATGTGCAATAAATTAATATTTGCGAATTTTAAGCAGCGACATGATATTGACAACCAACGATTGTCAACTTACAACATTTTTCACAGTCGATCAAAATAGGCAAGTATTGTCTTAATGGCATATTTACTTGTGAATGTCCACTGAATGTCCAATGTAGTGTGATTAACAAGGCTATTGAATACGGATGTCCGAATGTACGAATATAAAACCAACTTTTTTGCAATTTCTCAGCACTATTACCTCAGATTTGTGTCTGCTTAGCATTTAGTTGTTAGCTTAGCAACATGCTAATGTCAGACTCTATTTGAATCAACTGTTAGTGTTAAACACCAGAAGAGTGCAATTTTTTTTTATGACTCATGCGAATTATGCCACCAGAGTTGCTTGACACATAGATTTTTTTGTTGTCGTCGTTGTTTTGTTTTTGTTTTTATGAGGTCTCATTTTGGTTAGGACACTGCCTTCGGGCTATATAGGCTGTTGACAGCAAACGTCTCACTGGTTTTGAAACAGAGCTACTTTTTGCCTTCATTAGCCACATTATTCCACTTCTCCCTCCTCCCTAGACTGTTTGCTAGTCAGTCTACATGAGGAACATGACAAATGTTACATCCAGCTCCCTTATTACTCTCAAAACATCTTGAAAAGGACTATCAACCCCCCTCCAGTCTGTTTCTCGCACTCTCTTCAAACATGCCACGGTGCTGAGATTAGTTTTTAAAAAGGCTGTGAATATTCCAAACATGACAAATGAGATTTTCACCATTGTCTAAGACCGAACAGTTATATCAGAGTGAAATGGCAACCTCCGGAGTAGATAATGAGAGTTTTTGCATTAATTCAGACATCATTCTGAAAAGAGTAAGAGGGGGTGAGAATGAGGACTAAACAGTGACAGAGAGCAAGGAGGATGGCTTCCAATCACAGAAGCCATCAGATGAGTTCACTTTGAAAAGACAGCCTTGGTAAATATGAGGCACGGTAGTGAAGATAAATGCCTTCTTTGAAACCATACATTACAACTCTCAGTGAGACAGAAGGAATTAGCCTGTCACATGCAGACTAACCTTGAAAGACAGATTTTGAATTAATCTGCCTCTGCCTGACAAATGCTGCCGTGACATGAAAAAAATGTCATCTGTTTTCCGATTTCAAAGCATAAAGAATCTGTTGTCCTTGAATCGCATCGTTATTGTAAGTGTCATATTAAAGGGATAGTCTTAAATTCTGTCATTTAATCTCCTTTAAACTTATAAACCGATATTCTTCTGAACACAAACAGAGATGTTTCACAGAATGTGCATGCTGCTCACTTAGATACAATGAAAGTGAATGGGGACTGGGGTGGTCAAGCTCTTAAAAGGTTAAAAACACAATAAAAGTACCATTATTCACTGAAAATCTAGCTCGAAAATGGGTCAATGATGTGACGCTCAATAATTTATAAAAGTACCATTATTCACTGAAAATCTAGCTCGAAAATGGGTCAATGATGTGACGCTCAATAATTTATGCTATTTTTATAGTTTTTTAAATTATGTATTAAAATTCATTTTGATATTTTTGAGGGGAATCAAGTAAAAAATAAAAATAACATCAGGATGATACAACTGTCCTGATATCACAATGAATAAAAAAATTCTCATTAAAATGAAATTAATCATTTACTCACCCTCATGAGCTTAAAAAAGTATGGAAGAGGATTAGGGCCAAGCAATAATAAAAAATTAAAACCATCTCGAGATTAAAGTTGTTAAATTTCGAGAAAAAACTCGTTAAATTTCGAGAAAAAAGTCGAAATAAAATGTTGAGAATAAACTCATTAAATTACGAGAAAAAACTCGTTAAATTTCGAGAAAAAAGTCAAGATAAAATGTTGAGAATAAGCTCATTAAATTACGAGAATAAACTCATTAAATTACGAGAAAAAAGTCGTTGTATTACGAGAACAAATTCGTTAAATTATGAGAAAAATGTCATTAAATTTCGAGAAAAAAGTCGAGATAAAATGTTGAGAATAAACATTAGATTATGAGAAAAAAGTCGTTAAATTACGAGAACAAATTCGTTAAATTACGAATTTGTTCTCATAATTTAACGACTTTTTTCTCGTAATTTAACGACTTTTTTCTCATAATTTAATGAGTCTATTCTCACCATTTTATATCGACTTTTTTCTCGAAATGTAACGACTTTTTTCTCATAATTTAATGAATTTGTTCTCATAATCTAACGACTTTTTTCTCGTAATTTAATGAGTTTATTCTCAACATTTTATCTCGACTTTTTTCTTGAAATTTAACGAGTTTTTTCTCGTAATTTAATGAGTTTATTGTCAACATTTTTTTTCGACTTTTTTCTCGAAATTTAACGAGTTTTTTCTCGAAATTTAACAACTTTAATCTTGATATGGTTTTATTTTTTTATTATTGCTTGGCCCTAATCCTCTTCCGTAAGAGAAAAGAGCTTCACTATCATCAATATTAATATCAAATCAAATGTGCGACCAATAAAGTCATGTGGTCCAACCAAAATACAAAAAAAAAGATTATCACAGTAAAAAATCCTGCAGACCCTTATGACTGTGTGTCAAGTTCAATAAGTCTTGTAAAATGGCAATTAATAAGACTTTTTTTATGACAAGACACTCTAAAAACTAACTGTAAAAAAAAATGAAATAAATTTACACAGTAAAATACCGCTTTCCATTTAAACAGTAATATACCGTAAATACAATGCATTAGGTAATATTATTTGTTGTTTTCGAGACAGTAACCTATAGGATACTTTCTCAAAAACAACAAATATTACCTAGAATGCATTGTTTTTTTACAGTATATTATTCTGTATATTACAATGCATTCTGGGTAATCTTATTTGTAGTTTTCGAGAAAGTAGCCTTGGCCTCTTTTCTTAAATCGACAAATATTACCCAGAATGCATTGTTTTTATGGTATATTACGGTTTCAATGGAAAACTGTGTGTAAATTTGTTATTTTTTAGAGTGTATGGTTAGTTGTACAATGGTGCGACTCCACAAAAACCTAATCATATTTTCAAATTAATAATTCATATTCATATTATATTATTAATTTGAATCATTTACATCATACTTTGTGCAATGCATTTAAAAAAAGAAAGTCATAAAGATTTTGAATGACTTGAGAGTGAGTAAATAGTGAGCAAAAGTTTATTTTTGCCACATTTTTAATGTTTATTTATAGATTTATAATGTCCTTCGGTTCATCCTGCAACTTTGTTTCTCACACTTTCTTTTTAATTAATCTCTCAATAATTAATTAGTTGTCTTTATCACCACACACAGGGCCTTGACTCTCAAGGGAAGACAAATCTGTCATCCTTCACGACCATGTGAGCGGTTCGTGCGTGTGCAGGAAATAAATTCATACTCTTCTCTCTTTCATAATGGATGCTTTCAGTCTAACAGCCTGTGTGAGTGTGATCATTATTATCATTATAGTGGTTTATTCTGTGGTGTGACTGACTCTCACATAGGATGCATGACCTAAGTATGATGGTTGCATGGTGTTCCCTTTACATCTTTTTCGTTTCCTCTTTCTTCTTTACAACAATCAGACATCTTCTTGTAAGCTCAGTTCCAAAACCTAAAGAGCCATCTTATTGTCTACTCCCTACATAGGCTGCTAAATTGCATGGCGTTAAGAAACATCAAAAAGTTACTTATTTGAGACACTCTACTGCCTAAAATTTACATCAATACTTCAGAATTTATAGTATATTAATAACTTTTCTGTAGACTTAGGTTTTTGCAATGCATACTAGGACATTAATTGAAATAAATTTGAAATAAAATAAAATATAAATGATAGATAACCTAAAGGATACTTTTTCGAAAACAACATATTACCCAGAATGCATTGTTTTTACAGTATATTACGTCTGTATATTACAATGCATTATCAGTAATATTATTTGTCGTTTTCGAGAAAGTAGCCTATAGGCTTCTTTTCTTAAATTGATAAATATGACCAAGAATGCATTGTTTTTATGGTATATTAATGTTTCAATGAAAAATGGTATTTTACTGTGTAAATTTATTTTTTAGACTTAGATTTTGCAATGCATAATGGAACATTAATAGAAATAAATTTGAAATAAAATAAAATATAAATAGTAGATAACCTATAGGATACTTTTTCGAAAACAACAAATATTACCCAGAATGCATTGTTTTTACAGTATATTACGTCTGTATATTACAATGCATTCTGGGTAATATTATTTGTCGTTTTCGAGAAAGTAGCCTATAGGCTTCTTTTCTTAAATTGATAAATATGACCAAGAATGCATTGTTTTTATGGTATATTAATGTTTCAATGAAAAACGGTATTTTACTGTGTAAATTTATTTTTTAGACTTAGATTTTTGCAATGCATAATGTGACATTAATAGAAATAAATTTGAAATAAAATAAAATATAAATAGTAGATAACCTATAGGATACTTTTTCGAAAACAACAAATATTACCCAGAATGCATTGTTTTTACAGTATATTACGTCTGTATATTACAATGCACTGTGGGTAATATTATTTGTTATTTTCGAGAAAGTAGCCTATAGGCCTCTTTTCTTAAGTTGACAAATATGACCAAGAATGCATTGTTTTTATGGTATATTAATGTTTCAATGAAAAACGGTATTTTACTGTGTAAATTTATTTTTTAGACTTAGATTTTTGCAATGCATAATGGGACATTAATAGAAATAAATTTGAAATAAACTAAAATATAAATAGTAGATAACCTATAGGATACTTTTTCGAAAACAACAAATATTACCCAGAATGCATTGTTTTTACAGTATATTCTGTATATTACAATGCATTATGGGTAATATTATTTGTCGTTTTTGAGAAAGTAGCCTATGCATTGTTGTAGCAAGAATGCATTGTTTTTTATGGTATATTAATGTTTCAATGAAAAACGGTATTTTACTGTGTAAATTTTTTTATTTTTTAGACTTAGATTTTTGCAATGCATACTGGGACATTAATAGAAATAAAATAAAATATAAATAGTAGATGAAAAACTTTTAAATGTTTCCTTGGCAACTAATTGAAATAAAATAAATAAAAAATAAATAAATAAAGCTAAATACAAGTAAAACAAAATAAATAAAATAAACTATTAAAAATGATTAAAGCACATAACAAAATTACTGAAACTTAAAATTAAAATAAAAACTGATCATATAAAAATAAAAGCTCATTCAAAATAAATAAATTCTACAAATAATACTGAAATCAGTTTCCAAAAATTTTTGAAGCTTACAGTCAGTAGCCATGTTTCCATCCACGTATTTTTTCGCGAATTTTGGGATATGAAAAAAAAAGTGCATAAAAATCTCAAATGAGTCAGATTTTTTTTTTAATTTTTAATTCGATAAGAAAACATGCACATAAACTATGATGGAAACACATTTACCGAATAAATCCCTTGATGCGCAATGGAAAAACTTGCGTGACTTTGCCTCGACAGTGGATGTGATTAGGTGCGTTCATAATTACTATAACAATTCTGAACTGTAAAAATCCTTCACATGCTTGTAGAACTTATTACAACATGTAAACTCGTAAATTTCTGAGAGCTACGACTTGTACCACATGGCCTCTACCACCTGACCACTGCAGATTTAAGGTGTGTTTAACTTAAAGCAGTACTGCTTTGCAGACCGATCAGTGTATGACATCAAAGTACCACGATACCGATTCGAAAATATACGCAAATTTATTTACGGTAATTACAACATGGTGTGAATGCAGCAATTGGATAACCAACTTCATTGCACAGCATCTCAAATGTTTTTTTATGTTTAGTTATTCTGAAATGCCATTGCCAAAGTTTGTCATCAGAATGATTTAGTATAATGACCTCCCAGAAACGTCTCACATGACTGCGTTCACAAACACCAGGCATTCGAAAGCAAGATAACATGACAGAGTTTATTGCATTTCGTCTGTGAGCTCTGAGACGCAAGTCATTTATGATGGAGGAAAAAAGAACCACAGTGGCTTCTCCGATTGCAACAACTTCCATTTTTTATTACAGATATTTTGCGCCAAATTTATTCGCAAATGCTTTATGCAATTTTCCAATTTTGTGATTAAATTCACAACTTTGGATGGACACTAATGCTTTGCTGGAGAATAAAAGTGGAAGTGAAAAAAGCCCTTTCTCTCTTTGTGTCACTTACCCTTTCTGCCCCATGCATCTTATATCTTGACATTTCAGTTTGTGTAGCTGAAATGGTCAGTGTGACCTTCAGCTTTGATAAAGGCAGTGTGGTGAGTGGCGGCAGACCTCAGGACACTGAAAGACACCTTCCTCCTGCTCTTCAGTGTAAACAAGCCGGTGTCCCTTCTCTCCCTCTCATACATCCATCACACAATGATAAATATCTCAAGGTTCTCCATTCACAAAGGCAGCGCAGACCTCACCTTGAGGATTAAATACAATACTGAAGCGCTTGCGCTGTGATGACAGCTTTTTATGATTATACTGTATCTTGAATGTCTCTTTTTGTACAGTATAACAGTACAAAGCCAGCATAGTCTCAAAATTTTTTTGCTTTGAACAGTTCATCCACAAATTCTGTCATCATTTACCTGTGTTATTTTACCATCGTTGAAATACTATTATAGTTTTTATTAATATTTTAAATTGGTTTTTATTTTTATATTTTCATTTTAGATAAAGTTTTAGTAATTTTGTTGAGTGGTTTTGTCATGTATTTTTTTTACTTTAACTATATATTTATTCATTTTCATGTCAGTTTTCGATTTAGATATATTAGTACATCATGAAGTTAAATTAAATCAAAATGAGAAATGTTGTCTTGGTGTCATGAACGGTAGTTTAAAACACACAATGAAGTGCAGGTACAGGTTCAAAAGTCTTTATTGAATAATCCACACAAAGAAACTCAGAAGAAGGCAGGCAGTGCAAGAACCGTACAAACAATACCGGACAACTTACTCAAGAAACAAGGGAAAGCAAACAAAGGGTACTTATTAGGAAACGGCTGAAACGCTCACAAAACCTTTAGCATTCTGGCAAGAAACTTGGTGTTCTCTTGAGTGAACCCAAAGTTTCTTGGGGGAACGCGACACATTTGCGAGAGAAAGCAAAAGTGTTGTCAATCTCATTTTTTTCTCATCTCATTTTTTTCCTTCACCATGTCCCTTTAGGGGCTCCATAAATTATGCTGTCTTTAAAAGGGTCCTTGATTATGATTTCACTTTTTTAACTTTAGTTAGTGTGTAATGTTGCTGTTTGAACATAAACAACGACTGCAAAGTTCAGTGCAAAGGGAGATATTTTCTTTTACAAACGCTTTTTAAGGACTACAACAAACGGCTGGTAGGGACTACATCAAGCTTTTTCCCGGGTTAGTGACATCACTAACACTAAAATTTACATAAACCCTGCCCTTGAGAACACGCAACAAAGGAGGTGAGGCCATGTTGGGCTGCTTTAGAGAAGAGGAAGAGTTGTTGTAGTAGAGTTTTGTTGCCATGCCGTCATTTTACGCATTTTATGCTAGACGACGAGTTGAATCAACTCCACAGTAACTACATAAATTTATCCAGTAACCGTTCAGAAACGTCCAGTTTCACTCTAAAGGCCCGTACACACCGGGACGAATATCGCACGCGTTTATCGTCAGCGTTTTTCGAGACGTTTTTTGTGTTCACACCCAAGCGATTTTCACCGGCGATGCGCCGAGTGAAAGTGCAAATTCACTCCCTGACAGTATGTGGCGCTTGTGCTTAACGGTAGTGCAAATAAACATATGATATTAATAAAGTTAAAGAAGATAAAAAAAAAAAATGCATATATAAAATGGCATACATACATACATATATATATATAGTGCAAGTGAACGGTAGTGTAAATAAACATATTTATGAAACAGACATTCTCAACTATATTTCTTGAATGTAAAAGGAAAAAAAAGTAAAAATACAGAAATAATACTGTGGCAGCGCACCCATAGCGTGCGTCTCAATCAGCTCTCTACTTCACTAGTCAGGGCACTGATCAGGGAGTCGGCCACATTCATTTAAATGGTATACTGATACATGACCTAGGAAGCTAGGGAGCTGTTTGAGACGCAGGGATAGTTTGTAGGGGTCTTCCTCGTCTACTTACTTTCTCTTTGTCGTCTTGTGTGCTCGGCAAGACCGTTTTGTGCTTGAGCGCCACCAAGTCCTGTTTTACTGTAACTTCAGCAGCTCCAGGCACGTGAACAAAAGCGGCAGTCTCATTGGTCGGCCAGTTTTTAACGCGGCGCGTCAAACCAAAAAAACGAACCCGAGGCGTTTTTTAAAAAATGACGCTTTTACGCCTCGCGTTTTTCGCGTCGGTGTGCACACTCACATTGGTGCCCGTTGTTTAGTCACGAGGCGTTAAACGTCGGCGAAAATCGCGCGCGATATTCGTCCCGGTGTGAACAGGCCTTAAAAGTTGTAACTTCTTCCTGAGTCTCTCCATCAGTGTTCGACTCCGGTTTGAACAATGTAAGCTGAACACCGTTACTGACAATCATCATTTTGGCTGCGTGAGATTCTCCAGTTTTGTTGTTGTTGAGTAACTTAAGTGCGACCTGTTAAAGCTCCGCCCTCTTTTGGAAAGCAGCTGGGAGCAGCAGCTTATTTGCATTTAAAGGGACATGCACAAAAACGGTATGTTTTTGCTCACACCCAAATTGGGGCAAATTTGACAAGCTGTAATAAATGATCTGTGGGGTATTTTGAGCTGAAACTTCACAGACACATTCTGAGGATACCAGAGACTTAAGCCCTATTCGGACGGGATTAGTTTTACATGGGATGTGGAGTAAAGTAATTTTACCTCAGGACGTCTGTAATATTAATTGGCCAATTCGCACGGGACAAGACATCTCAGTAAAACTAGCAGAAGTGGGAGGGGTAACTCGATTTACGCACCGCCGTCACCTCCCTGTCGTCATGCGGGTATACGTTGCTTCCTGATACCATGTGCGCAAACACATATAATCTAAATATATAAACTATATAACAGTTAGGTCCGGTCAAACGATTTATTAATTAAATTCTGATTGTATTATGATGGTAATATGCACATTAGTATTGTACCTCTGACAATTGCTTCGATCTTCTTTTTGCTCTGAATGGTATGTAGAAAATACTTGAGGTTTGACACAGACTTGTCCCACCACCTACAACACAAATTAATGTTTCTTCAAGTGCTTCCATGCTTGAAAAATGCGCAGAAAACTACTTTTAAACAGGAAATGACGGAATTTTACCGTACATATTTACAGCGGGTCTATTCGAACGGGATTAGTATTACCTGAGGTAATTTTTCCGGACCTTTTTTACAGAAGGTAAAAGTCGCCGTAATCTTTACTGACATTGTCCGTAATAATTACCGAGATGGCACATTCGGACGGGAAGCTCTGGTAATAATTACTTTACCTCCACCTCCCCATGTAAAACTAATCCCGTCCGAATAGGGCTTTATATTACATCTTGTAAATAGGGCATTATGTCCCCATTAAAAGGTTTCTATGTTTCAGACAAATTCTGAGGCAGCTCTGCAGCACATGTATCCTTTATTGATGAAACAATCCCAGAATGCTTTGAAATGTTCGGTGAAAAGTTTTATCTAGATGGTGGACAGAGTCTTTTCTGTAATCGACAGATGCTGCTGATAGAGATTAACTTCAGAACATTCCTTTAAGTTTTAAAAGAAACTTTAAAAAAAAGTGAACTTTGTAGAAAAGGGCACTTTAAGCTCCTCTGTGGTCTGCCCTTTTTTAAAAGAGAGATCTTAGAAAAATTATTCAGCTGATATTTTAAACAGATTTGGCATTCTGAGAAATCTCTGTGGATTTGATTCGGAGCTAATGAGGAAAAATATGCATGCTCAGGAGAAGCCATATCTGATCTGTAATAATAGGAATTATGCTAAGAGTGATTTGTCATTTGGTCATATTTGTTCTGAAAGGAGTAATATCCAAACAGAAATAGCAATTCATCTCATTTTACTAGCAATATTTCATCTCCATGTAGGTTGCCTCAAATAAGTCATCAAATATGCTCTGTTACCTCATGTTCTTATACTGATTGACATGAATGAGAATATTGGAATTTTAGCAATGTCCGTCCACATTAAAGAACATGAAAGTTCTCTCAGATGAAAAAGTAATGTAATGAGACCTATAGGGAATTTCTGTCCATACCACTTTCAAAGTACACACATTCATCTCGAACACCATATTCATCATAACAAACTGGTTACAGGAATCTACGGAGCCCCTAAAAGGGTCATGGTGATGGTAAAGAATATGAAATGGGAGAAAAAATTATATTTTTGCATTCTCATGCAGAAGTTTGTACAAGACCCTATATTTGTAATATCAAGTTTCAAAAGTGTGCTCACTAGCACTCCCTTCACTGCATCTTGACAAACTTTCTAAACACATTTTGTTTCATGAAAATGGGGGAATGATTGGCACTATGAGTGCGGATGTTATTCAGGAATAGGTGACCATGAATGTGAGTGATTGGATACATTACACTCTTTATCTTACCCATCCAATCCACTTTCTTTTTCTCGCAGTATGTGTCGGTGCAGAGTGAGTGGAGCATGAACTGGCATTTTCAATTAATTCTCTATGGGAGCTAGGGGGCAGGATTGCTCAGAGGATTGTGGGATTAACAGCAGGGCAGAGCAAGAGATGAGAGCATCAGAATGTTAGGAAATACTGAACTTATGCAAATGAAAATAAGAGCCGAGACGAGCTAAAGCTTTTAGAAATGTTGAACTTTGGAACACCATTGTGGCCGGAAATCAAAATGTCCCGTATAAGACTGTGAATGGAACACACACCACCTCTTATCCAAATAAACCCTTCATATTAACTTCTCATTCCCCCAAATTGACCAGCAGGGGGCACTGATGAGTCTAGCTCCAGCCTCTGTGCAAAATCCTGAGCTCAAGGCAGGACAGAGAGAGACACAAACATGATTTAGTATCTGGGTCATGAGGAATAATTTAATTTCATTGGCTAGGGAAAATATTTATCAAATTGTGCGAGGCTCACATGGCATGTAGGTGTGAAACAGAAAGAAAATGACTATGATTACAGCTGAGTAGATGAAATCAACCCAATAGCATGGTTTAACAAGTTATCGATAACCCTATGTCAAGTTGTTGGCAGGATTTCACAACATATTTTTGACTTCAAATAGCAAAACTGTCAGGCTAATTCATACATGTCAGCCTTTCAAAGAGTTCCATGTTGATTTTGACCAGCCAAACCCTGGACATGTTCTGTCTGCTTTCATTATGTTTTGATAATTTTGTTCTCCTTTGAATGCCAAAGACAGTTTAGATCCGTGTTTTTTGTTGTTGAAATGGGTTAACTGGGCCATGCTATCTAGAATGCAAGGGCTAACTAGGCTGTGCCAACTAGGGTCAGTGACAAATAGGCCTAAGAGTGTGAGATATAGAACAATTAAAAAAACAAAAAAAAAACATTGCAAAATATATGTGCCAAGTTCTTAGAAATTTTTTAATTAAATGACCTTAAAGGGTTAGTTCGATGACATTTCCTCTCTCAAGATCCATTAATGTACTAAAAACATATTCAAATCAGTTCATGTGAGTACAGTGGTTCAATATTAATATTATAAAGCGACAAGAATATTTTTGGTGCGCCACAAAAAACAAAATAACAACTTATTTAGTGATGGCCGATTTCAAAACACTGCTTCAGGAAGATTCGGAGCATAATGAATCAGCGTATCGAATCATGATTCGGATCGCGTTTCAAACTGCTGAAATCACGTGACTTTGGCGCTCCGAACCTCTGTTTCGACACGCTGATTCATTTATGCTCTGAAGCTTCCTATAGCAGTGTTTTGAAATCGGCCATCACTATATAAGTCGTTATTTTGGTTTTTTTTGGCGCACCAAAAATATTCTCGTCACTTTATAATATTGATATTGAACCACTGTACTCACATGAACTGATTTAAATATGTTTTTAGTACATTAATGGATCTTGAGAGAGGAAATGTCATTACTCCCTATGCAGGCCTCACGGAGTCATTGGATTTCAACTAAAATATCTTAATTTGTGTTCCGAAGATTAACGAAGGTCTTACGGGAGGTAATAAATAACGGAATTTTCATTTTTGGGTGAACTAACCCTTTAAACATGTCATGTGGTGTAACCATCAAAAAAGACATACTTTCCTTACATATTTTCATTTAATTCCTAACATATTTTCCTTATTTTAAATATTTATCAAGATAAAAGCTATCAATTATCAAGGTAAAATGAAATTATTATATATAATTTAATTATATTATAATTTATAATTTAATATAAACCATAAGACATTTTACAGCCCAAACTAACCCTAACCCTGCTTTGTCATAAAAAGTAATCTAATATTTTAAGAAACTTATTAACCTCAACAAACAGTCTTGAAGGTTAAGATTTATTGTTATGAAATATTTATAATATTTATTATTTTGTGTGAATAAATAATAATTCCAAGATTATTCCAAAGTGCTTAATTGGGTATTCTTTTCAAATAAAAAATAGTTAATTAATTTACTTAATTAAGTATATGATTGCCAAAACAGTGTTAATCATAGAAGAGATGTATTTAAGTCATTGAACTGCATTTTGAGTGTATTTTTGCATAATTAATTGATCCAGACAAAAATGAGCCTCATGTCATTGACTTGCTAGCAAAATGTAGCATGGCTACTTACCTGTTGGTGGATAACATAACTAAACCATCTGAACCCAAAAAGCTACGCTAACCGCTATTTTGGCCCTCCTTGATCACAATTCACACTTCAAGGAGGTTTTTCATGGAATCACCCATCAAACTCCTGATGAATCCACACAGATGATTGGAGAAACATCTGCAACAACTGTATAACCAGTTGCCTTTGACTAAATTGCCCACGACAAGGCTTTTCGTCATGCGAATGCCGCAAAAAGGAGCCAGTCTCCGTCTTAAAACTGTACATCTGTCAGTGAGCTTTAATGTGTTTTAGCTGTGTCTTTTCCAGCCTGCCTCATTACATAAAGAATGGAGGCCAGCATCTGAAGTGGGAGGGTTACATAACACTCTCAGTCCAAAGAGTGTGTGTGATATTATGGGTTCGTTTCATGTAAAGGCAAGACAGATTCTGAGAATTCTGAGCATTAAGCACCATTTTAACATCTAGCATTGCAGGACAATGATGACTTTTTTAGAAGTGCTTCATAGATTGTCGTTTTTCTCTTTACCTTGCAGGCACCAACTCTGCTGCACTAAATATTGCACATATTGATAGGTGATTCTTTTGTGCATGCTTTTGAGAAGTCGCACTTATACATATTAAATTTAAAGCTCTCTTAGTTCACCTTAAAAAAAAAATAATAATCTGCCAACATTTACTCATGTCATTCCATTTAAAAGTGACAGAATGTACCAAAAATGTCATAGTAAAAAAGTTACATAAAAGCAGTTATATATATATTACAAGTCTTCTGAAGACTTATGATTAATTTGTGTGAGGTAAAGACCAAAATTTATGAATAAAATCTTAGAGTTTTCATGGATGGCAAGATTTCATCAAAAACAACCTAAATTTCAGTTTATTTCTTCATAATAAGCTTTAGGAGACTTTTCCGCATGTACTGTCAATGTACGGAAAAGAGCAGCCAGGATGTTTTTAATTTCTGAATTAAATTAATTAGATTTTTTTTTTTTTTTTTTTTGCAGGGCATAAAGTCAATGATGTCAGGATGGTACAACTGTTCTGATATCGTAATGAAGAAAAAAGCCTAACTAAAAGAAAAAAATTCTTGAAAAGAAAACCTTATTAAAGGTGCAATATGTAATATTTTCTGTCTAGAGGCCTACACTGTAAAAAAAAATCCTGTTGTTTCTACGGAAAAATACCGGCAGCTGTGGTTACCAGAACAATACTGTAAAAATGACATCAAACCGTAAACATACTTACAGAGTTACATGTGAATTTTACATTTTAAATCTGTTAAATTTACGGTAAAATAACGTATTTCATTAACTGATATAATGTTAATTTACTAACCTAATGAAGTACTAATATCTGTTTTGTACCTTTATAATACACTGACAGTCACCAAACACAGTGGTGATGAGAGTCACATGATGAATCAAAGTTCATCACAAGCAGCTTTTCCACAAGCTGAGAAGCACAATACTAATATATAGAAGGTGCACACAGTGTCATTCACACACACACTAAACACCATCATGGTAACATGCATGAAATCTTAAAAATGCAATAAACATTAATTTAACAACATTAGATGTAACATAAAACCCTAATGTACATAACTGATTAGAAAAAAATGAGAAAAACTAAGAAGAAACAGAGTTATTTCAACGAAAATATATCAAATGTGAAGTATCACGCAGGGAATTGTGGGAATGTCAATATACGGTTTTTCACTGTAAATTTTACAATGAATTGTTATTTTTCACTTCCAAAAACTGTGAATTTAACGGTATTTTACCGTAAAATTACATTAAATGTACCATTAGATCTATTACAGTTATTCACTGTATATAGTACGGAAACTTTCTGTAAACCAATCAACAGTTTTTCACCGCAGCATTTTTACAGTCTTTTACTGTTAAAATCACGGTCATTTTTTACAGTGTATTAAAAACAAAGGCGTAGCTTGATGACACCAAGTTTGAGCGCGGCATCTTGGGACATGTGGCCTTCACCTCACAGCCGTTGGAAAAGAATTGGGATTGGACTCGGGAAGAAATGATGTTCATGGATGCGATTATTAACATTACTGTAGTATGAAGCAGAGCAGAACCGAGTGTTGTGGGAGCTGAACGAGGCCGCTGGAGCGATTGCGCAACACACGCCTCGCGAGCAGCAGAACTTTTATTATGCCACAGTCGCCGGCGCCACTTCCGCTTTTCCGGTCATGAGTATGAGGTAACGCAGCTCTGTTTATCATATTAGATACATTTGAGTGTGTTGAAAATGTTATAACGTTACTCTGTGCGTTCGCTCGGCAGCTGCTGTAAGACACTTGTTACACACTGCAGTAAGATAGATCGATTTTAGAATATCATATTAATAAATGCTGGATGGCTTGTGTTGATAAATGGCATGCAATTAATTTTAAAACGAATTGTATGATGGAGAAAATTCTGTATTAGTGTTACTAAAAATAAAGCTGCATCTGATTATGCTATGTTCGCTTCACAAAATAGTGTTTTTCTGAGGCATGGTAAAGCATGGTAAAAATCAAGAAAATTAGATTTAAACAATAAGACTAAACGTGTTGAGCTATATAACAACAATTAGTTTTCTGTCTATAAATATATCAAAACAGTTGTTGCCTTGTCTATTAAAACATGTAATATATTAAAGCATCTTTGGTGTTTCCATGGTTTCTACAAAATAAAACCGGAAACCGAGGGTAACGCAGGTATGACGCAATTGACAGACGACTCCTCACACGTCCCAGAGCCTTGGTTAAAATTGCAATTTTCTCACGATTTACAAATAGTTGCAAACATTTGGGATGTTGTAAGTACTCAAGTTAACAAAATATATAACACTGGCCCAGTGGTTTTTGGATATTTTACTGCAAAATTCTTACATATTTCACCTTTAAGTAGTTTGGCATTATTTAAAAAAAATTAATAATAAATAAATAAATAAATGTTGTGCGACTCCCCAAAAACTTTATAATATTTATGAATGAATAATTCATGATATTTGTGAAAAAATAGTTTAGCTTTACAAATATTTTAGAGTTAAATTTCATTTTTGGTTTTATTTTATTATGGTTTTTTTTTTTTTTACTTTTTTTTTACATTTTTCAAAACCATATGAACTTAACATGAATACAAAGATACATTGCTAAAAACTTGGCACTTTTAAACTATAGATTTTTATAAAAAATGCCCTTTTCTTTACCGTGGACACTTATTTGTCATTGACCTACAGATTTGGAATGCCATGAGGGTTAAAAATACATTTTAATATTGTGATAACGTATCTGATTTGTAATTGGTTAATGAATATTTTGGCAAACTGTAATAGTTTTAATATAAAAATGTTGTTTGACTACTTCTGAAAAACCCCAACTCTTGTGAAACCCTGTGACAGTAGGACAGTGGCTCTGTTCCAGTAACCTTGTTTGACACATACAGTATGCTCCATCACAGGTGATTTAGATTGGAGTCCATCATGTCGCAGCTGTCACGTTCATGATAGATGCATGTAAGTAACTTACTCCGTTTTTCTTTCCGACAATCCAGCCTTGGACTCAAATAGAGTGCTTTACAGGAAGAAAGGAGAGGAGTGACCCTCTTAAAAGCTTAAAATTTGAAAGCACTTAAAAGTGTTTAGAAGGTAACTTATCATGCAGGTGATATTTTGTCAGAAAAACACTCCCTTGAAGTTTATCCACATGCAACATCTACAAAAATGTCCCAAATTTGTGGGCCTCCTTTCATCTGTGTTTTAAAACAATGTAAATTCAACAGAAAAATCCCTTATATATAGTTTTTCTGATTTAAAAAGCACCAAAGTGACCTCTTGCAGGTTTTGTCCTTTACTCCAATTTAAATATAATGGTACAGTACAGTCCAAAAGTTTGGAACCACTAAGATTTTTAATGTTTTTAAAAGACGTTTCGTCTGCTCACCAAGGCTACATTTATTTAATTAAAAATACAGTAAAAAACAGTAATATTGTGAAATATTATTACAATTTAAAATAACTGTGTACTATTTAAATATATTTGACAAAGTAATTTATTCCTGTGATGCAAAGCTGAATTTTCAGCATCGTTACTCCAGTCTTCAGTGTCACATGATCCTTCAGAAATCATTCTAATATGCTTATTTGCTGCTCAATAAACATTTATGATTATTTTCAATGTTGAAAACAGTTGTGTACTTTTTTTTTCAGGATTCCTTGATGAATAGAAAGTTCAAAAGAACAGCATTTCTCTGAAATACAAAGCTTCTGTAGCATTATACACTACCGTTCAAAAGTTTGGGGTCAGTAAGAATTTTTATTTTTTTATTTTTTTAAAGAAATTAAAGAAATGAATACTTTTATTCAGCAAGGATGCATTAAATCAATCAAAAGTGGCAGTAAAGACATTTATAATGTTACAAAAGATTAGATTTCAGATAAACACTGTTCTTTTGAACTTTCTATTCATCAAATAATCCTGAAAAAAAATATTGTACACAAATATTTTGTACAATTGTACACATTAAATGTTTCTTGAGCAGCAGATCAGCATATTAGAATGATTTCTGAAGGATCATGTGACACTGAAGACTGGAGTAATGATACTGAAAATTCAGCTTTGCCATCACAGGAATTTTACTGTATTTTTAATTAAATAAATGTAGCCTTGGTGAGCAGACGAAACTTCTTTTAAAAACATTAAAAATCTTAGTGGTTCCAAACTTTTGGACTGTACTGTATACACACTTGGTATATACTACAGTGGAGTAGTAAACTAGATTTGCCTTTGCAAAAACCACTAATAAATACGTACTCAACCGACTGAGGTCCTTGTTTCAGTCTACTCTGAATACTGCCATCCCAAATGACATGCAGCAGCCATTAACAGCTCCTATCTGCGTCCCTTCCCTGTCCCGTTAAAACCATCATGCACTGCCTCTTTATTCCTGGATGGCTTTAAATTGGCTGGAAATTACGCCTGTCATAATCATTAGATCATGTTGCCTAGCAATATGTTGCAGTCCCCACGGCGACATCACTGTCAGGACCAATGTGCTCCCATCTGGTGGAGTGCATTGTGGGAGCGAGAGATTGCTTCCTCCAGCTTTTGGATCTCTGACTCGATTGTCCTGTTTAGGAAGGCCACCTGCTCTCTGATGTACCAGCAGGGATGGAGCATCTCATTTCTGGGAGCACTTTTCTGTTGGATGAAAGCATGAGAGTGTGGGAGTGAACATGAACCAGATATGGAACATACACTAACAGACCTTTTTCAGAAGATTGAGAGTACATGTACAAAACAAAGCTCTGACCTGCACAGAACTGCAAACTGCTCATACTTAGGTTTAGAGATTTATGTTGCTTGTTCATACAGACAGTATTTGATCCACTACTGTAGGCAGGACATTTCTAAACTTATGGGACATTCCATTTGCCTTCATTCCTAGTTCCTAGTTTTAACTGGAATGCCTCCTCAAGGTGCAGTTGCGACTGGGAAACTCGGCTGAAGCGCATCAACGTAGTCACGCAGTAGTAATATATTGTTTGTTTGCACTTTTGTTTGTCTGTGTCTCAACAAAGTCAGTGGTGCACCCAGTACTATCCAACCTCTATTTGTGGACATGATACTTCAGCATTATCTGTGCAAAATACCACTTTTTTTATGGGTTTGTATTCTGAAAGAGCAAGGTTTGCCTGGATGCATCCATCTTAGTTTTCTTGCCTGTTTACTGGAACGTGGTCAACTCAGGTGTGACACCATTCCCAGCTCCAACATCCCTCTTCTGAGGTAAATGGAACACAGCATTATGTTATTGCGGTCGTCAATCTCGAACACCGAAGCCGCGGTCACACTAGACTTTGAGCATGCAAAATTTCTATGAACACTCCAATGGTTGTTATATGATGTCACACTCTGAAAAAAAGCACATTCTGCTTTTTTATAAACATAATTCAACATATATTACATCCAAAATGTAAACATAACCAATCTACTCCATTGTATTGCAATGCTGGAATCCTGAAAAGTTTGCTTTTAATTCAGCTAAGGGGTCACGCCATGAAGTATCAATCTTCTATTGGTCACACGTCTTCAAGTTATACAAATTCTGAGAAAAGAGTTCACCAAACTTGAACTTTGGAACGTAGCTAAATTTGCATGTATTCACTTAGGTTTCCTGTCTCCTGCATTTGAATGTGTATGAATGGAAGTCACTGTAATGAAAAGTATCGTGTGACTGCCCCTTAACACTGTGAACAAAGACTTTCTGCAGGGGGTAACAAGTGTAATATGAGTAAGTCATTGAATTTATCACTCAACCGATTTGTTCAAAATCACTCATTCATTCAAATACCAAACACAACTACTGAGTGGTGATTGGAGACACACATGGGGTAATCCTGCTTTGACTGCATTGGGAAATATTTTCGAAAATGATGTCTGAAATGTAAAGCCGCGCACACATTTAACGACTAGCTATAACATTCTAAGACTGTGCTCAACATACAGCGATTGTTTCCTGCGACTGAAGCAGATTTATATACTTCGAATTCGAACACCGACTGTAATCGCAGACTGAACTCAACTGGCTCTGACTGGACGCGTTTGAGCGCGGTCAGTCATAAGTATCAATTTACATTCATAATCGGCCTTAGAATCGTTAAGTGTGTGTGCGGCTTAAGTTAATATTCAAAATTAAAGGGTTAGTTCACCCAAAAATGAAAATTCTGTCATTCATTACTCACCCTCATGTCGTTCCAAACCCGTAAGACCTTCATTCATTTTCGGAATGCAAATGAAGATCTTTTTGATGAAATCTGAGAGCATTCTTTCCCTCCATAGACAGTCTACACAATTGCAAATTTGACGCTTCAAAAAGTTCCTAAAGAGATCGGAAAACTAATCCATAAGATTGAGTGGTTTAGTCCAAATTTTCGTAAGAGACTCGATCGGTTTTTGTTCTTGTGTGTCATTCAGGTTCAGTTGAGCTTCTGTTTATGTTCGCTGATCAATGTTTATATGTAAGTAAAAGCCTAAATTAAATCTGTTCATCATAAAAAGTGAGAAAATTTGGACTAAACAATTCAGTTCATATGGATTAGTTTTTCGAAATCTTTATGAACTTTTTGAAGTGTCAAATTTGTGTAGGCTGTCTTTGGAGAGACAAAAAGATCTTCATTTGCGTTCCGAAGATGAACAAAAGTCTTACGGGTGTGGAATGACATGAGGATGAGTAATTCATTTCCTTTTTGGGTGAACTAATTTATTCTTCATGGAATTGTAATATAAAAGCGATATCACACTCATAATTGTGAATATCAGATCCGCACTGATATTCGGAACATCCTACAGAATGTTTTTTTTTTTTTTGCATTCTGTTCGCATCTCGCGTCTTTCGCAGAGTCTAACACAACTACACAACTTTAAAATCTGCACAGATTTAAAACTCTAGGCATCATGCACTTTATAAATGGTTACAGAGAAAGCATCATACACTAAGTCATACCACCGGTCTTTTAAGTCGTTCCAAACACAAACTATTGCAGAAACATGTGCTAGGAGACACGACAAATGAAAACAGTATGTATTCTGAAATTTGTTCAAAATATCAAATGTGTATGTTTGATATCCTTCCTCTAGATGGAATCTTAAGCTAAAAAGATCAGAGCTTGTACCCATCATACAGTAGGCAATTTTCTATGAAATATGTCCTCTCAATACCCAAAATCTGTTTCGGACAACTAACGTCGATTCCTCCAGACTGCAAATCGAGGTAAAAATGATGTTGTTTATTTCAGCCTTTATTTCAACTTTTTTTCATTTCACTGTCCTGCATCTTGCATTTTTAAACACAAAACAGTGTTCTGTGTGATTGGCCTCTTACTCGTTTGATCGACTAAACTGCTTATGTGAATTTTTTGGAGCTGAACTCTGAACTGGATGTAACTTCCATTTAAAAAGCACCAACTCCTCAATATCCTTTTGCCATGCTCAGGGAATTCCTAAACTTGTTAAAAACCTCCTGCCAAACAATTCTTCTTGCCTTGTCAAAACGCCCTCCTCTTTCTCGCCTTCTCCCGCTCGCTGTCTGTTTGTCTCCCACTCTCGCTCATCGCTCAGATACTCCCATCTGTGGAATGCAGAGAGCTGCTCCTCTGTCTCAGGGAGCAAAGGTCACAGCCCTTGTTATTTCCCCTAAACATTACCTAAAGTTATCTAAACATCATCCTAATGTACTCCTCTCAGCAAAAAGGAACCATTTAAACTTGTACACCAGCATTCACATGGTTCAATTTTAACACAAATTCTATTATTTAATAAAATAAAGTCCGAGAAGAAGAGAGTGTTGTATGTGCAGATATCAGTGAAATAAGCATTCTTGGCTCTTTAACAGATAATAGGAAGTTTTCCCAGCATGGAGTTAAATATCCCATAATAATATTTCTAAAGCAACTCAGGGGAACTGTCTTGGAAGACAAAGCGCTGACTTGAAAGCATGTGTTTTGTGTGATGATGGATTATAACAAAACAAAAAATAATAACTTAAAACTCATTTGGCTCAGTTTCAACCTCATCATAAAATGTTGCTGTGTTGCTCTGTAACTAATCTACTTGAAAACCTGGTCTGCATTGCACAAGATTAAAATAGCTCTACTGTCATGATATATATATATATATATATATATATATATATATATATATATATATATATATATATATATATAGGTTCTCGAATCTGATTGGCTGAGAGCTGTGCGATATTCTCCCAGTATCAGCACTGGTACCGTTTCACCGTTTGTATCACTCCTCCTGTGGCGACTGTCATGGCGGTCGAGGAATTATATACCATATTTTTATAAATACAGTTGTTATGTCATGAAATGTAGATTAAAGAGTTTTTTAGGCGAGAATTGTTTGAAAATATGTAATTTATTACTCACCCTCATGCCGTTCCACACCCGTAAGACCTTCGTTCATCTTCAGAACACAAATTGAGATATTTTTGATGAAATCCGATGACTCAGTGAGGCCTGCATAGACAGCAATGTCACTGTAACTCTCAAGATCCATAAAGGTACTAAAAACACATTTAAATCAGTTCATGTGAGTTCACTGGTTCTAATATTAAAAAGTGACGAGAATACTTTTTGTGTGGCAAAAAAACAAAATAACGACTTTTCAGCAATATAGTGATGGGCCAATTTCAAAACACTGCTTCTGAGTCACTTGTAGAAAGACATGAGGGTGAGTAATAAATTACATTATTTTCATTTTTGGGTGAACTAACCCTTTAAATCGTGTTCTGGAGTGCTACTTTTGTAAGTTTGACTGAATTGTTTGCTTGTGTTTATGTTTTTTATAATGGATACTGTTGTTAATTTAAATATTGTTTTATATAAATAATATGCCATATTTGGTATTGAGAAAGGTATAACAGAATAACATAAAAGACTGTAACAGAAAAAGTGAATAACAAAGGTGAAAAACAACATGCAAAACAACATAAAAAAACAATGTCACTAACTGTGTATGCAGTGTAGTGACATACAATTTAATACATGTCGGATTACCAATTTTTCAAAGTGATTCTACATTTTCTGCTAAACGTTCTATTAAATATATAATTTTGTATTCCACACAGGAAAGAAAATGATATGAGAGAATGAGGACTCTGCAATTACAGCATGTGATTTGGTGGTTTGCATGATCCAATTCTGAATAATAAAAGTAACAACAAAGAATTATAGGATTCTATATGGCACAGTATAAACAATTATAATAACATGAAAGAATTATTAATTATATAATTGAAAACACTGCGTATACTATTACAATAAATAGATATATGTAAGGGAACTTTGGTCCATATTGTCATTAATATTTCTACTGTCTTTGTGAATCACTTTCTTATCAGAGATATATTAAAGTGTCTCCTATCTAAAAACTGTGATCCTTCTGAATACAGCAGAAAATAATTGTATAACTTTCTCCCAAACTGAGTTTCATTATGCATTTTCTCCAGGAGGCGGCACAGCAGTCGTTTATAATGGAAAAATCGCTCCGGGCTGACGAAATGATGAAAGTTCCGTTACTTTCTTTCTCTCCTCTTTTCCTTTCTTTTCTCTTCTCTTCTCTAGCGGGAAGCGTCTCTTCTCTCCTCCTCCACACATCACATCCGGCTCAGTTTCCCGAGCAATTTGGACTCAGTTACAGTGCAGCGTTATGAAGTCCGATTCATGTAAGCGAATCGATTCGAGCGGACGGTTCGTTTCAATGACTAGACTCACTGATTCATTTGATTTGCCGCCTGAAATTGTTTGTAGAAAACTCGTTGTGGCATTTTGAAGTGTAGAAAGTGTCAACAAACTGTTCAGAAACAATTTACCGAATAATTCTAGATCCCTTAGGTATGTAGCACGCATTAATTAGCTTATTAGCCTATTTTTGTAGGTTTTTCATGAAATTATAATGTTTATTAACTGTGTTTTTGTTTACGTTACTTAACCGGTGTCAAAATTTGCTTAAGTTAGGCTTCTATCATGTTACTTACCTTACAATTTTACTCCTAAAGTTGACCAAATAGCCGAGTGATTCACAAACGCTTCGCGAGTTGGTTCGGACGAATCATAAAAAAGAACCGGTTCAAATGAACGGCTCATTCGCGAATGAGTCGGACATCACTGTTACAGTGAGTGTAGCAGTTTTAAGAGGCTGCTGTGGATCTGCTGCTGATATGGAGACTCTTCCCATCCACAGACACTGATCGTGCAACTTTAGTGAGCCGACTGGACGGATTACGCACTTTCATGGCTGCTCTCCTGTCACATTAACAACTCCAAACATGTCCAAAAGCCTGAAGAAGAAAAGTCACTGGACTAACAGAGTTCACGAGATAGTGTTGTCCAGGGGTCCGAGCGGTGATCTTGGGTTCAAGCTGCAGGGAGGCGCGGAGAATGGACAGTTCCCCGTTATTGGAGAGGTGAAACCGGACAGGGGCAAACTGCACCAGGATGATTTACTTCTGGAGGTGAATGATATTCCAGTGGCCGGACTGACCATCAGGGATGTGTGGGCTGTGGTCAGGCACTGCAAAGACCCTGTCCGACTAAAGTGTGTCAAACAAGGTAAGTTTAACTTCACTATCTATCTATCTTATCTATAACTATCTAATGTTGTTACAATAAGTAAATAAATAAATAAAGCTAAGACAAGCAAACAAGCTGGTTTGAGGTTTTTCAGCTGAGAGTATTGACGTTATCTCACTTTTATTGTAATAATAATGTAGGAACTATGCGATTTTGGCAGAAACAATGATGGTTACACCTGTTTGTATTGTGAGCATGAACTTATGCATGTATAAATTTGCATACAATTATAACATAAGAAGAAAGCACTAGTGTTAAAGTTTAACAACTGCTCGGACTCGCGTGTGAAAGTTGTTAGTTTGTTGCTATAGAAGCGGAGTTGGTGTTTCTGGAAAGGGGGCGTGTCCAGCGCGTATGATTATGATGTTACGTCATCTTCACGTTTACAACGTCATCGCGCTGCATAGGCTACCATATCTTATTTAATGTTTGTAAACTTCTTGCTAAATTTACCTAAATTGAGCTTTATTTGTTGACACTGAAGGTTTATCTTTCCGTTATCCTTCAGTTGAGTTTGTGTTATCAGGCTGTAATCTGGTCTTTGTGGGTGTGCCACGGTTCTGAAATACATCATGACATTACTATTTTCCCAAAAGGCCTGTATCTGAACCTCACAATCACACTGTCATGAATGATGCCAGTTTAGTTAAACAAAGTGCCTTGTCCTTTCTGTTTAGTCACAGACCCATAATTGAAAGCATTTTAGCTTCTTTAAGATTACTGGTTTAGGAGGTGTGTGTGGCATTCCTTTCCTTTGACGTGGGGATTTTGCATTTTAAAACCCATCTTTAGTAAATGTCTTCTAGAGCAGGGGTTTAGAAATGTTTGATCCAAGGACCCTCAAATATGACGATCCCATGCAACAAGGGATCCCTTCCTGAAATATAGTATTTGTTGTTCTTAATGTTAAAATTAGTTTTTAACAGTAACAACAAAAAATACTATAAAAAATGATCAAGATTAATCACTTGATTTTCAACCAGTATATACAGTAGTATAGTTAGAAAGCAGAACGAAAGAGCAATATTGTAGAATTTGGTAAATATTACCTTTTTTCTGATATTTTTCTGATATTTTGCCTCGTTTGAGTAAAATATGATTCTATATAATTCATCATAATAGCAAAAAAAATTCTTAGTAATAACGACTTTCTCGTAAAAATACTTTTCCGTAATAATATTTATTATCTCATAATGAGAAACTTTCTAAATATAAATACGACTTTACATCTCATTATTTTCAGAAAAGTTCTCATAACGAAATGATGATTAGTTAATGTCTCATAATAATCTCATTATATTCAGAAAATTTCCCATAATAATGATTTACTATCTAACAATAATGAGAAACAATATCTTTAGAAATCAGAATGTTTCAGTTATAATATAGAATTTGGTAAATGTGCCTTTTTTTCATGTATTTTTTTGTGAAATATACTGTGGACTATGGTAGCCTGTTTTCTGTTTCCGTTCTTCATAACAGTGACTTAAAGGGTTAGTTCACCCAAAAATGAAAATAATGTCATTTATTAGTCACCCTCATGCCGTTCCACTCCTGTAAGACCTTCGTTCATCTTCAGAAAGCAAATTAAGATATTTTTGTTGAAATCCGATGGCTCAGTGAGGCCTGTGTAGCCAGCAATGACATTTCCTCTCTCAAGATCCATTAATGTACTAAAAACATATTTAAATCAGTTCATGTGAGTACAGTGGTTCAATATTAATATAAAGCGGCGAGAATATTTTTGGTGTGGCAAAAAAAACAACAAACAAAATAACAATTTATATAGTGATGGCTGATTTCAAAACACTGCTTCATGAAGCTTCGGATGTTATGAATCTTTTTTTGTCGAATCAGCGGTTTGGAGCGCCAAAGTCACATGATTTCAGCAGTTTGCCGGTTTGACATGCGATCCGAATCATTATTCGACACAAAAGATTCGTAAAGCTCAGTGTTTTAAAATCGGCCATCACTATACCCTATAAGTCGTTATTTTGTTTTTTTGGTGCACAAAAATATTCTCATCGCTTTATAATATTAATATTGAACCACTGTACTTACATGAACCGATTTAAATATGTTTTTAGTATATTTATGGATCTTGAGAGAGGAAATGTCATTGCTGGCTATGCAGGCCTCACTGAGCCATCGGATTTCAACAAAAATATCTTAATTTGTGTTCCGAAGATGAACGAAGGTCTTACAGGTGTGGAACGGCATGAGGGTGAGTAATAAATGACATTATTTTCATTTTTTGGTGAACTAACCCTTTAATATCTCATAACAATGAGAAACTCTCTAATAATAATGACTTAACATCTCATAATAACGAGAAACTAAGTTATTATTATGGGAAAGTTTCTCATTATGAGATGTTAAGGCATTGATACTAAGTCTAAGTCATAGTTATTATATTTTTAGATTATTAGATTAAAATTGTAATTATGATTTACAGAATCATATTTTTTTACTCAAGCTGAGGTAGAAACAAGCTTCCATAGTGGACTCCCCCCCATCCTTAATACATGATTAGATGCTTGTATTTTATTAGCTGCCCACTGCCCTTGACATCACCAAAATCTTGGTTTTGGACTTGGATAATTATCTCTGAACATTGAGATCAAAGTTCAAAAAAGATTTCAAAAAGAGGATACATTTGACCTTGTTTCATTGCCATGACCTTTGAATTTTGCTGTAGGCACAACAAAATCAAGAGATCAATAACTTATATGAAGCACTTTCAGTTACAGCACTCAATTTCAAGTCACACATTTTAATTCGCCAGCCGTCACCTCCCCCTTTACCCTCAACAGAGCAAGGCTTGTTCAGCTTTACAGAGGGTCAAGGATGTGCTGTATCTTTTTACAGAAAAAAACAAGCACACTTCATACAAAACCTAAAAAATATCCAAATACTTCAATACAATGGCCTCATAGTGGGAAGTAGCACTTTTGGTATTTAGTGATTTTATGTGTCTAAATTATGCCTTCCACTGTTTTATTTTCAATTTGACATCCAAACATTTATTTAGTAGTTGAAAGACATGGGTTTTTCATTGTTCATATATACATATACACATTTCAATCATGATGACAACTCTCGGAAAAGTTTTATCATGTCATTTAATATGACAATGTTGGTCTTGGTGGACTAGATCTGCTACGCTGCTGCTGCCTGCTTCTGCAGAACAGGTATGGATTTGCTACTGCTAATAGATACACAGACATGCTGCTGTGAGCATACTATGTAAGATATGTTGCTGCTGCTGCATGAATAGAGAGATAAATCCCACAGAAGATTTGGCAGGTGGAGCTGGGGGAGGTGGAGGGTTTCAGAGGAACTCTGATAGTGCTCTGCAGGAGTAGCCAAACACTGAACCAGACTATTTAAATGTTGAGCAAGCAATCTTGTTGGCTGCAGGATCAGCAGAGGCCAGTCAGCTTGTGCCATGTGCTCATGATGCAATTGCTTGCAGATTGCATGTAAAGGACCAGCCTGCGCCATCTAGACTTTCATGGCTGAACTATATATATATATATATATATATATATATATATATATATATATATATATATATATATATATACAGGGCTTGACATTAACTATTTTGCTCATCAGCCACTGTTGCTAGTGGTTTTCTGTCTCGTCTGTTTAGGTTCACTTAAAACATAACTGACTGTGGTTACATGAATACTCACCAAGACCAGCATTTTGGCATTATTTTGTGTGAATTTGACTGTAAGCAGGGAAAAAGAACTCAATTTAGTACTGAGAGGCAGCTTTAGTGTGCGCACTTTGGGTGTGAGCACAAAATCTGAATGAGTAAAATTATGAACAATATTTGCAATCCCGCAAAATTCAAGCCCTGTAACACCCACAATATTCATCTGGAGCAAATTAAATGAGTGAGTGAGGGGAGGCAGGTTTGTGTGCCAACTAGAAATGTTTCAGATATTTCAGTATCGATATGTATCGATAAATAGATTTTTTTTTTTTTTACAACACTACATTGCACTTAGTTTATTATTTCAGAATGCCTTTTTAAAATACTAAAATTGAAAAAATATAAAAAATTGGTTAGTAAATTGGTAAGTGGCTAGTAGGAGTGATTGCGTTACACACCACTGCTGAAATCCACCATTTGTGGGTTGGTGGGTGTTGGCGGGTGTATTTCAAAATCTCATTCTCATCCTCTATTTACTGTCATTATAAAGCTTAGGAGAGCCAGGGCATTATTTAATATAATCGCGGAATCCAGTCATAAAAACGGAATTTACTATATAACGTGGAATGTCACGGAATTTGTCAAATGTTTGATGAATGAATTAAAAGCAGGTCAGTACACGTAAATTAAATCGCGATATAGACTAGTGTCTGTGAATATTAAACCGCAAAAAGACTATTTAAACATGAATCCTGCATGCCAGTGTGCCTCTGAAATGAATGATGCGGAAGCGCAGTTTCATTTACCTCACACCGCCTCACACACACGGTGCGTTCCAAACGGGATATATCGCCCTCCGAAGGGCACTTCGGAGTGAAAATAATCATGGCCGCCATGTTGAAGCGTCATTCCAAACCGAAGTGCTCAAAACTGGCCACTTCAAAGGGCCCTTCGGAATGAAGGATTTCGAAGGGTACAACTGATGGACACTTCGGGCCCCCATGATCCTTTGCACAGGGAAGTTGTTTGACGTCACAGAATGGGTACAGGAGGCTCGGAGTTAGATTTTGACTATAAATATATTTTTCTATACTACTGTAATATTTAGACTTAGATTTGGTACATTATTATGGTCAAAACGGCATTGTACTTAAACAAAAATACTTTACAGCTCCCTTTTTCAGTCCATTCAAATGTTTAAAATACATACAATATAGGCTACATGGGGCGATAAACCTAAAATAAATAAATAAATAAACTAACATTAAACAAAGGGCGCAGCTTGCACAATCTACTCCTCTTTGATTGTCTCGTTATGATGACGCAGAAGTGCGTTCCAAAAGAAGAGTTTTGTTGACCCCTACACCCTTCATCCCTTCGAAGCTCTCACTCCGAAAGGGTAAACCCTCTGAAGGGATTAGGGCATAGGGATGAGCCCTTCCGAATGGAACGCAGGGACAATCGCGCGGACGCACGCACGCTGAAGCACGTGCGACGCTCACGGTGTTTTCGTCCTCTGTCGCCTCACTATATGAACGCACAAATTCATCTCCAAAGCTGCTCTGAAAGTCACTTCATCAGCATTTGAGAAAACTACCATCATAAACACAGAGAAACTCAAAGCTCTAGACAAACCGTCAAAAAAAGTGTTCGATTTAACTTGACAAAAACATTACTGTTGTACAGTAGAATTTAGATACATTAATTTAATAATAAATTATTAAAATATATTTTAAACAATAATCTCAGTGTTTCTTCCATGTTTTAATTTTAACAGTAAAGCTCTGTTGTGCAGCACATTGTTTGACAAAAAAGTTTAATTTCATGATTAAAAGATAAATTAAATGGTATGCGTTCATTTGATTGCCAGAAAAATTTAAATATACAACAGAACAATTCATAAAAATATATATTTTTAATTAATGAATATTGTTGTTTTTAAGAATTCAATTAATTAGACATGCTTTTTGATTATTAAAATGGAATTAAACCATTAAAATGGAATCCAGAAAACAGAATTTTTTCTGTATAAAATTTGAAGGGAAAGAATAAAACGCAGGGCCCTAAAAAAAGTCATTTTTTTGTTAAACTTTTATTAAATTGTTGGTAAATTGGACAAGATTCATTATTTCAATAAATTAGACATGCTTTTTGATTACTAAAATTTAATTTAACCATTAAAATGGAGTCAAAAAATAAATAAAATGGAAAAAAACGGAATCCAGAAAAATGAAAACAGAAAAAATAAAACGGAATTTGGGAAAAAATAAAACAGATTTTATAGGGCCCTACATATACGCTTAAGATGTTTTGAGAGTGAATAAATCATGGGGTAATTTTCATTTTTTGGGTGAACTATCCCTTTAATGTCAAGCTCTATATATATAGTGTGTACACCCCTCACATTTCAGCAACCATTTTAGTATATCTTCTCAAGGGACAATACTATAGAAATGAAACTTGGCTATATTTTAGAGTAGTCAATGTGCTGCTTGTATAACAGTACAGATTTACTACCCTCTGAAAATAACTCAATATACAGCCATTATTGTCAAAATAGCTGGCAACAAAAGTGAGTACACCCCTAAGTGATAACAGCTGTACGTTGTTTAACCATGCAAAGCCACATGTCCTATTCATCATGTTCATGTTTTTGTCTGCTTGATAGGACCATACAAATGTGTGTATCTTGTATCAGAGCACTTAAAATTTGGTGATCTGAGTACAATTCTCACATACTGATCACTGGATGTTCAACATGGCACCTCATGGCAAAGAACTCTCTGAGGATTTGAGAATTAGAATTGTTGCTCTCCACAAAGATGGCCTAGGCTACAAGAAGATCAGTAACACCCTGAAACTGAGTTACAACACAGTGGCCAGGGTCATAGAGAGGTTTTTCAAGACGGGTTCCACTCGGAACAGGCCTTGCAAGGGTCGATCAAAGAAGTTGAGTCCTTGTGCTGTGCGTCAGGTGCAGAAGCTGGCTTGAAAAAACACGCATGAGTGCTGCCAGCATTGCTTTAGAGGCTGCAGAAGCAGAAGGTCAGCTTGTCAGTTCTCAGACCATACGCCGCACACTGAAACAAGTCATGGCCGTCGTTCCAGAAGGAAGCCTCTTCCTTCTGGATCACAAGAAAGCCAGCAAACAGTTTGCTGAAGACAACCTGTCCAAGAGCATGAATTACTGGAACCATGTCCTGATGAGACTAAGATAAACTTGTTTGGCTCGGATGGTGTCCAGCATTTGTGGCAACGCCCTGGTGAGGAGTACCAAGAAAATTGTGTCTTGCCTACAGTCAAGCATGGTGGTGGTAGCATCATGGTCTGGGGCTGCATGAGTGCTGCTGGTACATTCTGAAGCAGAACATGATGCCCTCCCTTCAGAAACTGGACTGAAGGGCAGTTTTCCAACATGATAATGACCCTAAACACACCGCCAAGATGACAACTGCTTTGCTGAGGAAGCTGAAGGTGAAGGTGATGGAATGGCCAAGTATGTCTCCAGACCTGAACCCTATTGAGCAACTATGGGGCATCCTCAAGCAGAAGGTGGAGAAGCACCATGTGTCTAACATCCAGCAGCTCTGTGATGTCATTATGGAGGAGTGGAAGAGGATCCCAGAAACAACCTCTGCAGCTCTGGTGAATTCCCAGGAGGATTAAGGCAGTGCTAGATAACAGTGCTGCTCACACAAAATATTGACACTTTGGACAAAGTTTTGACATGTTCACTTTTACTCACTTTTGTTGCCAGCTATTTTGACAATAATGGCTGTATGTTGAGTTATTTTCAGAGGACAATAAATATATACTTCTATACAAGCTGCACATTGACTACTCTAAAGTACATACAATTTTCATTTCTATAGTATTGTTCCTTGAAAATGGTTGCTGAAATGTGAGGGGTGTACTCACTTTTGCAAGATACTGTATATAATATTGTGTGTGTGTGCTATAGATAGTACCTATGATTTCATACATACTAGTAGTTAAAAAAGTTTGAATTTTTGTTGAAGCGTTTCATGTAATATTTTTCTTTCTCAAGAGCAGTAGCAGGGGCCTACTTGATATTCATTGGACACAGTAGTAGGGCAGACACAAAACTGTGGTCGGTGTGGTCAGATGCCTAGGTAAGTACCCTAAGATGAGATGTCTGTAGCATTCATCTGTGAAATAACAGGTTGTGAACACACACACACACACACACACACACACACACACATTTACACAGCCTCCTGGGATGACCTGGCCAACTTTTTGATGTCTGGATTTTGAGTTATCAGCGAGACCGTTTGGCGAAATCATTTTTCATATTACTTTGAAATGCTGCAAGGCGACCTTTAAATGTAGTTTTGTTACAATATCATAATTATGGCACTGCACATTATTGTATTTATGTTTCATTTATCCCCTTGGGGTAGGATGATATGAGGTTGACATAAATTATCATCTCTTAGCCGCCAGTTATAATTGTAAATTTAATTTCAGATTAGAAGATGTAATTATAATCATGCTGAATTGATGTGTTAATGCACAAGGCTTCTGGTCATTTTCTCTCCTGTTTCCTGTATTCTTTGACCCTGGACTCTGTGTTTCATGTTCCTGTCTCCACCCACTGCCTGACCTGCCACTTTTATAAACCATTTAGGGCCAGCAGTAGGCCACATGCTAGTTTAAACCACACCAAGGGGTCTGTATAACTATAACTGGGATGTGACATTGCATAGATAGCAAGTACACATTTTCTGGTACTCATGGGGGTTGGCAACCTTAACTAGAAAGCATTATTTAAGATAGAAAAAGCCTTGTGATGGAGCCGGCACCACAGCAACCAGAAAGCATGACATCATGCAAGTGTGGTTGTGGCATCTATAAACCTAGGCACTTCAGTTTGACATGAGTTTAGCTCTGTTTCACTAGGCTGAATAAAAAGAAAAGGTCTACGGCTTGCCCTGCGCCCTACATGAGGGGTAGCTCAAATAGTGTGGCTTTTTTAAAGAGAGGTATGCAGTTACTTTAAGTGATTGGATTCAAAACTAGCTGTGGGAATTTTGATTCATCTCAATGACTTGATTCCTTTGAATCTGTCCAAAAAGATCTGTTCAGATTCATTGACTGGTACTTTCTGCAGGTTACACTTACATTGTTAAATCGGTAGGTGGTGACAAGTGTCAAATATCTTTTGTGTGTTGTGATAAATCAAGTCATTGTATTAAAGGTTCTCTAAGCGATCCTGGGTGGAGTAACTTCCTGTTGACGTTCGAAGTGTTGTCAAACAAAACAGAGGCTAGCTAGACCCTCCCTCCTCCTCCTCCTCCCCCTCCCCTCCGTGCTTCCTGAAACAGTCATGAACGCGCATTTAAAATCATTCTTGTTGGCTGGAGCATGTTTATTATGTTTTGTGGTCCAGAATGCACCAGGTAGTTTTTGTTGCCGTTTTTGGAGCTTGTGGCGACTACAGAGACCGCGTTTTTTTTACAGTGTGTTCAGGGGACAGGCAGCTAGCGGATAGTGAGGAGATGTTTGCTGTATGTGACAAAAAATGTTTTGGCCTAAAAACGCATGACATCGCTTAGAGCACCTTTAAAGTAATAGTTCACCCAAAAATGAAAATTGTGTCAGAATTTGCTTTGGTAAATCACAAGTTTGACATGAAAAGTCATACTTATGGCATAAAATGTCAAAATTCTGAGATACTAAGTGCAATATAATACAATGTTTATTTTATTTTATTTTATTTTATTTTATTTTATTTTATTTTATTTTATTTTATTTTATTTTTATTTAAAACAAACGAAGTCGACCAAAAAAAGTGCTGCACAGAGTATGCAAAACATCATAATTATTACATGTTATAATGATTTTTGAAATTATGAGTCATGAGATAAGTCAAAATTATGACACAGAAAATGAAAAGATTCATGACAAAAACCTATTTTATTTAATTATAATGAATTTTTTTATGACAAACTATTAAAATTATGAGATACTAAGTCAGAATTATGACTTTTTATGTCACAATTATGATTTACCAAAGCATTATTTTTGGAATTATGACATACTGAGTCATAATAAGATTAACAATCTAATGTTTTGTCATAATTATGATGTTTTATGACTTTTATCTCATCATTTCAACTTAAAAATTCATAATGAGATAAAGTTGAAATTTATGAGATAATTATGACATAAAAGTTTAAAGTCATAAAAGTCAAATCTTTTGCCTTAAAGGTGGTAAAGAGGATGTTTTGTTTTATACATTTTTGCAATATTACTTGAAACTGTCTTTACTAAGTGATAAAAGACTATTTATTAGGTGCACTGAAAGGAATATTATTAATATACATCATCTGTGCACGAGGTAGGGCCTTAAAAACATCAGCCAATCGTTTACGCGATCATCGTAAACGATCATGGCCCTCTGGCTTGTCAATCACTGCCATTGTGAGAGACGTGCGCGGATTGGCCCTCTGGCTTGTCAATTACTGCCATGACGTTCCTTGTGAGAGACGCGCGGCTGCGCGCTCTAGTAACTTTCCACACTCTACAGGCGCTGCATGCAATGTTTTTGTCGGGAGACAGGAGTAACAACTGCAGATTATGAGTTACCTGCGGTGAGTCCGACATAATGAATCCACTAAGTTTGTGCGGCTTAACGATTGTAAGGCCGATTATGAATGTAAATTGATACTTATGACTGATCGCGCTCAAACGCGTCCAGTCAGAGCCAGTTGTGTTTAGTCTGCGATTACAGTCGGTGTTCAAATTCCATGTGAAAGTATATAAATCTGCTTCAGGAGCAGGAAACTATCGCTGTATGTTGAGCACAGTCAGAATGTTTTAGCTAGTCGTAAAATGTGTGCCCGGCTTAATAACACAGCGAATGCCGGTGGTAAACAAACACTCGTGCACGAGTTTTGGGAGGCGTTCACTTGAAATGAGCTGTGAAGGAGGGGGATTGTCCTTCCGCATGCGCTCATTTCAAAAACTCAGTCGACGAAAACATCCCCTGTACCACCTTTAATTATGACTTATTTTGTAACTATGAATTTTTATCTCATAATTTCAACTTTGTCATAATTATGACTATTTATGTTAAGTTATGTATATATGATTCTTCTATGGCTTCAGTGTGACAACCCCTTTTTGGAATCTTTAATTTTTAGATTGTAGAATTTATTTTAAACTAATGAACAATAAAAATGGGCAAAAATCCTATATAATTATATTGAAGCAGCTTACCTGAGTTAGCAACCACCTAGAAATGACCCAGAACACCCTATCAGTCACCTAGCAATGCCCTAGGATTCAGATTAAGAACACATTAGCAGACGCATAACAACACCCTAGCATCATAGCGGCGAGTGTGCAAGCGCTTCTCACAGTTTCTTCGGAAAATATGGTCTACTTTGTTTATTTGCAGTGAACCTACTGCAGTGTTTGTTTATGGGAGCACAGGACCAACTGCAGTGTATGATATATCTCTTGGGAATTGAGCAGACTCTAGCCTCAGGAAAGGCTTCCTCCCGTCTAGACAAGTGAAAATGTATTGATGTATCTCATTCGTAGTCTCAATCTCTATAGCAGCTTGCCCATGAATACTTGTCTTGCCATATATCTATGTGGGTTCTGTCTCCCAGGTGTTCGCATGGCACCCTGCTGCTTGTGTAGTAATGATGTGTATGCAGTCACCCAGAAATCCTGCAGTGGTCAGGAATACTGGACCTCTGGTGATCTGGAACTGTCTTCCGCCCTCAGCACTTTAGTTATTGTCAGTCTGCATGGTGCAACGCCCATGAGAGGGGTCGGAGTTTGTGATAATGGAGAGTCATTACTCTTTAACACTTCCTCCCTCTCTCCATCTCTTAGTCTTTCACTTTTCGTTCAAGTGGGAGGTTATCTCAAGGGAACCAGCTGTGGTGTTTTTAACTGTAGCAGCAGTGAGCCCTCTTTTTTCTTTCCCTCTTTTTCTTACTTTTCCTCTTATACACACTCTTGATCTGTTCTATATCTAATACATGATCATATATGACATTTCATCAGAGAAGAACACACTTGAGGAGCTACTGTATTGCCTGAAGGACGGTTATTGCATCGTCTTTTTTAATGAACATTGAATGTTGCTGAGGCCCACTGAGTGAGACAATATGATTTATTTATCTTTTCTCTGTTAACTTTTGTGTGTTACTGTTAAAAACCACTGGAAATTAGAAATTGCCATCCAGTAGTCTCCACTGAAGGTATCTCAAGCTGATAACCAACACATTTTGACCATGAAAAAAAATGCAAACATTATTAACAATCAGCATATTGTCTTGCCATGACTTTTCCATATTAGAGGAATTTCTGAAATAGATGTCTATTTTGTGTCAAGTACCCATCCATAATTATATTATACCTATTATTTTTGTTATAAAGTTTTACTCTGTATCTAGCCAAAAAGTATTTTAATGATTAAATAATATCTATATATCAATTTAGGTCAATTTAATAAATAAAAATACAAATTTATTAATTTCATGTTATAAAGCATTATTTTCGAAATCATAAGATACTAGTCATGAGATAAAAAGTTAAAATTATGAGATAAAATGTCATACAAAATGTTGTCATACTTATGAATTTTTATCTCTTCATTTCAACTTTGTTGTCATTATGACTTTTTATGTCATAATTATGATTTTTTATCTCACAATTCTGAGAACCAGAACAGTTTATTCACTTAAAAGATCAGTTTGTTCACCTAATTTATATAATAATTAATAATACCAGTTATCTAATGTTTTGCAAGCAAATTTTACTCTGTATCTAACCAATAAAACCTTTTAGTGAAGAAAATAATTTGTCATTGATCAGTTTAATAATTAAAAATTATCAGTGTTTCTAAACCATTGGGCCTCAGCAAATATCCAAGGGGGCCACAGGATGACTATTCTAAATTAATATGCTTAAAACACAAACCATCAATAACTGTTAAATTAATAACAAATAACTAAAAATCGGTACCTGTTTTTTCATTAAAGAACATAAAGTTCTTGAAACGTAAAAAAAAATAAAATAAATAATGAATCAAGGTCAATTGATAAATTGATTAATTCATCAATTAACGAATTAATGAATCATAAATAATTTAAAGGTGCAGTAAGCAATTTCTGAGAAACACTGTTGATATTTGAACACAACCCAAACACACCCCTTCCTTCATTGCTCCACCCTCAAAATGCATGAAGAGCCAATGCAAGAGTTGATGTCTCTTTAGCTGAAGTGAAGAAAAATAATGCTTTGCGAAAAATAAAGGGAAGAAGACGAACGAACAAGGAAGAAGAAAAAATAAAGAACAGTACAGAGTATATGAGCAAGAGTTTGTTGGTAGTCGCCAGTGGCACACCAGCTCCAGACAAACAATGACACTCAAAAACTGTCCCGTTACAGCAACAGCATATTGGTGCTTTGAAACATAGCAGAAATGTTACTCACATGGAGCAGAAACAACGCAAACTTTGATGTCCGTTTTCAGGCCTTTCCGCTTAGGTCTCTCCAGCTCTGGAAAGCTTTTCTAATATTAACGTGGGTCATAAAGCTGTTGCCTGATCAAATCCATTCTTTTTCCAGTGATATTCCTCTGACCTTTTCTCTTTTGTAATGTCTCTCATCCATCTCTCTTTCTACAGTCTTTCTTCAAATCTCCTCTTGCTCACTCTCTCTCCTCCACCATCATGAGTGTAAACGCCCCCTACTGCTGATTGGCTACAAGTGTGTTGTGCTGCTCAGTCCGATTCACTTTCAACAGCGTTTCTCAGAAACTGCTTACTGCACCTTTAATCAATACTCCAATTTTCTGTTAATAAAAAAAGTTTGAAATGAGCAGCTGATATTGACAGAAAATATTTAGCCTACATATAGTGTACTATGTTGAACAATATTGTGGGAGCCTTTGAGTCAAAAATGTTGACAACCACTGACATTTACATGATTGGCAAATGGATACAGTAAATTAACTTGTGAATGCTTTTTAAAAATGCAATTTTATAATTCATTTAAACTACATTTTAAAGCTGTTTAAAGGGTTAGTTCACCCAAAAATGGAAATAATGTAATTTATTACTCACCCTCATGCCGTTCCACACCCTTAAGACCTTCATTCATCTTCAGAACACAAATTAAGATATTTTAATTGAAATCTGATGGCTCAGTGAGGCCTCCATAGGTAGCGATGACATTCTCTCTCAAGATCCATTAATGTACTAAAAACATATTTAAATCAGTTCATGTGAGTTCAGATTTCAAAAACCGATTTCAAAACCCTGCTTCATGAAGCTTCGGAGCGTTATGAATCAGCATATCGAATCATGATTCGGATCGCGTGTCTGCTGAAATCACGTAACTTTGGCGCTCTGAACCGCTGATTTGACACGCTGATTCATTATGCTCCGAAGCTTCCTGAAGCAGTGTTTTGAAATCGGCCATCACTAAATAAGTCATTATTTTGTTTTTTTTGGTGCACCAAAAATATTCTCGTCGCTTTATAATATTAATATTGAACCACTGTACTCTCATGAACTGATTTAAATATGTTTTTAGTACATTAATGGATCTTGAGAGAGGAAATGTCATTGATGGATATGCAGGCCTCACGGAGCCATCGGATTTCAACAAAAAATATCTCAATTTGCGTTCCGAAGATTAACGAAGGTCTTACGGGTGTGGAACGGCATGAGGGTGAGTAATAAATGACATTATTTTCATTTTTGGGTGAACTAACCCTTTAAGGATTGATTTATATGTATTTTAATTAATAACATTAATAATAGATTCCATCTTTTTTGACGCTCTTAGTCCTCCATAGTTTCTATTTAATGGAACACATCTCTAACAACATCTAATTCCACCCAGGATCAATCCATACAATAGTCTGTGTCTTAACCATATATCCTGTTTAAGGCACTTTGTATTGTATGAGAGCTTTGGGTGGTTTCTCAGTGTCTTATTGGATTTACCTATAATTTGTTTGTGGCTGCTGTAGTATTTGTGTGAGAGTAAATCTTAAATGAATAAGGGGTAATCCTGTAAAAGCGTGTCTGAGTGGGCCAACAAATCAAGATGATTTTCTGCCAGAGGATAGCACTGACACTTGATTTGAAAACACTTGAGTTACTTTTTTGGCACCATATAGAATGAAAGCGTAAGAAGTTATGTTACTAGCACTTTAGATAGATAGATATTTGGTTTTGTCAGAACAACATGCCCTACAACTG
Source organism: Megalobrama amblycephala (assembly GCF_018812025.1). Classification (NCBI taxonomy): domain Eukaryota; kingdom Metazoa; phylum Chordata; class Actinopteri; order Cypriniformes; family Xenocyprididae; genus Megalobrama; species Megalobrama amblycephala. The sequence continues at coordinate 20,016,942 of NC_063057.1, read as the reverse complement.
TTGTTGAGTTGTGTGTGTGTGTGTGTGTGTGTTTGAGTGTAGCTCCATTGCTTCCTTACAGCCATGTCAATTTATCACTCCTCCATGGCTGTCTGCTTGTTCACATACCCTTGCTCAAGGACGTATGATTCATCGGTCTGAATATATCCGATTAGCAGGTACATTTGGGTCGATTTTATTTCACTTCAAATTAAATCACCTGCAGAGAAAGACATTTGCATTACTTGTGTTGGAACAGTTTAGCTTGAGTGGAACTTTGATCTTATTACATATGCAAGTGTCCATGTCATGTCCAGTACTGTGGCGGGCATGGAAAAAATTGTTTCTCAGCCAAGAGTCTGATCTCAGTTCTGTGAGAGACATGTCTGAGTCAGACATCCTATCTATTGTGTCTGGTGTTGCTGGATATCAGTGATAAGCAGCGGTGTAGAGAGAGAAGGATCATTTTGAGTGAAGCTGTCCACTGAGGCTTGTTTGTTGAGGAAAGCGATTGTGCATTTGTATTTGTGGTTGGTGATTCATATTTCCTCATGAGCCTGTCACTCAAGGATCTGCAGTCCTCTGCTTTAATTTGTTATTCCAAAAGCTTGTAAGATCAAAACTAATTAATTTCTAAAACTCTCAATGAAAGTGCGATACCTCCTCCCACAAGGGTGCTTTTAGTACGTAACAGTTTGGCATCTTACTGAGGCTAATGATTTTGCAAAACCATGACAAAAGTGTCATGGGAAACATGCTTTTCTTTGCCTGCAGTGAAGATGAAAGCTTTGTTTAGAATTGTAGCGACTGCATACTATGCAACGTGCATTGAAAGTGACCTATATTTTAAAATATACAATATGAAAGAGCCTAGGTATGCATAATATTTCAATGTCATATTGGCTATTGTCTGATATTAGAGATTTTTATGTACATTTATTAGACATTAATTGGCCGATATTGGAAATACGTGGCATTCCTGTATGTGTTTGTGTGCTTGTTTTTGCTTCCAACAGACAGAAATAGAGCGATAAACAGCCAGAGAAAGTACTTTGATGACTCACTGGAAAAAGAATGAACACAATCAATACAAACTCTGTGTGTGTGTGTGTGTGTGTGTGTGTGTGTGTGTGTGTGTGTGTGTGTGGTTCAGGGGGTCTGTTTGCAACTCTTTCATTTCACCTGTAAATGCAGAAGGCCATGGACAAAGGAGGATGGGCTCCATTCATGCACTCAATATTTCATATACAATTAAGATTTATTTCAGTGAACCAGCAGTTCTGTGAATATTTACACACTATGCAATTTAAGAATTTCTTTTCATAACGGTGAATGAGTACAAAAGGTACTGATTCAATTCAGCTCTTACGGTCTCGAGGTTTGAGAGAAAAAAAAAAAAAGTGATCTGTAATTTAGATTTGTTCCACATATGTGTGGTTATGATTAATAACTCGGTGGATGTGAAAGCCTAATTGTTACTCTTACTGGAATTAAAAATGTTTGCCCACTTGCTCATAAATATTTAGATAAAGATTTGAGATATAAAAAATTCTAATAATTGAATTCTGCAAAAAGGTTCATGTAGAAACTGTAGAATTGTATCTCCTCAAATTCAGTTTCGGGAAGATAGTTTTCAGATGTCGTTTCTATGAATCACAACTTTTCAAAATGAAGACGTTGTTTATCAAAATCTTCCCATCTCCTGTTAGTTATTAAGATTCATCTTCAATGGAATAAGAAGTTCTGCAGCTTCTTTTGTTGAGAAAATACAAGGCATGCTCTACTTTCAACTCTCTCACTCACTGTACTTCCAACATTTTACCATTTTGGCACCAAGCTGTTTGTGGTCAGCATGGCCTGCCAACAAAAAATATCTCAAAACAGCTTTACCTCTGACATCACCAGCAAAATCCTGTGAACCTGAACTCAAAAGGTAGAGAGTCTGGAATGGTCAGGTCTAAAAAGCTTGATTACTTCAGTGCTTCCCACAGGTTTGAAATATACTTGCGGTGGTAGCCGGGCAAAAAATCCTCCTATTACCCGTGGCACAAAAATGGTCTACTACATGTGACAAACAAATAATGTGTGATTTTTAACAGTATTTTTATTTATTGAAATTAATTTTAATTACATAACATATTACATTTAATTACATACTAATATTATGCATTATTATGCATTGTAAATTATGCAAAATTACAGCATTTAAATGGTTTACATTTTCCTATGTTCTCCTTGTTGTCATATAGTGTCTCTCTCAGTGAATGGGACGCAGATTTTACTAGTAAAATTTATAAAATTAATAATATATGTGTCAAATAATGTTCTTAGTGTTTTCTTTCTGTGGGGGAGACTACAATAATTTACTATGAATTAAATGGAAATCAAATTAAATACAATTTATTGTGTAATCAAAATACCAATAATGCCCAAAAGAAAAAGAAAAAACTTAGCGTGTGACTTTTAACAAAGTCCCTTTAAGACAAGTCATTTCACTCGGCGGCCATCTTTGAAACGCCTCTCGGGCATCCTGGGCATCATGCAGCTCCTTCACTTTGAATGGGGAAACATCAAATTCTCCAAAGCTGTTTGCCAAGCTTTCGATTAAATTTCATATTTGTAATCACCAATGAAATCTGACAACTGTCATATAATTTTTTTTTTTCCAAACGCTCGAATCGTAACAGAAAAAAAAAAAAAAACTGTATTTTTTCAGGCTGGATCAAGCTAATGAGCATGCGCAGACATAAATGCGCGTCTCTTTGGAGGCGCGCGTCTGACTGTTTCTATAGAAACCGGTGCTTCTAACGGCCACTGCAATGACGCGATGACTTTACCAGTCGGCGATTGGCTCTTATTTAGAAGGCGGGACTTATTCCGCCATATTGCGCGTTTCACTTTCTCCCATTCAAAACAATACCAGTGACCAGTCTTGTGTTATTCTATAGTCTTTGCTTTTAATAATAAACAAGCCCGAAATACACCAGGACTCTTATTTTGATCCTTCAGATTCTTACAATCGTCTAAAACATTTTATATAAAGGCCATAAAGTAGACATTGTAATAATTCATCAACTTGAGTTCATTAGCAATCGCTTGGCATAAATCTGCACTTTTCATTGATTGAGAATCACTTTGAAGCAGTCTGAAGTGCTGTCGCGTGAGCTTGTAGAACTCGCAACAGCGCCCCCTTGTGACTTTGCAAAATGCAGCGCCCGTTTGAATGTTGGCGGGAGTAAACAGTTCTGACGCACATAACGAGCAGGTACGAAACGATGTATATCGTATATGAGAAAGTATATGAGGATAAAAATAATAAAAGCAAAAATGTGTCTCCGAATATACTTGGGCGGCCGTTATTATATGTGGGCGGCCCGCCCAAGTAAAGTCTATGTGTGGGAAGCACTGTACTTTATCCCATTCTGTTTCCTTATTTAAAGAAACGGCTGTCAATGTTTCAATGCTAAAACTTTGGTTTTATTTTGTGAAAATCGATGATCAATAAACTTGAATTGTTCACCACATCAATCTTTTTAAATCACTATTGAACTCTTGTGTGTCTATTGTTTACATAGAGATCTCTGTGTTGATTGGTGCAACAATAATACCATTCTATCTATTGTTCCCAAGAAACTTTGCATTTGTTCATAACATTTTCTGCATTCTCTCTAAAAAAATTGTGTTCCCCAAAAGAAACTTTGCATTTGTGCGCAACACTTTTCACATGCTCTCAAAAACAAAAGTTTTTCGAGTGAATGCAAAAAGCTTAAAAATATAATCTTTTATCCAATCTCATTTTTTACATCCCTATGTCCCTTTCAGGGCTCCATACAATACTTAAATGCACCATAACTGAGAATCTCGGTAAGAACTCCACCTAAATCAATACAGTTTTCTTGGTGTTCTGTTATTGGACCTTTTGTTGGCTTCAGGTTTATATTAAAGGGTTAGTTCACCCATAAATGAAATTTCTGTCATTAATTACTCACCCTCATGTCCTTCCAAACCCCTAAAACCTTCGCTCACCTTCGGAACACAAATAAAGATATTTTTGATAAAATCCGATCCCCAATTACACATTCAAGGTCCAGAAAAGTAGTAAAGACATTGTTAAAGTAGTCCACGTGACTACAGTGGTTCAACCTATATATTATGAAGTGACAAGAATACTTTTTGTGCTCAAAAACAAAACAAAAATATCGACTGTATTAAACTATTTCAAAAATATCAACTTTATTCAACAATTTCTTCTCTTCCCTGTCAGTGTCCTACGCAGTTTATGACAGATATTTCAGTTTTGGGTGAACTACCACTTTAAAGGTGCCATCGAACGTTTTTTAAAAGATGTAATATAAGTCTAAGGTGTCCCCTGAATGTGTCTGTGAAGTTGCAGCTCAAAATTACCTTTTATACTTTTTTTATTCTGTGGTGGAAAAAAAACTTCAACAGTAACCAAAGGCCATGTATGTTGGATTTGTTGTTGATCAATGGCAGCAATTTCATGTTTTAATTTCAGTAAAAGCTTCATGTAAAGCTTTTACTACAACGATTCCACTACCACTGTTCCATATATGCAGAATATGTGGTCTGTGTAGGGCACTAACTACCAAGGGGACACCATCCCAACCTCTATGAGGGCACCATCAACACCACACCCCCAACCCCAGAAAGAGATTTCAACCAAGGGGGCAACTGAAGTTCTGCATAGGGTACTCATCTGACCAGTAGCTGCCCTGAACAATTCTGTTACTTTCTTCTTCTCTTTTTCTACTGCACATTCTATAAAATAATGACTCACTTCTGTTGCCAAGAATGCACACATTCAACACTCAACCAAAAATATAGAATGGCTTACATGCATTATACTATTACTGTAGTAAAAGGAAACTGAATTATAAAAACAATGGATTTCATATTTTCTCCAGTTAGAACCGAAACATGACAAGTAATGCAGTTTTCATAATGCCATCAACTGTTAGTATTTTGACAGTCATTGCGCTTTGATCGACTATATATATTCATGTTGAATAGAAAACTAGTGCTATGTTTTGACAGAACGAGTCGATTTTGAATCAGGTTTGCTGTGTTTTGATAGAGTTAGTATATGTTGAAAAAGGTTTTTAGCGTTTTGAAATGTGGAGTTTGTGTTTATATAACAAAATATGGTTTTGGGCAGAAAATTAACTATTTGGCTAACTGTGTGATGTTTGTGTGTTGCTGTGTTAAGAGTTTAGAAAAAGTACTTTAAGTATTGCTAAACGCTTGTTAGCAATTGAAAAAAACTGTAAGTACGGTAGTAACAGTGTTTGCATGTGTTTAGGGTGTCTTTAAAGAAAGTGTTCAGTAATTAGATGTTAAGGGAGTACAGCTTTCCTCAGCTGAGGCTCACAAAGTCTTTCAGAAATAGGCCATCCTGTGCCACATTGTGTCCACTCACAAATAAAACGCCCATCTCCCCCTCGACTCACTGTCAGCTTCTTCTTTCCTGCCTCCTCTCCTCCTCCTCTTTCCCACATGTTTTAACTTCCTCCCTGCGTCAGTTTGTTTTTAATTAATGCCTACTGTATTATCTGAAGTACGTGAGTCCTGTTGTTGGCTTGGCATAGAACTGTGGAGGCTTTGTTTACCAGCGCTGCGTGTGCTTGTCAAGAGCTCACATGATTAAATAAGTTGATTAACTCAAAACAAGACTGATTGGAGGTCAGGGTTTGAATGGAGGTCATAGTTTGTACCTACAATAAGTCTCTTTCTCTGAAGGAGCACTGAATTAGAATCAGACTGTAATTACAACAGCAGAATGCATTAAATATTTTTTTTATTCATTTATACAGAGAATTTAATATTCAGATCAAACCATTGCACTATTATTGATATCATTCTAGACCATTATTGGCTAATACATTGTACTCTTCCATTGCTTTGTACTTGTCTAATTAATCAAACTCTATATAAATCTGCATTGAATCAATGTTACATGGTGCAGAGTGTTGGGTAAGGGTTTAGTATGGACCTGTGGTCTACAGTGGTACAATAGGTGGAAAGATATTTAGGCTTCTTGGCCCATGTGAGGAGCCCATCTCTGCATACATTACCATGAACGATGGGCCACCATTGTTCTCACTTAAAAAGGAACGCACAGTTATTCTAATGAAACGTGGGAAAGGGGATCACTCTCCTTCTTTTACCTCTCTGTCCGTTCCTCCATTCACTGTTGGTATGCTGCTGTTTGTGAACTCTATCAGTCCTACATTAGTCATTCGAGTTAGTTGGCAGCTCAAGTGTTTGCTCAATTTGTATGTGTGAATACAAATGCATACAGGTGTTTGGAAATGTGTGTGTGCTGTTTAAGTTGGTAACACTGTAACAGTTATCCACAGCTATTGTTTGTAAAACTTTTTTTTTTTAAATTTATACTTTTGAACCAAACTTTTCTGAACCACATTCTTTACTACGAACTACAAGTTGCACACTTCTACTGCACACTGTGCTACATTTTACACAATAAGTCACTGAAATTCTGTCTTGATACCACATAAGCCCTTGTCGTCATCTGTTTGTTTGCATTTTAGTGTCGGCATTTTGATAAATTTATAACTATAATTGCATTCTGATACCAGTTGTTTGTTCCAGAATCTTGTAACCTCTAACAAAGGCAAATACAATATCAGATGATCACAGGACTTTAAAGTAAACAATAAATAATAAAAAGACCATGTGTACTCAAATTACACAGCTAAAATTCACCAGCAGCTCAAGCCCATGCTTTATATTAGTAATGCAAACTATCTCCTCAGTTTTGAGACAATATTTATGGAGCATTAAAGGGTCTTGCTTGTTTTTTAATGTCTGAACTTTTTTAATGTGTCTCTCTCACTTTGCTTCCTCTCTTTTACCCTCACCCTTTTTCGTGCTCCTTTAATCGAGGTCTGAAATTTATATTCTATGCTGTTGGAGAAGTTCAGCCATTGACTTATGTAGGTCAGAAGGTTTAATTGGATCTCGCTTTATTGAGATGGAGCCCTTTGTCTAAACGTGTGTGAATGCAGATGTGCACACACACTTTGCAAATTGAAGGCTGCTGTAATTTCGAAAAAACAATATAATCTTTACCGCATTGCTGGTCCTAGTGCTTAGCATCCTACAGGAGATGAAAGCATGGAAATGCAAAACAAGCTGAGAGGTTTAGGTTTTAAAATGCACTGAGGAATCTCCCCAAGTTGCTGTCAATGAAAGCACCACAGCATAACCATTATGGACTTATACTCTGCGAGTCTAATCAAATATAAAAAATGATTGTGCTGTAAAAGGTTATTGGTTTGTTGTTTACAAACAGCAGGAGAAATTAAACTTCTACTACAATCTTAAAAACTTAAAACGTATTGTTGGTATCTAGATGGGGTAAAATCCCAGGTCTCTTTGTTGCCGCACACTGCTATTTGAGTGAACAGCCCATCAGTAAACACCTTAGAAGTGATTGGTCTACAGCAACAAACTTCACTGCCACCAAAGTCCCTTTCAAGGAAAGTCAGTTTACTTGGCAGCCATATTTGCAATGGCTTCGGGCAGCTTTTATGGCCATGCAAGACCAGTTAATATTTGCTTAAATGGGGTAACACTGAAATCTCAAAACTTCTTGTCAAACTCACATTTAAATCACGTATTTCAGCAAATCAGCAATAAAAAAAAAAATGACATGAACTGCAAACTAAAATAGCATTAAAAAGGCAAGGTGGTCCAGCAAATGCCCAAGCAATTGCACCAAAATAAATATTTGGCATGAAAATTTAGTTCGATTTTCAAGTAAAATTTGTCTGTTCAGATCAATATGTAAAAAAAAGTCATACAGACTGAGTGAACATGCAAATTTACTCTCTGACAGTAGGTCAAACTTACAGAAAAGCAGAAATACAGCGGTTACCCCAGTTACCATGTTACACAGCAGCGCTGTGCAACTTTTTGTTTCTAACATAACACCAGAAAAAGAGTACAGAGAAAAGTAAATTGATTTAGGATTCTTCCTCTGTTGCTTAACCACATAGTCGGTTCTCTCTCCAAGTCGTTGTCAGTCTGAACAGATGCATTAACAGCCGTCCATTCAAATTTAAATGTTTATGGCACCGGATATTGCACCATATATTTGTCTTGGTGTGAACAGGCCTTAAGGATACTGACTATTTCAATGGGAACCAGAGCTTCTAACGGCAGTTACAGTGATGCAATGACTTTACCAACTGGCAGTTGGCTCTTTTATTAGAAGGCAGGATTTTTGCCATATTGCATGTTGGAGTTTCTCCCATTCCTAAATGAAGCCCACGAGAGAGCCTAACACTAACATGATTCTGACATAGATTGCCATTAGCATCTAGCTAAGCTAATGGTTAAAATGCCTTTTGCTTCATGATGGAAAAGGAAATAGATGAGACGAAGCAAAAACAAACTAGAGACGTCATGGGCGTTTATAGCGTCACACAGGGACCCATCAATTAAATGAATCCGGTTAAAAAACATGGAGTGATGCCAGTTATTCCAGCCCACCCACACTTTTAGAGGCTCACCCATCATCCACTTTCTGCATCCACCACTGATTGGCATACTGTTAGCTGATTAGCCTTGTTAGCCTAGCCTATACCCAACACAAATGTGCAGTAACACATTTTATTTGTTTTTGTTTGAACAGCCATTACATATGGCTACATTCTGGGGTCCTATGCAGACACAACAAGTGGACTGAATGCATCACCCCATTCTGGGATTGCATTAACATTAACGGATTCATGCTATACTGCTTTAGAATTTAGACAGCATAATGTTGCTGCCTACTGTTTGCAACAGCTTTCTGTACGGTCTAGGCAGGAACAGAGCTTTAGTGTTTGTGAGACTCTACCAGTCAGGCTATGGAGTCACACCACATCCCACATACAATCACTAACAATATAATGTTCATTCCTGTGCTTTTTCAAACCCCACTGCACCTGTCCAGCATGTTCAGTACTGTAATGAGTTTACCCGATTGCTTCCTTAGTCATGAAATGCAGTTCTTTTTTCAGCGCACTTTAATGTGCCGCTTGAGGAGTTCAACGTCAGCATCTTCAGACTCTAGACAGGCTGTAATCATTGACTCTTCAATGTGCTCCACTGTGAAAAAGAGGCTCAAGGAGATTGGTTGCTAATTTTAGCTCCACTATAGCACAGATGCTCTCTGCTCTTAGTGGTGTCGAATTGCATCCACTTGCGTGTATGCAGGTTGTGAAAGCATGCAGGTGTGAGATGTAAGGTTTTTGTAGCGTTGCAGCCCTCATGTCGCAGTGATCAGTTCACTTGCAAACGCACACAAATGGGAGATTATGAAAAAGGGATATTTAGAAGGATTTTGACATTAGCCCTTTGTGTTTCTACATCTTGTTTGAACCTTGATTTTGTAGTCAGCCCAAATGTGTCTAGCTCAGTTCTCCTCTTTCCAGTTGCTCCTTTCTTATCTCTTCTTTCTTTCAGACTGGACTGAATTAACCCCTCAGGTCTGTTCTCTATGCTGAGAAACTAGGGCAGGGTCTTTGTGAGCAGACAGCCTTACTAAGAGAATTTATAAGTGTGCATGTCTGCAGACCATCTCAGTTTCCAAGTCACCAAGAGGTCAATTAAAGCTCTTTTTTCAGTTTGTGAATTTCGTTACATAAAAACAGGGGCCTTGGACTATATGTAGCAATAGACCTGATTAAAGGCACAGTTACATTAGTGACAATTTCAGCGACAATGCAATGTGGACCCAATGCGAAATCCACATGAGGAAATTTCTTTGGCACTGGTGAAATTCTTCAAAGCACTAATTCATTATGAATTCCCAACTTTGCAGAGCAATAGTAAATGTGACCGCACCTTAACAGGAAAATCTGTTTTGGCAATTCATTATCATGTTAACATTCATAAAGTAATAACTTACTATTTGTAGAAATAAAAGGTTGCAAGAATTTGTAAGAATTGGGAAGTTCACCTTATCTATCGATGTTGCCACATAAAGTTTAAGCATCCTAGATAAACTTCTGATGGTCGTTCAAAAGTTGTGATGTTAGAATTACAAGTCGAGATTAATCACATAACTAATTGCTGAGAAAAGACATGAAGAATTAATGAAGATTACATTATTGTGGAAGACTAGTAAAGCACACTATATTGATATATAAAGCACGCAAAAAGTGGTTTTATGTCAATAATATTTGTTTTAAGATCTCTTATGTCAAAATATCCAAATAAAGCCTTTGTTTTTCAATGCTAAGAAGATGATGTCTAAAACAAAAGGTCTCAAAACCCATTCTGAAGAGAAGACAACATAACATTCTCTTTAAATCAATCACACAATGATTATACTAGGGTGACCATATGTCCTTTTTGCTCGGACATGTCCTGGCCAGGATTTCTACATAGCCTAAAATGGCTTGAGCCCCTGCCCCTTTAATTGTGAAAGTGAAAGTGCCCTTTTCGGTCATATCGAGGTGCCCCCAGAATGCAATTTCAGAACGCGATTTCTATGCGGAGGTCTGTGCACACCACTGTTCCTGTTGACAGTCCTCATGCATTAAAATGTTGTCATATTTGCAATGCTTTAAACGTTCTCTGTAGATCCCACCTTCTTGCAAGCCACGATTGGTCGATTATGTACAATGCCTGCACGCTATTGGTCAAATTACTTTTCTGGCATTACCTTCAGCAAGTATGAAAACAAATCCAAAACAGGGACATTTTAGAAAATTTAGAAATCCTAGCCAGGATGTGTCTGGGAAAAATAGGATGTACAGTCACCCTAATTATACTTAAAAACATCCTCCAGTTTCTCAGATTAATCACATATATAAATGATTGCTGAAAAAAGCCCACAAATGGAGAATTCATGAAGATTTTTCAAAGTGATTTCATTGGCATACTGTTAGTCGATTAGCCTGTTAGCCTAGCCTAATGTGCAGTTCAGCTCTTAAAATAGACGAAGCTGAGTTCTGAGTAATGACTGCAGAGACCTGAGACCTTGTCTTTGTTCAGTCAGAATAGATGACAACAATTACCTGCTAAACTGAATGACAGCCCTCTGGTGCTAATGTTAATTTATGTCAATAGATAGAGACCAAGGCCACCAATGACTTTACTTAAAGGACATGTCCTTTAGACTCTGTTCAGGGATTGAATAATTCTCTCCTTGTGTGTCTCAACCTAAAACAGAATCAAAACAATGAGAAAAATTTAGAAAACCATTAGCATTAAGCATAAACAGACACCATGTTATGTGTTACCTATTATCTTAGCTAAGCTCTTAAGCTGCTTTCTCTGTTAATGTCATTTAAATTTTAGCAATTTCAAACCCCTAACATCTTTTGTTAATTTCATCAGCTTATTTGGGCTGAAAGAATGTAAAAAAAAAAAAAAGTCTTCTTTGTTCTATGTGACTGATATTCTGCTATTTAATTAAAAAGATAAAACTATTTGACACATTTTTATCAAAAGTGTACACAACAGGACCTTAAACTCAGCGTTTATTAAAGAAGTTGCCGGTCAGCGCCAGCATTTCTAATCAAATTCACAAAAAGTTCATGGACCCCAGAATATTTTGTTGTATGAATATGTCATCAGTCAATATATTTTAAGAGAGAGAGAAAAAAAAAAACACACATTCATTCACTCTTTTTTATCAACACTTGAATGTGGGTAAATTAAAAACAACAACAACATTTCAAACAAAATGCTGAGAAAATTGTGTTTTTATTAAAGACTTTATCCGAATCAGATTCAGAATGATCATCAAAACATAGATGGAGTAGATCGAGCCCATCAACACCCCCAGAGCTCACACAATTGTATACCACTTCGTGGGTTTGACAATTTTCTCTGTAACCATAAACAATTTTGATTTATAAGCTGTTGAATATTTGATGATCACATTACCTTACTTGTGCATTAACTTTTATCTTTTATTCTTTCTGGGGTGCGTTCCACTTCACTTTTAGACATATACTCGCAAACTTCCCAAAGTACCTACCACCATTTTGAAGTGCGTTCCACCTTGTCAAGTGGCCAAGGGAAGTTTATGTGGATAGGCCCTCATCCCCTCGATTTTGACCGATGGAGCAAGTCTACTCTACAAGTCAGCTCTACACTGTGTTCCAAATTATTAGGCAAGTTACATAGGATTTCAGTACAATAAGCATTCAGATTTTAGTTTTTCTAAGAAAGTGTTTGTTCGTTTATTTATCCATGTCTTTTTAGATAACTGGTATCAATCACAGACAAAATAATTTGCCAGGTCTACTTAGGTGAATGGAAACCCTACTTAGAGGTAGTTCCACATTATAAAGCAAGTCACAGTTCTCATGCAATATGGGATGAAGAAAGATCTTGAGATGAAAAGCATGAAATGGTGCAATGTTGTGCAAAAGGCATGAAAACAACTAAAACTGAATGCAGATTATTGAAGTATCATAAGATTTGTGAGTGATTTAGAGCACAGCAGAACTCAGTCAGATAAAGGCTTATTAAGGAAATGTTCTGTCAAACAAGTTATTTGTATTAAAAGGGCAGCTATATAAAAAAGCCAGTGTTGAGCAGCAAACAGGTATGTGAAGCTGCTGGTGTCTCTGGAGTCTCAAGAAGCTCTCCATGCAGACTGGCAGTTATGTGTAAAATTGCATTTTAGCCACCACTAACCAGACCTCACAAAGAGAAACATTTAAAGTCTCAAAGTAGCCTGTACTAAGGGAATTTTTATTTTATTTTATTTTAATGAAGAAAAAATATTTACATTACATTGCATGAGTGCACACCACTGTTCCTGTTGACAGTCCTCATGCATTAAAATGTTGTTGTATTTGCAATGCTTTGACCGTTCTCTGTAGATCCCACCTTCTTGCAATCCACGATTGGTCGATTATGTACAACGCCTGCACGCTATTGGTCAAATTACTTTTTAGGCATTACCTTCAGCAAGTATGAAAACAAATCCAAAACAGGGACATTTTAGACAATTTAGAAATCCTGGCCAGGATGTGTCTGGGAAAAATAGGATGTATGGTCCCACTACTAGTGCCCACTACTGGCGGAACCAGTGCAGAAGGTTTAAATGGTGTAAACGCTCTAAGGGGCCGTTGACACAACACTGTTTTCAACTAAAAACGGAAAACTTTTAATGCGTTTGAGCCGTTCATTTACACGACAACAGTGTTTTGGTGGCTTGAAAATGCAAACTTTTGAAAACGGGTTTCAAAGTGTGAGTTTTTGAAAATTATACTCTTATTGTCTCCGTGTAAACTGCAAAAATGCGAATCTATGAAAACGGTGATGGCATGCACATGCGTATTACGTGTTTAGTTTATAGGAATGCAAGTTTGGTGCAAATTCTATGTGAAAGAATGCATATGTGCGCAGGTGCGTAGTCTTTCTTTACAAAGTGACATCGCCAACTACTGGCCTGGCATGCATAATACAGTTTTTTTTAGTCATTTTTGTGGATCCTTAGAAGGGGATTGTTTTGGTAACGTTGTCATCTGTACAAAGAAAAAACTTCCAGTTTTAGTACATCATTGTCGTGTAAACGTACCCTAAGCCCTTGATCACTTAGAATTCACGGTGGAGCTCATTTATTATTTAAACCCCTTTTTTACTTATGAATTTGTTTTATGCACCATTCTATATGCATATAAGTTGTTGGAGAAAAAAAAAAAAAAAAAAAAAAAAAAAAAATATATATATATATATATATATATATATATATATAAATTGTATAAACTTTGAATGTGAACATAAGGTAGCTACAAGTAATATGCAATTAAAACTCAACATAATTCATATATTACACGCTATTATGCGATTAATTCTTAAAATAATTAATATATCATACACTACAGTTAAGCGCGATCAGCTGTGACGTCACAATCAAGTTGAATTGTGAGATATTCAGTGTGTTCCAAATCATTATGCAAGTGACATATCAGAAGGATTTCAGTACAATAAACAAAAATGCTTGTTTCAAATGCTTTTTAAATGATAATTTAATAAATAAATAAATAAATAAATAAGTTAAAAATAAAGAGTTACATTTTTGTAAATAATGTGTTTTTTTTCAGGGGTTTTTTTTTTTCAGTTTCAACAAAAACACAATGAAGTCTTCAGGGTTCGGCTTGGCCAAAACAATAAACAAAACGGCCACTGACTGATTATAACTAAATTACCCAATTATAACTAAATAAACCCTATAAAAAAGAAACAAAAATACAGTGGTCTTTCCTAACTCCCTGGCTGCACCAAACACAGGAGAAAAGATATATACAAAAAAGAAAAACAGAAATATGCCTTCAGACATAACACAACCAATTTATAAATAGTTTATAAGGAGCTACAACAAATATCAATTCAGCAGATTTTTTCCCATATATAACATTATTGATTTTTTGGAAACCTTTTCCTTTTGGTGACGCCACTGTTGCTTCGCCTTTCAGTTTAAGTGATTGAATGTGTTAGTTGGGTTTTCTCTTGGCACAATGTATTCATTTTGGCACAATGTTATTTGTGGCACAGCTGGGTGGTTTTTTTGTAGCAGAATTTATTTTACATTCACCCAGCTGGAATTGCCTTGTAGTTGGACACACTGTAATCCATAATTGCAATGTGCCGTGGATCAAACACTTTCTCTTCTGGATGTGCTCCACTTTTTCCTTCCAGCTCCATCTCAGGGTGTTTTTCTTTGCCATTGTTGCCTTTTTCTTGCTCAGTGTGGATTTTCTAGACACTAATATGTATGAATACTATGTCTGTTGTGTTATAATATGCAACAAAAAATAATTAAAAATAGTACTTATTTAATGGAATTTTTAGTTTGAGTTCCTTTGCCATTCAATCTCAGCAAAGATTCTACACTACTTTGAATGATTATTATCCTTTAGCATATGAACCTAATGACCATCCCAGGCTCATGGGGGGAAAAAGGTTCCTATACCCACATTTTTGCAAATCTTTAAAAACATACCTATACATATACTGTAACTGACTATAGTTTCCAGCTAAAATGAACAATAGTGGCACGTTACAACTTTTATTCCTTTTAACACAATTTGATTATGGGCGCAGATTATTGATTAATGAAGATGTAATTTAACCTGGTTCCTTGCACAATACTATGTTATGACATGAAAACATTGTTACCATAGTACATTATTTATAAACTAATACATTTTGGATGTTTACTTCACATAACTGGCTCCACATGTTTGGCTTTTCTGGTGTAGTAAACTTGCTTAGGCGCTCACCTGGTACAATGTGAAACGAGCTAAAATGTGTTGCTTCAGCAAATTCATTTTTAGCTCTTGTTTGCTTTTGCACACAATATTAGTTATAGGTTAGGTTAGGGTTTAGTGTAGTGGGTGCATTATTTTTAAATGTAATAGAGAATTAAAGGGTTACTTCACCCAAAAATGAAAATTCTGACATTAATTACTCACCCTTATGTCATTCCAAACCCGTAAGACTTTCGTTAATCTTTGGAGCACAAATTAAGATCTTTTTGATGAAATCTGAGAGCTTGCTGTGATGAACAGAATTAAAGCTCTTCCATTGGTTTACCACAACTGATGTGTGAGTTGATTAATGTTTATGTGAAGAAAAGCCGAAATTCAGCCTAGTCATCATATAAAGCGATCGTGTTGGACTAAACCACTCAAATGAACTTTGAACCAGAGGTGTAAAGAGTACCTAAAAACCATACTTGAGTACAAGTACTGATACCTTACATTGAATATGTCACAGTTCCCTCGTCTCCAGGACTCCATTTCCCATGTTCCTCGTGTTTCCACACCTGCACTCACTTCCCTCGTCATCTCCCCATCATCACGGATCACCTGCACCTGTTCCTGATCATCATCACTCCCTATATAATGGACTCACTCCCTTCAGTCCTTGTCTGTCCTAAATGTTATATTCTTTGTGTTGGTTGTACGTTCTGCTCCTACGTTCATTAAATACCCTTTGATTGTGGATTTCCGTTTACGTCTCGTCTCTGCAACCAGCACCCGTAACAGAATATGACTCCACTACAAGTTAAAAGTGACCAATTCCAATACAACTTGAGTGAAAGTCTTAAAGTATCTGATTTGAACAGTACTTAAGTATTTTACTCATGCTGAATGTTGGCTCGGAGTTGCACTAGTCCTGGGAGACTGCCAGTGAAAATAAGAAACAATTGATAATTGTAAGATGAGAAATCAAGTTTATTTTCTAAAATCAAAATACAACTGAACACCTCAATATTGCAATAAATCAAGGTCGACACAACAACCTTTTAAACGTCTACAAACTCTCAAGACTCAGTTAAGCTCAAGTGCACAAAAAGGCCATAAGTAAACCAATATCCTTCAAAATGGTCTTGTCAATATAGCGGATAAATAAAACAATGTTAAGTAAAATGAAATAGTCAAAGTCTACTGTATGTGCTGCAACACCTGCAATCAGCAACTACCTGCTAATGCACTCACATTCACGTAATGTATCCTTGTTGACAAGTTTTGGGGGAGTAAAGGCAAAACGCACAAGATATAGTACCTTCAGTGCCCTTAGATGGCAATATCGCTTCTTTATATCAGAAACAAACTGCTGCAGAAAAAGTTAGCTGCCATGAAAAATGTCATTTGTAATTGCATTACTCATCACAAATGTAGTGGAGTAAAAAGTACATTTACTTGCTCAAAACTGTAGTCAAGTATAGAGTAAAAGTTGCCAATATCTTTGATACTCAGTATAACTACAAAGTAGCCAAAAAGATACTTAAGTACAGTAACTAATTACATTTACTCAAGTACTTTACACCTCTGCTTTGAACTTATGAACTTTTTGGAGTCAAAGATTCAGTTGCAAAGGCAGTCAATGGAGGGACATAAAGCTCTCAGATTTCATCATCTGAGATCTTAATTTGTGTTCTGAAGATGAACGAAAGTCTTACGGGTGTGGAACGACATGAGGGTGAGTAATTAATGACTGAATTTTCATTTTTGGTTGAACTAACCCTTTAACTAGGGATGTAACGATTCACTCAACTCACAAATCGATACGATTCACGATACTGGTTTCATGATTCGATTTTTCTTAACAAAATTAGATTTAAATGAGAAAAGTTCTTTTTATTATTTCTCAGACAAAATGCTGCATATTTCTTTGTGAAACTGAAATATCTATATAACAAAACTAAATTGAAATTTTAAAACAAATAGTAAATCAAATAAATAAATAATACCAATAAAAGAAATCTCTTCATATGAGTACATGAATAAGATATTTATTTGCTCTTTTACAGGCTGAACTATCTGTAGGCATTTAAAATTAGAGGCAACCACTGCATTTTAATCCCAATCCCAACAAAGATGCTACATACATGCAGCATGAGCAGTTTTTAATTGAAATTAGACTGTATAATTTTTAACATTTAAGCAAAAACACAATGTTCAGACTTTAGCTTTGTGAAATTATGCTACATAAAATTTCATAACAGCAGACAAACTGCATGAGAATGCAAATTCACTGTCTTGACAGCAGGTGGCGCTTATGGAACGGTGGCAATACAGTGCTTACATGGTTACCGCTGTAAACAAAGCAGCGCTGTGCGCTAAAACTACTTGAAAATACATTGTATGGAAGTAAGATGAAAAGAAAATACCATCGAAACTTTTCTGAACACAGTCAGTTCCCCTCAGCTATACATTCTTATAAACCCCTGCCCCCAAATGTATCACGATTCATTTATCATCTCAACCGACTTGAATCGTCACGTTTTAATCGATTTTCAACCCGGTTCCAGATGCACCGTGACATCCCTACCTTTAACCTTTTAGTGCCACTCACTGGACGTTTCAATTCCAAAATTCCACGATTTCATATGTTCGATTTGTTTGATTTAATTACTAAAAAATGGTTCGGTTGATTCTGGGGGCATTTACTCAACATGAACACTGCAGTACCCTGGTAAATGTAGGGGTAGTGCTTTACAAGCTGAGGACACACACTCATCCACTTACACTGGGAAAATACCACTCTACAATATAAGGACCAACCGAAAACACTTATGTCACCATCAATCTCGGTAATGCAATGCTATTTGCTTGTGAGGAATATGGTTTTGTCCCCTATTTGTCAAAGTGCTCCCAGTTGAATAACAGCTACTCGGTGAGACAGACATCCCCAGAAGAATTGCAAAACAACAACAATACAGTTTATTTGCATTACTTCAGGTTCAGGTCTTTATATGTGCTTCGTTAAATATTAAACTATACTCAAGATGCCTTCAAAGAAGCTGCTTAAGACACTACTAAAAATTTTTTTTCTTCTCCCTAATATTCGGATATATTTAGGATATTATTCAGCATACAGAGTTAACTATACCACTACAGCACTGCATTTAAATTGAATGCACTTTATATTATTTGATGGCTTCTGTTTGCAAGTGAATGAAATCTTTGTTGTATGGTGATCATTATACTGAGGATCTCTAGAGGATGGCAAGATTAAGTGTTTGCTCTGTTTGAGTAGGTCAGCAGTTTGTGAATTTGTGTAATGGTTCAGCTGGTGGAATATTATCAGATACCTAATTGGACCTGTGTACATAATGAAAGTAAATGCGACCTACTGACTCCTCACACATGCTCACTGTGTTCCTGGGACTCTGGTAGTCATGGTGCAAGGCAAAATTGTCATTAGACTAATGCTATAAATGATTCAATTGTGTGTGTAGCACCACCAGTAGACACACAACAAAAGATTGCCAACCGAGAGTAAGTCTGGAGCCGTTTTTTGGCTGGGCTTTTCGGTATTAGAGTGTGCTGGCTTCTAGTACAGACAGTTTACTGTGCTTTTACTGTGTGCACTTTTTTATTGTTACAATTTGCTGCAACATATTCCTTTCCATTTTAATACATTTTAAAATGTAATTTATTCCTGTGCTGGCAAAGCAGAATTTTGAGCAGCCATTACTCCAGTCTTAAGTGTCAAATCCTTCGATTCTTTTGGTGCTTAAGAAACATTTCTTGTATTGATATTGAAAATAGTTGTGCTGATTAACTTAAATGTTGAATGCAATATAAGTATATTTATCATTAATATTTTTAACAATTAACATCTCAACGTGCCTGCCATCTTGGATTCATTTTTTGTTAGAGCAGTATGTATTTTTAAAATATTATTTCCCATCTTTTTCTTTGATTCATTTTTAAAAATAAATGGGCCAGTGTTAGTGTTGCAAATGCGCTGGTGACAAAAATTGCAATTACAGTTTTGTAAAAAAGTTTCACCACAGTCCACGTAGGCCATTGACTAGCATCAAACTGAAAACTGAAGCATACTTTTGACTTCAAAATGTCTAGATGGTCAGCCTGCATGGTTTTGGAACTCTACTATATCCGCTCAGAAGAGAAATTATCTATCATAAAAATCATTATTTTAGTACATAAAAAAACTAGGGCTGGGACAATACAGGTGCTGGTCATATAATTAGAATATCATCAAAAAGTTGATTTATTTCACTAATTCCATTCAAAAAGTGAAACTTGTATATTATATTAATTCATTACACACAGACTGATATATTTCAAATGTTTATTTCTTTTAATTTTGATGATTATAACTGACAAATAAGGAAAATCCCAAATTCAGTATCTCAGAAAATTAGAATATTGTTATATTATTAGAATATAGGTTCAATATTGAAGACACCTGGTGCCACACTCTGATCAGCTAATTAACTCAAAACACCTGCAAAGGCCTTTAAATGGTCTCTCAGTCTAGTTCTGTAGGCTACACAATCATGGGGAAGACTGCTGACTTGACAGTTGTCCAAAAGACAACCATTGACACCTTGCACAAGGAGGGCAAGACACAAAAGGTCATTGCAAAAGAGGCTGGCTGTTCACAGAGCTCTGTGTCCAAGCACATTAATAGAGAGGCGAAGGGAAGGAAAAGATGTGGTAGAAAAAAGTGTACAAGCAATAGGGATAACTGCACCCTGGAGAGGATTGTGAAACAAAACCCATTCAAAAATATGGGGGAGATTCACAAAGATTGGACTGCAGCTGGAGTCAGTGCTTCAAGAACCACTACGCACAGACGTATGCAAGACATGGGTTTCAGCTGTCGCATTCCTCCACTCTTGAACAACAGACAGTGTCAGAAGCATCTCGCCTGGGCTAAAGACAAAAAGGACTGGACTGCTGCTGAGTGGTCCAAAGTTATGTTCTCTGATGAAAGTAAATTTTGCATTTCCTTTGGAAATCAGAGTCCCAGAGTCTGGAGGAAGAGAGGAGAGGCACACAATCCACGTTGCTTGAGGTCCAGTGTAAAGTTTCCACAGTCAGTGATGGTTTGGGGTGCCATGTCATCTGCTGGTGTTGGTCCACTGTGTTTTCTGAGGTCCAAGGTCAACGCAGCCGTATACCAGGAAGTTTTAGAGTACTTCATGCTTCCTGCTGCTGACCAACTTTATGGAGATGCAGATTTCATTTTCCAACAGGACAAAGGCACCTGCACACAGTGCCAAAGCTACCAGTACCTGGTTTAAGGACCATGGTATCCCTGTTCTTTATTGGCCAGCAAACTCGCCTGACCTTAACCCCATAGAAAATCTATGGGGTATTGTGAAGAGGAAGATGCGATATGCCAGACCCAACAATGCAGAATAGCTGAAGGCCACTATCAGAGCAACGTGGGCTCTCATAACACCTGAGCAGTGCCACAGACTGGTTGACTCCATGCCACACCGCATTGCTGCAGTAACTCAGGCAAAAGGAGCCCCAACTAAGTATTGAGTGCTGTACATGCTCATACTTTTCATGTTCATACTTTTCAGTTGGCCAAGATTTCTAAAAATCCTTTCTTTGTATTGGTCTTAAGTAATATTCTAATTTTCTGAGATACTGAATTTGGGATTTTCCTTAGTTATCAGTTATAATCATCAAAATGAAAAGAAATAAACATTTGAAATATATCAGTCTGTGTGTAATGAATGAATATAATATACAAGTTTCACTTTTTGAATGGAATTAGTGAAATAAATCAACTTTTTGATGATATTCTAATCATATGACCAGCACCTGTACATCGATTCTCGATAGAATGAATCTGGATCAATCCTAAGAGCTTAGGGATGATGACAGCAGATGGTGCTCCAGGCTAGTTTTTAACCACACATTTAAATGCTCACAAAGAAGAATGTTGGACAGCGATCGTGCGTTCGACTGAGCAGTGTTGCCAAATCCGCAGTTTTCCTGCTACTTTAACACTGTTGCCGCGGGTTGTTTTTTACATGATATTTATTTATTTTTAATAATCACCACCCCCCCACCCCGAAACATGATTGGGCTAGTTTTGAGTAGCAATTGGGCGGGTTTTGTTGTAAAAAACCTGGCAATGGTGCGGCTGAGTCATGTAAAGCCTCAGTTATATTTTCGCGCAAGTGCGCGAGGGTCCGCTAGGGTCCATGTGACGTAAAAATCGTCATCGGAGGGTGTAAGTGGAGGCTCTTTGTGGACATCCATGTGCACAACATTTTTTGTGACTGTGCAGACAAGTACGCTCGTCACTAGGCTACAAAAGCATCAACTACGCATGTGCTGGAAAAACAACATGGTCGTCGAATTTGAAGAGAGGCTATGTGAACAAGCCCGTCGCTACCTGCACCTCTACAATCCATCGATTAAACAATTTAAAGACGGCCAGATGTGCAATAATTCCTTGAGGGAAATTGCCCAGAGTTTGGGCAAAGAAGAAAGTGTGTGCGCATGTGTGGAACACGTCCGCCAAGCGGACCCCAGCATCAGTGTTGCCAAGTCCGCGTTTTTTTCCGTTGAATTGGGCTACTTTAACACTGGTTGCCGCGGGTTGTTTTTTATGTCCACCGGTTGAAGCGACCCCAAATAACATTATATTTAGTCCCTGGAATGCGAATTTTACCAGGGCAACCCCTACAAAAATGCAGATTTTACCCCCCGGAATGTGATTGGGCTAGTTTTGGGCTAGTTCTTAGTAGCAATTGGGTGAGTTTTGTTGTGAAAACCTGGCAACCCTGCCCAGCATACACTTTCAGTAATATAAATACAAGTAGTCCGCGTACGCATCCGAACTGGAGTATAACCGAGGCTTAAGTGGTTAAATATACTTGCACCTTGGCTCAGAATGCTTTTATGATGCAAGATTAATGTAAACACAGGCCACTGCGAACACCCTTGTAATTCACTTCGAACTTTATGAATGATTATTTTAGGTTTAAAGGAACTTGAAAGCAAGCATAGTTAGGTGTTTCTAAAGCATGCAGTGCCATCTGCTGTTAAAAACTAGGCTCAGAATCGATTCGAGAGAGGATCGTGATACATCGGAAAATATCAGAATCGCTTCAGATTCTTTGAATCATGAATCGAGAATCGATGCATTGTCCCAGCCCTAAAAAATACATGTACAGACACGCTCAATAAACACTTATTTTAAAGTCCCTGTAAAGTCATTTTAAAGTATGTGTTCTGAGTTTGTCACACCGCAGAAAAATGTGTTATTAACCACCCAGCCAAATTTGAATGATTAAAAAAATCTGCAAGTAAATGAAATAAGTCATCAAAATCTCCAAAAAATAGGCAACGCTCTCTGCTCTCAAACGCTGGGGGCGTGTCCGCTGTTGGCGCTGAAACCACACCCACTCGCGAGAGCTGCCATCTCATCAACTGACTTGTCTAATGAGTCAAACATACTGATGCATATAAACAAAAGAATCACGTTAGAGGGTTACAAATTTTAGTAGTTACTGTGGACTACCTACTAATCATAACATACGCAAACTCGGCAACTTGCACTCACTGGTGGGCACGAACTGCCGACTGTTGTCGAGTTGACAAATGACGGCGCCGCGAGATGGGAGGCTGAAGGCCGGGACGGGAGAGACTCTGTCCGGCCCCATATATCATCGGTTATCGGTGGGACGGTAGGAAAGCCGAGGTCTGTTCAGACACATTCACCAAAAACAGTGGATTATCTGTGAATCCAAGCTGTCTGATGAAAGTTTGTAAAAATATCCGGTGTAGAACTATCACTTTAGAATCCTTCATATCATCATTTTAGGAAATTTAAATAAGGAGACCGAGCATGTTGTATATTATAACAACCATGTAATATGCATTTGCGTGACGAAGGCATTACTAGCTAAATGTGCAAAGGGCTATATAACTGTAATGACACTCGAGATTGAGCGAGTGAACCGCTGTAGAGGCGGCGCCACGCTCGGTGCGTCATCGACAGTTATATAGTGTTAGGGGAGGGGCTATGGTCGGGGGACTATGTGCGTCATCAGACCCCCGTTTTAGCTCCGCCCAAAAAATCCTGAGCAGAGACTTGGTGAAAAACTGTTTAACGCTCTAACTTCACAATTAAGCATTACTCAATTCACAGTCTTTGTAGTGTGTTTCAGCAATACATTTGTAACATTTATAAAGTGTTTAGAAAGAATTCTAAGAATTGACTTTACAGGGACTTTAAATGCATTTACACTTTCTCTATTATCTCTCTCTCTGTGACACACACACATGGTTTAATTCAGGGCTGTCTCAGCCATGCAGATAATTATTTTGCAGCAATATTAGCAGCCTGTTCTTTCTCATGGAAAATCATCAGATACCAAAATTAGACACAAAATCACCAGAAACAATGAGCTATTGTCTGTTTTCTAATGGAAATGAGCATATCAATGCACAAAGAACTGCTAAATGTTACAACAATGTCTCAGCTGCTTTGAGCAAAGGAAATCACTTTGTGAATGTGTATTTGCTATCTTACCATTTGACTTTGTGTCAATTAGTGCATGCATCTTATTGATTTCCCTGTCAATGCATTTAATTTCTGACTTCCAAATGTTCCCCAAATATGTTTATGAAGTTGCTATAGTGATGCCTAAAAATGTGTACGATCATATATCTTGTCAAATCCTGTTGAGCTGTGAATTTATACCAGTATATGCTTCAAATGTGTATATGTGTCCTGTTCGTAGATGTGTGGGTGTGTTTTTGTGTACGAGGTTGTGTTATGCCCTCAGTGTGCCAACCTTCTCAACCTTCCCTGGCACTCAAAACCCACAGAAAGAGCAACATGCCAATGAAACCACTGGGTTTGTTCAATAGAGGAACTCGCAAACCCATGCCCTGCCAGATTCAGTATTTACATATTCAGAGAAGTCAAACTGCGGCCATGTTTTCACTACATGAAGCTGCCAGGCTTACAGAAGCTCAAATGCCTTTGCACAGATTGTGTAAGACATGCACTAGTGCTGGCCTTGATTCACTCATTAGATTCACTCCCCTCTTCACAAGGGCTTTGTTGACTTCTTCTGTTTGCAGGCACTTTTTAGGGGGATCTTATTGACTAAATGACATTTCTTAGTGAAATAATTTTCACTTCATATGCCATTTCATTTATCAGTGCCATAACATGAATATAATTTTGGCTTTTTGGTATCAGTCAGAATTTTATATTAGTGCATCCCTAAAATATTGCAAGTCAGTTTGGTTCCAAAATCAATAGTACATCTCTCCACAACAAGCCTCATAATTTCATTTCTTTCGTGTTTTTAGTATGTGTGAGATAGTTAAATATTTAAGCTTTGGAGTTTGTTCAAATCCCTTTATATGTTTGAGCAATGGTAATACTGATACTTGCCTCAGCAGACACCACTAATAAGCTGTAAATAACAGGTTTGACAATCCCCTTGAAAATAATACATAGACCATATTCTCCCCCATACAAGAGTCTAAAAAAAGTCTTCTTTGCCTCCTTCTTCTGTCTTCTTCTGACTAGTTCTGTGGTGTTTCAGCAGGGGGTTGTGTGCTGCTGTGAGGTGCCTGAGAGAGTGATGACTAATGGATGGAGAGAGATATTTTAGAGCGGTAAATGTGAGTGAGGAAATGACAGTTTAAACAAGTGGGAGATTCTGGCTGTCGAAAGGCCAACATCCGAAAGTTCTGTTTTGGGCCAAACTAACAATTTCTCTCACTTGTTTTGAAAGCGATGTTCAATACATGTCATGGGAAAAAGAGAGAGAGAGAATGGAAAGAAAAAACAAGTTTCCTGTGAGCTGTATTCAACACATCCTCATCTATTAAATGGATAGTTCACCCAAAAATGAAAATTCTGCCATCATTTACTTACCCTCATGCCTTTTCAAACCCATAAGACTTGAAGTAAGATTATTTATGTAATCGACATTTTCAAAGCTTATAAATATCAATTACTTCGTTGGTTCCTGCATGTCAGACATGCATGTTGAGCTTATTTGATATGTTCATGTATGATTTGATTGATGCTTATATGTGAATAAAATGCTAAATTAAAATGGAAATACTACTGTTTTTGAAGTGTAATATTTTTGCACAGCTGTGTAAAAGAATAATTCAGCTTTTCAAAATCTCTTTTAGGTGATTACTTGACAGGCAGGCCCTATTGATCCTCTCTTCTGATCTTATATCATGGTTTTCTATATTCTTTTTATTATTTCAAAGCCATCTGACAAGCCAAGGAGACGTCTAGCTTCAGGGAGACATCTATAGATGGGGGAAACGACTTCTAATTCTTCACACTCTGGGATGTAGTAATGAAAGATTATGACTGATTGCACTGAAAACAACTGCAGTCTCATTTGTGCCTGAAATTTCAGGAATGTATTTATTTTTTTATCATTTTATTTCAAAAGGTTACCGCTGACCTTTCAAGAAATCATATTTTCCCACCTCAGGTCCAAAATGTCATGGCCATAACTGGCATATTGCCCCTTTAATGCCCCTTCAGATTAATGGTCAATACATAGGCTGTTTTTTCCAAGGGGTGATTCTCAACCTCCAATCCTTAATACAGCCGTGCAAAATATCAAATGTTATTTATCACAAAGCCTAAACTTGAAGCGCTACATTGATTTAACCACCACGCAACAGGTTTATATTTATATACTTTTAATTTAAAGACATAACTGAATACAATATTTAATGATCAATTGTGGTGTTTGTCTTAAAATATTAGTATAATATTATATTTCCTGATAATTTACTCAATTACTTTTTTATCATCTTTATAACCCATTAAAATATAATGGTGATTATCAGGACTTCAATCAATCAATCAATCAATCAATCAATCAATCAATCAATCAATCAATCAATCAATCAATCAATCAATCAATCCATCCATCCATCCATCCATCCATCCATCCATCCATCCATCCATCCATCCATCCATCCATCCATCCATCCATCCATCCATCCATCCATCCATCCATCCATCCATCGTTTTATTTTAAAATGTATTTTGCTTTACACACTAAACAGACTTAAATCCAAATTTAATTATATCAGTCACGGTGACACAGAAATGGCACTGTTTACTGAAATGACCCATGAGGTCTGATATAGGAGTTTCTTTCTGATCATATAATCCTACATAAATATTTCTCAGGGCCAGCTGGCTGAAGATTATTAAATTAGCAGGCAAGGACCTGTTATGGTCTTGTACATGCAGATCAGTATTTATGATGCCATTTGTTTTGCTCCACCACTTTTTTATTTGTATAGCTCAATAGATGATTCCCCTATAAAGCTTCCACATAGAGGACATCTGTTCTAGGTTATACAGTGAATGATGATTATTATGCCCCATAATGAGTTCACGGGCAGCACCTGTTTTTATTTAATCTATCATAACATGCAATTCATGAAATCTGTAAGTAGGCTGACTGAAGGATGCAGTGTGTGTGTGTGTGTGTGTGTGTGGTTTCTAAACACTAGGATGAGTGGAATGACAAAAGGACAGTTTCCTGGTTAGGGAGAAGTGTTACTTTCACTTTCTTCTGACTCTTTTCCATTTCTCTTGCTCTTTCTGGAGATCCGTTTAAAGCTGTGGTGCTGCATAGATCTGAAATATGGATTTTTTTTAGGCCTCCCTTAAGGTTAAAGCAAATTTATTTGCTCAGAAGATGCTCTTTCATAGATCACAAGACATAGTGAAGCTTCTAGCTATGTTTATTTTTGATATCGCAAACATTTCTCCTAAATTTTCTTTTTGGAGACTTTAAAGTATACACAAATGAGACATTGCTAACAATACAGTAAGACCACAAAGCTATAAAAAGTGGATTTTGATGAAAAATGTACTGAAATCCCTATTGATTGCAGTTCGGAGAATAGTTTGATACATCTTTTGAGGAGACCTGTGAGATGAAAGAAGTCTCTGATTTTTCTAAGCAAAAATCTCCATTTTATCTCCATGTTGTCTCGTTGCTATATATGAGAATGAATTAAGATGTCATTCGTGATTTTTCTTTTTCTGTCCCCTCACGTCTTCTCACCCCAGCATTGAGTGTGTGCCTCCAGTAGGAGGTGTTACTGAGTCACAGTTGAGCAGAGAGGAGAGCCACTCCATCTATATAAAAAGACTCTGTTGATGAGAGGAAATGGAAAAAAAGAGGGAAAGAGGCTGTGAGTGAATGAGAGAACATGGCCAGAGTTTTAATGAGAGAAAGGGAGGGAAAGATGAAGAGAAAATCAAGAGATGGGATGCAGAGAAAGTAAGCCCAACAGAGGGATGTCAAGATAAACAGAGGGAGAGAAAGAATGAAAGAAACAGAGAGCGAGATGAAAAACATATGGGGATGCCACTTCATGAATCTTTCATCTCAGTTATTGAACTATTCACAAAGAAATCATATGTAGCGTTATCCAGACAGAATCTCTTAATCTCTTTGTTTTCTTACAAAAATCAACACAAACAAATTTATTTTCAACTACTCGTATCACCTCATGCTTTTAATTTTTGCTGTCCTATCTATTGTAGAATGAAAACATAAATTTAACGTGGAAATTAAACGTGTCATTTCTGTGCCGCTAGTGTCAACAAATTTAATTGCAAAAATAGTGACGTTTGCCAAACAGTCAAACTCACACCATTGATTGAGACAAACTTGACACGTCGGATGCCCAAACAAACTGAGCATTTGAATTCTACAAGAATTTTGCCTACAAGTACTTTCACCAAAAGAAAACAAAATAAAACAAAACACGCCATCTTCAAAGAAATTTGCAAAACTGTTTTAAAATAGATCAAGGAGTCAAGTTCAAGCAAGAATGGGCAGAAAAATCATTAAACATGAGCAGGAAAAAAAGAGATGTGTAAACTGACTCATGCTGTGTCAGAGAATAGCCCAACTACAAACAGCAGTCAGTCGCTTCAGGAGTCTACAATGCACTCCAAGAGAACAAAGATATTCAAGGAAACAAGGATGCAGTAAAGGGAAGTAAAACATTACCATGTTTTCTTTCGTTTTTGATTAACAAAAATAACACGTATTATCATTAGAGATATTCTTATTTTCATTTAGAGATCAGTAATTTATTGAGCTTTTCACAGAGTGGTATCATTCTTCCACAATCCAAACTTTGCATAATCAATGGCACTACAAGCTGTGAAACACTTATTTTAGACATAAACATGTTTATTTATTTAAAATGTGCAAAGGTGAAGAAAAACAATATCCTGGACAGCAAAATTTATGAATGCATTTATTTATTAATTTATTTTTTCCTTCCTTCCTTCCTTCCTTATTGCAGGGAGATCTTTGTTAAAAGCCATTACACTGCAACTTTTGTATCCGGACTTCGGCATAAAGTCTGGTCCTCATCGCACCTGATTCTGGTGAAGAACTGCCTACTTATACCATTTCTACACCGGGTGCGACAGTTGCAAATTCATTTGTTCTTCATGTCAGAGGTAGCGTGATCATATAATCAAACTGTACCATTTTCCGCCCACAGTTCGGCACGTACTTGCACCGCGGTTCAACTTAAATCTGACGCCGCATCTATAATATAATTTGTTAAAAGAAACAATGAGTAAAACAGACAGAGTTTGGATAATGTATATTTCTGTCGATGGATATGCATTCTTGCTACCCAATACGTTACAGTGATGATCAAAAAAAAAAACACTTTGAAAAAACAGTCACTTTTTGTCAACTTTGTTCAATGCCAGTGCCGTATGCTCTAATATGACCAGTCACTTAACTCCGTTATCACCTGGATGTTGATAACGCACAGGCACATCCGAGACCTGAACAGCACACGTTGAAAGAGCCAGAAAACTACATGAGAACTCGTTCTCATTCACTTCAAATATTGAATTTTGTTTCAAGTCTTGCACTTGAACAGACAAATTCACTGAAAAATTATGTCAACATGCTCATCTTGGTTAGTATTCTACCAGACATAGTTGTTTACATCCAGTATCAGTTCAGTGTACTGGATTCATTATGTCTTAAAGTGACAGCAGCCTAATATTCCTCCTGTCTGTGTTTTTAATGTTAATCAAACAACAAAAGACAAGGAAATCACTCACTGCTCTTGACTGAATAGCTTCTGTAACTTTAATAAGGATTAATCTTTAATTTATAGAGTCAAATATGCAATGTTATTTTACATTTGATTACTTACTTTAATTTCTGTACCTGAAATAATGCTAGACCAACCTGAAAAACCTGAAAAGCTCTGTTTATTTTATTTGTATCTTTACTCTATTATAATTACAAACCCGATTCCAAAAAAGTTGGGACACTGTACAAATTGTGAATAAAAACAGAATGCAATGATGTGTAAGTTTCAAATTTCAATATTTTATTCAGAATACAAAATAAATGACATATAAAATGTTTAAACTGAGAAAATGTATCATTTTAAGGGAAAAATAAGTTGATATTAAATTTCATGGCATCAACGCATATCAAAAAAGTTGGGGCAAGGCCATGTTTACCACTGTGTGGCATCCCCTCTTCTTTTTATGACAGTCTGCAAACGTCTGGGGACTGAGGAGACAAGTTGCTCAAGTTTAGGAGTAGGAATGTTGTCCCATTCTTGTCTAATACAGGCTTCTAGTTGCTCAACTGTCTTAGGTCTTCTTTGTTGCATCTTCCTCTTTATAATGCACCAAATGTTTTCTATGGGTAAAAGATCTGGACTGCAGGCTGGCCATTTCAGTACCCGGATCCTTCTTCTACGCAGCCATGATGTTGTAATTGATGCAGTATGTGGTCTGGCATTGTCATGTTGAAAAATGCAAGGTCTTCCCTGAAAGAGACGACGTCTGGATGGGAGCATATGTTGTTCTAGAACTTGGATATACCTTTCAGCATTGACGGTGCCTTTCCAGATGTGTAAGCTGCCCATGCCACACGCACTCATGCAACACCATACCATCAGAGATGCAGGCTTCTGAACTGAGCGCTGATAACAACTTGGTTTGTCCTTGTCCTCTTTAGTCCGGATGACATGGCGTCCCAGTTTTCCAAAAATAACTTCAAATTTTGATTCGTCTGACCACAGAACAGTTTTCCACTTTGCCACAGTCCATTTGAAATGAGCCTTGGCCCAGAGAAAACGCCTGTGCTTCTGGATCATGTTTAGATATGGCTTCTTTTTTGACCTATAGAGTTTTAGCCGGCAACGGCGAATGGCACGGTGGACTGTGTTCTGTTTTCTGGAAGTATTCCTGAGCCCATATTGTGATTTCCATTACAGTAGCATTCCTGTATGTGATGCAGTGCCGTCTAAGGGCCCGAAGATCACGGGCATCCAGTATGGTTTTCCGGCCTTGACCCTTACGCACAGAGATTGTTCCAGATTCTCTGAATCTTTGGATGATATTATGCACTGTAGATGATGATAACTTCAAACTCTTGAAGTCTGCAATTTTTCTCTGAGAAACTCCTTTCTGATATTGCTCCACTATTTTTCGCCGCAGCATTGGGGGAATTGGTGATCCTCTGCCCATCTTGACTTCTGAGAGACACTGCCACTCTGAGAGGCTCTTTTTATACCCAATCATGTTGCCAGTTGACCTAATAAGTTGCAAATTGGTCCTCCAGCTGTTCCTTATATGTACATTTAACTTTTCCGGCCTCTTATTGCTACCTGTCCCAAGTTTTTTGGAATGTGTAGCTCTCATGAAATCCAAAATGAGCCAATTTGGCATGACATTTCAAAATGTCTCACTTTCAACATTTGATATGTTATCTATATTCTATTGTGAATAAAATATAAGTTTATGAGATTTGTAAATTATTGCATTCCTTTTTTATTCACAATTTGTACAGTGTCCCAACTTTTTTAGAATCGGGTTTGTATGTGCTGTTGCATGTAGTTAGATTATTTGTTTTTATATTTTTATTTGACATCAGTCCTTTTTTCCCTGAACATAGCACATACCGAACCGTACTGACATGACTCTGAAACTGTGATACAAACCGAACCGTGAGTAATTTGAACATTTACACCCCTAGTAGACAGTGTCACTGATTATAATGGGTTCTTTTTGCTTTTGTCACATCGCATTGCGCCACTCGCATCCGGTGTAGACACTGTGTTACACAGAAAGACTGTCAATCTGACTGACATCTGTAAAGTGACCAACCTTTTTATTTTATGTGCTGTTTAGTGGCGGGTTTATCTGGAATCAATTACAATACAATGTTAAGCTGACACAGGGGAAAAACTTGGGATTTTTGCAGGTGCTTGCCAGGTTTTTTGTGCATTGTGCATCAAATGGTCAATAAGCAGGTTAGTGACTATTAGTGGTCTAAAAGTACTGAATGTTGAATCCAGGATGATAAAAAGTTAAGTGTGCATGGGAAATAGCATAGTTATGTTTAACCTCTATGTTGGCTTTGGCAGGAAACCATCTGAGACTGTGGCCTCTTTTCAACTGTGTCCTTTCTCACAATAGTGCAAATGAAAGGAGGGCGCAAAGCTTGCTCTAACACTTAATGTGATAAATAGAAAAGTAAATCTCCCAGAGTTTGACTTAAAGGTTAGGAACAACACTGATTTAGCAGGGTGATATTTGTAGGGCTTGAAACATTTTACTCAGACTATTAGTCAAAGATGTTAAAAGGAATGCAAGGGATTGACATGGTCAGAGTTACTTTATACAAGATGAATGTTGCCAACCAAGCATGAATTTGATAAGGCAGGGACTGTCCATCATTGATTCCAGCCATCTCCCTTGAGGATGTCTGCTGCCGTTGTGTGTGGTAATCAAACAAAGGCATCATCTGAAGAGAGGCTAATCTATTGTGACTGTTTCCTGCTAATGAGGTGAAATTAACTGCCCCTTCAATCCCACATGGGTCATGACTCTATCAGCACTGTGTGAATTACAGAAATTTAAACAGATCTGAGTCACTGCTACGAGCACCGAAAGGATAGTTAAAGGTGAAGTGTGTCATTTTTCTGATGTTAAAATGATTTCTTCTACTCTGGCTTAATATGCTGAGACAATTGTTTGTTGGTTTAGTGAATACTGTGGCTCAGTGGTGCTTTTAAAACATCTGATCTGCTTGTTTGAGCATCCTGAGCAGCCTGACACTGCAACACTCAACCAATGGCGTAAGTTTAAGAAGGGAAAGTCTGTTTGTTCAACCAATGGGGGACTAGGGGGAGTGTTTGGGAAACCTGTTTGGAAAAAGTCGATTTTTTTTTTTTTTTGCAGTTCACCTAGGTAGGGCTGCTCGATTATGGCAAAAAGTAAATAAAAAATCATTATGTCATTTTCTTTTTCTTTTGTTGTTTGATTAACATTAATGACACAGACAGCAGCAGGTATATTGGGCTACTGTCACTTTAAGACCTAATGCATGGATCCAATATACTCATACACATTTGATTTCCTTCCAACTGTTTAAGCCCCGTTCACACCAAGAATGATAACTATAAAGATAACTATATTTGCGTCCACACCCACAAACGATAACGGTCTGTTCAAAGTGTGTACGTCATGTTTTTGCTGTTCTTGTTGCATTTACACGGCTTTAACCAGCAGATGTCCTCAGCATGCTATGTTTTGAGAGAATAGCTAGTGTAATCGATCTAATCTAACTGAATATAGCTGACAAAGTCAATATAGTGGAATAAAAACAACGCCTAGTCTATTTTACTGCAACAAAGTAAGCAAGACAATGTTGTTGAAATTAGTGCTGGATACCTGAGGTAATTTTATGTTACACTGTTTGCTAGCCTGGCATAATGATCTCATCGTTAATACTTCTCAACAGTTATTCCGAGGGTATGACCGGTTGTTTTCCATATATCCATTTTCTTTAAAGTATCCTTGAAAAGGGGGTTTGACTTGTCAAACAGTGGTGGCTTTTTCTGGACCTCAGTGAATAACTTCTCCACAATGTCGTCTGCCATTTTAAATGCGCAAGCCTTAATTAGAATGGATTCTGATTGGTTGTCAGTGTTTTATCGATCAACAGCTGGAAAAAAATTGTTCTGAAAGTGATCCTAATGATATCGTTCCTCTATATTGTTATCATTATAGCTGTGGTGTGGACAGTGTTATTCTTTTAGAACAATTTATAGAACTATATTGTTATCTTTATAGTTATCATGCTTGGTGTGAATAGGCATTCACATAGAGCATAAATGACTGTCAAGATGGATATTTTAAAATATTTTTGTGTGTATTTGTCTGTTTAGACACACACCCAAAGCCCAAAGTATGCTTTGCTTGTCCGTGGTCCACTCCGTCTCGGAGCGCATGCACAGAAAGCCACCTGGGGAACAGTGTCTCTTTCGCAGTGTGGAAGAAATTTTGATTTTATCTTTATTTTTAATTAATCATAACTAACTTTTTGTTTCCTTACAGGGATAACTTTATATGATAACCTTTATATATGCTTTGATACTGTATGTCTCTAACACTAGGCCAGAATTACTGTGTCTGAAAATAACTAGGGCTGTCAATCGATTAAAAATTGTAATCTAATTAATTACATACACTGTGATTAATTAATCTAAATTAATTGCATACATAATTTTTGCTGTGAAAGTATTAAATATTTCAATTCAAATGAATCAATGCAGGGTTTTTCCTGGGTCAAAAATGGTCTTCGGTGGTGACGGACATGGTCATCCACACAAACAGTAAAAGTGCCCTACCCACGTGATCTGCGAGCCTGATACTGACAATAAAGTACCTGTCACTCTCACTGTAATTCTTTCTTGCCCTCTTTGCAAAAAAAAAAAAAAGTGATTTTATAGCTTTGTAAGAGAAGATGTTTTTTGCTAAACCTGAAAAGTATTAAAAAGTAGCATGTAGAAGTTATATTAACTAATAATATAATTTTCTACCATATACAATTGAATGCACCTAGCTAACAACAACTTGCTTTGTTCTGGTTTCACCTCACTCCAGTCTAAACTAACTGATTTTATAGGTATGCCTAATTTACTACACATTGTCATTTAAATAACCTGAAAATATTGTGGATTATTAAGGCTAATTTTACTAACCACTCTTGCTAAATGGGGTAAGCACACTTATGTTCTCATTTCAGAGTTGTTCGAGTAAATGATTCATTATAGACCATGTGGACAGATCAGTTGTTGTCATGATTCATTAAAATGAATCTGTTCAAATGAGTCATTAGGTCACGAATTGGACATTAGCGGACGTTGACGCGTTGCATGCGAATTGGGACTGTTATTAGGACATCGCAAAAGATTTGTCAACACAGAAAACACTTCACCACTGGGTAGGATTTTCTTTTTGTTTACTGAAAGTGTGGTTTATGTCAGCTGCACGTGCAGGGCGCCTATTCAGGAAAAACATTCTCCGAATGCGCCTCGTGAAACATGGATTCGGTCTTAGGCTATGAACTTTTAGCATTGTTTCAATTGATTTAGATTATTATGTGTGAGGTTGAGAGAGTGCAAAGACGGTTCTTACTTTGAAGACAGAGAGAGCTCGCGCGCACGAGGGAGGAGCTCTGCTCGTTCTGTCCGTCAGCGCAGCAGTCGTCTCCCTCCTTCATTTTTACAGTCGAATGGTGGCTAGAACGGCTCCAGGTTCAAAGGTCAATACGGAATGGATTAATCTGTGTTATTTTTTTAACACGTTTTTTTCTCAGATTAATTCATCGAAATTAACGCGTTATTTTGACAGCCCTAAAAATAACAAAAGGAGAAATAAAACTAGACAGGTGTCCAGTTTTGTTATGCATGTCCAACCTCATGAACAAGGTATCCACATTTGCTTCTACCTAGTAACAAAAAATTATACATAATGTAGAACCAATCAAGTTGGAGGAAAATGATGTAATGAATCGTGTCACCTTTACCATGTTTGTTCCTTCTTTATAAAAACTGTTGTACCCTCATGATCGGCAGATTTTTTTCTGAAATTAGTCTGAGATCCTCCTGGCTATGATTCATTAAAGCATATTGAAGGTGTTGTCAGGAGTCTTATCTGATTACTGCTGCACAGCAGGTTAGTGGAACACTACAGCCCGGTTTCACAGACAGGGCTTAGCCTAAGCCAGGATTAGGCCTTAGTTCAATTAGGATATTTAAGTAGCTTTTATAAACGTACACTAGAAAAAGACATTACTGGTGTGCATCTTGAGATAAAACAATGGCACTGACATATATTAAGATATGTCAATACAAGTTACTTTCAGTTAAAACAGCTTAAACATGCATTTTAGTCTAGGACTAGCTTAAGCCTAGTATCTTAAGCCTAGCCTAAAACCGGGGGTAAAGATCTTCATCCCAGGTGTTAAGGCAGGAACACACCAAGCTGACGGTCGGCCGTCTGGCAGTTTTTGTTCGTCGGCCGACTAAGTTTTCTCAGTGTGTTCCGCACCGTCGGCTAAAGTTGGTTCTCGTCACCTTTTTTTCGGCCGATTCGAAATGTTGAATCAGCGTTGGAGCTCATCTGATCATTCTGATTGGCTATTCAGATACTGCCACCTGCTGGTTCGGAAAGGCATTTCATCTCATGCAGGCGCAGAACTGACATGCTACTTGACCGTCGGCTGTCTAGCGTCGATTTGGTGTGTCAGGCCAACTTTGGACACAGACGCTGCCGACGTGAGCCAACCCCGCTGTCTGCTTTCGTCGCCACTAGTTCGTCGGCGTCGGCTTGGTGTGGACTACTTGGCGTCGGCTACGTGGACTTCGTCTGACTTGAAGCAAGTTGTCGCAAGTAGATGCGCTAGAGGATAAATTCTAACTCAAGCAAGTTGTCGCCACAAGCAAAATTAGTCCCACTACTAATTATGACATTATAGGAAAATACATGTGCATGAATCTAAAAATATGATCATTTTGTAACAACTTGAAGGCAGCAATTGCTCTTTGGACTTTGTGTTTGACCAAAAAATGGAAGATAAACCAGAATTCTTCTTCTTCTTCTTGAAGGACCATATATAGCTCTGCTTCAGCAGGTTTTTTGGAAGCATTGAGGAACACACCTGTTCTGCGTGCAGCTGAGCTGTTTCAGAACATTACTTGTATTAATTCATGCAAATGGTGCATAAGAACCTGGCAACATTTCTATTATTGTACCGATACAAGCATCATCATGACATTTAGTGTTGTACAACACCGCTCATCTGTTCAGCAAGCCATCTCTGTATCCTATTAATCTACCAGCATGTGTTTGTGTGAGTGTTTCTGAGAGCATTTTTCATAAATCGTCATGCTTTCTGATTACTTCTAATTATTTCCCTGATTTGGTCTGCTCTGCGTTGCAGTGTGTTTATGTTTTTGGTACACGTACGTACGTGTGAGTGTGCATATGAGCGCACGTAGTGAATCAGTATGTCGTTGCAAGCATTACAGAGGAACATCAATTAGATGATGCTCAGCAGGCATGAGGCACAGCAGTTGAATTGATTTCATCTGCATATAGATGATAGGTGATTTACACCCTCTTACTGATGAGCCCTCGCCACACACACTTCAACACGCCCCTCAGGTAGTGCGTGAGTGTTTTATGAACTGAGAACAAGTAGAGATTTGTAT
Organism: Megalobrama amblycephala; assembly: GCF_018812025.1. Lineage (NCBI taxonomy): Eukaryota > Metazoa > Chordata > Actinopteri > Cypriniformes > Xenocyprididae > Megalobrama > Megalobrama amblycephala. Next base: position 19,980,088 of record NC_063057.1, on the reverse strand, counting down.
CTAAACCTAGCTAATGCTTTTTGGTGCTCTAAGAACAAAAAACTATATATTTATATGTGTGATGGCCTGAAAGCTGATGTGCCATATGGGTGGCATTTCTGATTTAATAACAAATGTTTATCTATTGATCTTTCCACACAGGATCCATAATGCACCATGCTTTAGCTTTAGAATGGAACCAGGCTTGATTTGAGAGGCCATTGTAATTTAAAGTTTAGAAGGTGGTGCAAATGCCTTACTTTGGAAAATGCTATTTTATAAATTATTTTAGAAGAGAAAATAGGCTGAAAATATGAATGGAAAAGTAATAAATAAATAAAAAATTACGTTACTTTATTAGGTACACCTTGTGGTGCAGTGTTGGACCCCCTTTTGCCTTCAGAATTCTTTGTTGTAGATTCAACAAGGGGCTGGAAACATTCCTCAGAGATTTGGGTCCATATTGACATGAAAGCATCACGCAGTAGCTACAGATTTTTGTCAAGCTGCACATTTATGATGTGAATGTCCCATTCCACCACACCACAAGGTGCTCTATTGGATTGAGATCTGGTGACTTTGGAGGCCATTTGAGTATAGTGAACTCATTGTCATGTTCAAGAAACCAGTTTGAGATGATTTGAGCTTTGTGACATGGTGCGTTATCTGGCTGGAAGTAGCCATCAGAAGATGAGCACACTGTGGTCATAAAGGGATGGATGGACGGACATGGTCAGCAACAATACTCAGGTAGGCTATAGTGTTTAAACAATGCTCAGTTGGTACTAAGTGGCTCAAAGTGTGCCAAGAAAATATCCCCCAAACCAGTGGTTCCCAACCACATTCCTGGAGGCCCACCAACACTGCACATTTTGCATGTCTCCTCAATCAAACACACCTGATTAAGGTTATCAGCTCATTAGCAGTGACTCAAAGATCTAAAATGGGTGTGTCAGACAAAGGAGACATGCAAAATGTGCAGTGTTGGTGGGCCTCCAGGAATGTGGTTGGGAACCACTGCCCCTTACACCACCAGCAGCCTGAACCGTTGATACAAGGCAGGATTGATCCATGCTTTCATGTTGTTTATGCCAAATTCAGACCCTACTATCTGAATGTTGCAGCAGAAATCCAGACTCAACGTTTTTTACTGTCCAATTTTGGTGAGTCCATGCGAATTGTAGCCCCATTTTTTCTGTTCTTAGCTGACAAGAGAGGCTCCCGGTGTGATCTTCTGCTGTTGTAGCCTATCTGCTTCAAGGTTGTGTTCAGAGATGCTCTTCTGCAGACCTTGGTTGTAACGAGTGCTTATTTGAGTTAATGTTGCCTTTCTATCAACTCAAACCAGTCTGGCCATTCTCCTCTGACCTCTGGCATCAATGAAGCATTTTTGTGCACAGAACTGCCATTCTCACTAGATATTTTATCTTTTCAGACCATTCTCTGTAAACTCTAGAGATGGTTGTGTGAGAAATCCCAGCAGATCAGCAGTTTCTGAAATACTCATGCCACATTCAAAGGTCACTTAAAGGTGCCCTAGAATTAAAAATTGAATTTATCTTGGCATAGTTAAATAACAAGAGTTCAGTACATGGAAATGACATACAGTGAGTCTCAAACTCCATTGTTTCCTCCTTCTTGTGTAAATCTCATTTGTTTAAAAGACCTCTGAAGAACAGGCGAATCTCAACATAACACTGACTGTTACGTTACAGTCGGGGTGTACGCCCCCAATATTTGCATATGCCAGCTCATGTTCAAGGCATTACACAAGGGCAGCCAGTATTAACGTCTGGATCTGTGCACAGCTGAATCATCAGACTAGGTAAGCAAGCAAGGAAAACAGCGAAAAATGGCAGATGGAGCAATAATAACTGACATGATCCATGATATGATATTTTTAGTGATATTTGTAAATTGTCTTTCTAAATGTTTCGTTAGCATGTTGCTAATGTACTGTTAAATGTGGTTAAAGTTACCATCGTTTCTTACTGTATTCACGGAGACAAGAGCCGTCGCTATTTTCATTTTTAAACACTTGCAGTCTGTATAATTCATAAACAACTTCATTCTTTATAAATCTCTCCAACAGTGTGTAATGTTAGCTTTAGCCACAGAGCACTATCAAGCTCGTTCAGAATCAAATGTAAACATCCAAATAAATACTATACTTACGCGATTAGACATGCTGCATGACAAACACTTTGTAAAGATCCATTTTGAGGGTTATATTAGCTGTGTGAACTTTATTCTGCTTATGCTGTTTAAGGCAAGCATGAGCTCCGTGGGCGGGGAGCGCAAGATTTAAAGGGGCCGCAGCCTGAATCGGTGCATAGTTAATGATGCCCCAAAATAGGCAGTTAAAAAAATGTATTAAAAAAAAATCTATGGGGTATTTTGAGCTGAAACTTCACAGACACATTCAGGGGACACCTTAGACTTATATTATATCTTGTAAAAAAACGTTCGATGGCACCTTTAAATCACCTTATAGCAGACATATAGTAGACTACCGAAATACCGCATTAATCTCTATGGGCAAATATTTCAGATGGAACGTTCTGCTAGGTTTAGAGAAACTTTGTGGATAAATTCATTAAGAATATCAAATTACTTCCTTGCTTCATAAAAAAACGTATTCCTTCGGGCCTCCCGTCTCAAATGGTGTCTGACTGGACGCACAAAGCCTTGCCTTGGTATGGCATAATTACCTCTAGACAAATGGATATGTGCTGACTATGGCTGAATTTAAAATTAGCCTGCTCTGACCCACAACCCCCAATCAATGCTAGTCACTTTATGTCTCTATTAATGAGATTCCAGCAACAATGCATGGTTAGAGGAAGCTAATGGGCTCTCACGCTATGCAGGACACCTGCAAGTGTTGCCTTAAAGAAACTGTAATGTATTGGATACAAGGCTGGGCTCAGGAAACACAAAGCTGATTTTTTGGCATACAGGATTTCAAATGCAACACAAGTCTGAGATATCAAGAATTACATCTGAAGGTTTATCTATCGGTGGAGATGAATTTTGCTCTGTTTCTTAATTCAGAAAGTAATGAAGGCTGTTCATGCTGATTGTTAAAAGGGATAGTGTCTCAAAGTGTCTTTCTTTCTTTCTTTCTTTCTTTCTTTCTTTCTTTCTTTCTTGTAGCAGTGCAGAGATAATGAGGCTGATTTCACAGGCTGTGCTGTACGTCCTGTGGTCACTGTTTGCTAATGTGCTGCTCAGCAGGACTTCTCAGCGGCAGAGGGAAGATGTGAGCACAGGTTATTCTTGTCTAGAATGTCTCTTAGACTATAAGGGTCATTCAGGGGGTCGCAGTTTGGCTGGATGTAATCAATGCATAATTTTTATACATAGAGGAGGTGTACCTCTATGGTAACTGGCTTTATAGATATCTCAATGACTTTTTATCTGACTATGGTGCTAAGCAACAGATCTCACTTTTATATTAAAGACTAATTAAAAAGCTTTCCATTGATTCTCTCCTCTTTTTTCTTTTCCCAACCATCTCCGTTCCTCTTGTTCTCGCCCTGCATGATGAAAAATGGATCAATAGGTGCTCCTTATGGAGGATAGCAGCAGATATCTACATTTAACTTCTATGAAAGCTGATATAGAATAAGAATCTTTGCAAAACCTCAGTAAAAGTGTTTGTTAGTAGAATTCATTTGTGAATGTTATTTGTCATCATGAATTTAAATTGTAACATACAAATGTTATTATTGTACTTGTGTACAATATGTTAAAACTGTAGGTCTGTCTTGAAAAGAATTGGTGCAAATTATTCATTTGTCTGAACTGTTGCTGAGCTATAATGTTTTCATCTGTTTATTGCTCTATAGCTGCAAATTGAAAAGATGTATTTGTGTTTGGGTCAAATATTTTAAAATGTAATAAATGTATATATATATATATTTTATTTTGGCATGATTTTATAACATATATTAACATATTGCAAAATGGTATTAAAATTATGTGTAGAAGTTGTTGCTTTGCTATGGGAAAGAATGTCTGGAAAAATTAATTTCATTGATGTCATTCTGAGTAACCAATATAAAGGGACCATTTTGGATCAAGTCATGCGGTCAGTATCATGTGACAGGATGTGACATCATTCAGACACCTGTAAAGGACCACATGATTGTGAAGCAAAGTAACCAACTCTCTTTTATCTATTTGAAAAATTCTTGTTTTCACTTGCTCATGTCCCGAAACATCAGGTCATTCAGTACAATCACTATAAAACATGGAAAATGTAAAATATTTTAAAAACTTGTACTAAATATAAAATGTTTGATTGTCCTTTTGCTAGCTAGCTAGCACATAATCTCATTGTTAACACTTAACAAAACTTCAAAATTAATAATATCTCCATTATGTTTTTTTACACTTTAAAAACCTTATTCGTCAGTGACCCGTATAGTTAGTGTGCAAAAACGGTGCTTTGCTTAGTAAAATGTGTGATGTGAGAGTATATGTGGCCCTTCTGTGCTACAGAAGACATTAAACTATAGGAAATCAGCTTTGGACAACAGCCAATTACTTTAGAAGTCATTATAGACATATATTTGACAGAATGTAGCAATTGACCAATCAGAAACAAGGATTACAGAGACCTGTGACAAGTTGAAGTATTTACTGTGTGAATTACATTTGTTGCCGAACACCACACATTTGTAGCAGTATGAACATGTAAAAGATAAGTAAAATTAGATGAATTAATAGATTTTGCTAATTAAAATAAAGCCAAAATAAAATAATATAATATATTAATATTAGAAAAAAAAACTTAAACTTAAAAAGTGAAAATTAGAATTGTTGCCTTGGTAACTAACTGAAATAAAACAAGTTTTAGTTGAATTTACTAAATTTACTGAAACCGAAATAAAAAATAAAGCTAAATAGAAATAAAAAAATAATAAAATGACAAAACAAAACACATTAAATCTTCAATTAAAATAATGAATGAAAACTCAAAACATAAAAATGAATTAAAAATACGAATAAATATAATGCTAAAAATAACAGAACTAATCACTGATTTGCCAAAATTTGCAAGGTTACGGTTTTTTAATACATTTAGTACCAAATCACAAGCAGAACTGTGTTTCCTTAGTTATGTTTGTGAAACAATCAGCATTCAGTAGTTTTTTTGATGGACACATTTTCATTTTTTCTTTAATTGTTTAAATATACTTTAAATTCATGGAGACTGCCATACTACAATTTTGATTTATTGTAACCTTGTCAGTCTATTATTGTGCTACAGTCAGATTTCAGATAATCCTACCCATAAACGGAACATAAAAAAAATAATAACTGTGCTTGGCCAGTTTACATATCCCTCAAAAAAAAAAGAGAAACCCTGTCTGAACGGGTGATTGTTGGCCAGATTAAGCTGAATTGAGGACCAGACTTTTTCGCCTCAAGTCAAAAGTCTGGCTAGGCGAGACTAATGAGAGTCTGCTGGGCGGCGTGTGTCATGTGATGAGACAGGTCTTTGATAGCTATGACTACAGCATCTCCACCCTGATCTCTACACATAAACACTGTCTTTGATCAGCTTGGGCTCACACACACACTCACACACAGAAAGACAGAGCGAGGATAATACTGCTCCCTGTGCTCTACAGCAGGAGATGCAAAGATTTTTCATTTCAGTAGTATTCTTGGTTTTTTATGGCTGGTGATGCTCCTGGGATTTGAGCTCATCAGGTTTTAAACTCATAAGGATGGAAGGTAGGCACGCTAGCCAGATGCTGTGTGCTTTGGTACATTTTTAAAGGAGCCGTTCTTGCAGTAACAGACAGCACATGGTAATCAACCACACTCCACTGCGCTCTATTACAATCAGACATCTCAGAGACAAGAGACGAGACAAACGAGAGTGCTTGGCAGTACTACAATAAACAATCATGCTAATTTAACTTTGCTGGATTCGACTCAACCTTTTTAAATTAAATTGTTTTGAATGTAAACTGTATTAAATAGACTTAAAGTGAACTAAACAGAGCTCAACTGTGCTGAACAGAGCTTAACCAAACTGAGCAGAGCTGTCCTTGTATTGAATTGAACTAAACTGAGCTGTGAACTCAGTTGTACTAAAGTTAGCTGCACTAATCTAAGTTGTGCTTTTCTGATGTGATGTGATCTGAACTGTGCTGTACTGATCTGAGTAGAACTGGGATGTTGTGCTGTAATGATCTGGACTGAAATGAACTAAACTGAGCTGTACTGAAGTGAAGTGTGCTGATATGAATTGAATTGAACTAAACTAAACTGAGCTATACTAAACTGGACTGAGTTGAGCTTGAATGGAAATAAACTGAACCGATTTTAATGTTGTGTTGTGCTGTACTGAACTGAACTGTGTTCAGTTTAATTAAGCTGAATTGAACTGACGTGTACTGAACTGAGAAGCTGTGTTGTATTGATCCGAACTGAACTGAACTAAACTGTGTATGAAATTAATTGAATTGAACTCAACTCAACTGAGCTGTTCTGAACTAAAGTGAGCCGTACTGAACTAAACTAATATGAGCTGTACTGAACTGAGCTGCACTGAACTGAACCGAACTAAACTAATATGAGTTGCACTAAACTGAGTTGAACTGAAATGAACTGAATTAAACTGAGCTGTACTGAACTGAGCTGAAGTAAACCATGTTGAAAGGAATTGAACTGAACTAAGCTGAATTAAACTGAGCTGTACTGAACTGGACTGATTTGAGCTAAATGGAAATAAACTGAACCAATTTGAATGTTGTGTTGTGTTGTGTGGTGCTGTACTGTACTGTACTGAACTGCCTAGTTTAATTAAATTGAATTGAACTGACATGTATTGAACTGAGATGTTGTGCTGTATTGATCTGAACTGAACTGAACTGAACTAAACTGTGCTGAAACGAATTGAATTGAACTAAACTCAACTGAGCTGTACTGAATTGAACTGTACTGTACTGTTATGAACTGAACTGAACTGCACTGCACTGAACCAAACTAATATGAGCTGCACTGAACTGAATTGAACTAAACTAATATGAGCTGTACTGAACTGAACTAAACTAATATGAGTTGTACTGAACTGAATTGAACTGAACTAAACTGAATTAAACTGAGCTGTACTGAACTGAACTAAACCATGCTGAAATTAATTGAACTGAACTAATCCCAATTGACCTGTACTGAACTGAACTAAACTAAACTGAGCTGTACTGTACTGAACTGAACTGTACTAAACTGAATTGAACTAAACTAATATCAGCTGTACTGAACTGAGCTGAACTAAATTGAACTGAACTGAGCTGAATTAAACTGAGCTGTACTGAACTGAGCTGAACTAAACCATACTGAAATGAATTTAATTGAACTAAACTCAACTGAGCTGTTCTGAACTAAACTGAGCTATACTGAATTAAACTACTGAACTGAGCTATACTGAACTCAACTACTGAACTGAGCTATACTGAACTCAACTGTTTTGTACTGAACCGAGCTGCACTGAACTAATCTAGTATGAGCTGTACTGAACTGATCTGAGCTGCACTGAACTGTATTGAACTAAACTATTATGAGCTGTACTGAACTGAACTGAAATGAACTGAACTAAACTACATTAAACTGAGCTGTACTGAATTGAACTGAACTAATCTCAGTTGACCAGTACTGAACTGAACTAAACTGAATTGAACTAAACTAATATGAGCTGTACTGAACTGAGCTGAACTAAATTGAACTGAACTGAGCTGAATTAATCGGAGCTGTACTGAACTGAGCTGAACTAAACCATACTGAAATGAATTTAATTGAACTAAACTCAACTGAGCTGTCCTGAACTAAACTGAGCTGTACTGAATTAAACTACTGAACTGAGCTATACTGAACTCAACTGTTTTGTACTGAACCGAGCTGCACTGAACTAAACTAGTATGAGCTGTACTGAACTGATCTGAGCTGCACTGAACTGTATTGAACTAAACTATTATGAGCTGTACTGAACTGAACTGAAATGAACTGAACTAAACTAAATTAAACTGAGCTGTACTGAATTGAGCTGAACTAAACCATGCTGAAATGAATTGAACTGAACTAAACTCAGTTGACCAGTACTGAACTGAACTAAACTGAGATGAACTGAACTGAATTAAACTAAACTAATATGATCTGCACGGAACTAAATTGAACTGAACTAAACTGAATTGAACTGAGCTGTATACTGAACTGAGCTGAACTAAGCCATGCTGAAATGAATTGAACTGAACTAAACGTAGCTGTACTGAACTGAACTGAATTGAATTGAACTAGACTAATATGACCTGTACTGATCTGAGTTGAACTGCCATGTGTTGTTTTGCTGAACTTAACTGTGCTGTACTGAATGGATCTGAACTAAACCATGCTGAAATGAATTGAACGGAACTAAACTGAGCTGAAATGAATTGAAATGAACCAAGGTGATCTAAACTAAACTGAACTGATTAGAATTGCAAATACCAGTAAATTGACTAGCCTAAACAATAGTAAATCACCTTGCATGATTAATTAAAATACTCTCCTCCCATAAATTTGGCATCTGAAAGGGAAACTCTTACAAATGCATATGAAATAAGGTCAGCTGCAAAAATAACTGTGTCCATGCCTTTTCAGTGCTTATTTTTCACTGCGTGTCTTTAGTAAATCCTGACAGTATAGTTTTTTTATGCCAAAAGAGGGTTTTCACTGGCACAAGCTATTAGTATATCTGGCCCATAGTGTGATTTAAGAACAAATGAGAGAGGTATCTTTATCTGTAGTATCTTTATCTGTATCTTTGTCATCTTTTGAATTTAGTATTGAACAGAAACACTTTTTAAAATATTGTTTAGAGTGTTATTTAATGCCCTGTTTAATTGTTAAAGCATAGTGAAATATTTTCTACACATGTGAACAACTCTTATCTGTTGTTCACATTTTAGAAGCTTTAGACCTGATAATTTATGACAAATGTGACACTTAGAAGTACCTTTCTGCCCTTTAATCATAGTTATTACACTGCACACAAGATCTTTATTTTTCCACAAAGACATCACTCATTTTTTATAAACTTGTCATTGTGTGATATCTGTAAAATGAGCTGAGAAACACAGAGACTGCGTGTGTGTTGTGTAAATGATGGAGGCTGCAGCTCCTTCTGCAGAGCTGAGAATGATGGACATTTTCTATTAGCCGCTCTAACGCCACTCACAGTGTGAGAGATGAATCTGTGTGCTCGTGTGTGTTTGTGTGTGTTAGACGCAACTCCAGATAGACTTCTACATTCCGCCAGACCCTGGGCTACACTATATGTAGAGAACATGATTGACAGCTCAGACAAGACACTTTATCACAGGAGAGTATGATACTGTAGGGTCAGTGATGTGCCTTTTTTAACTCATTCAAAAAATCATAAAAATTTGAATTTAAACAATGGGTCTCATTTACTAATAATTGCATGGATGAAAGGTGAAACATGTAAGAATTATGCAGTAAAATATCCAAAAACCACTAGGCCAGTGTTATATATTTTGTTCACTTGAGTACTAACAATATCCCAAATGTTTCCAACTATTTGTAAATCGTGAGAAAATTGCAATTTTAACCAAGGCTCCGGGACGTGTGAGGAGTCGCCTGTCAATTGCGTCATACCCGCGTTACCCTCGGTTTCCGGTTTATTTTGTAGAAACCATGGAAACACCAAAGACGCTTTACATGTTTTAATAGACAAGGAAAAACTGTTTGGTTACGTTTATAGACAGAAAACTAATTATTGTTATATAGCTCAACACGTTTAGTCTTATTGTTTAAATCTAATTTTCTTGATTTTTTTGTGAGTACCATGCTTTACCATGCCTCGGAGAAAAACACTATTTTGTGAAGTAGCTAACATGGCATAATCAGATGCAGCTTTATTTTTAGTAACAGTAATACAGCATTTTCTCCATCATACAATATGTTTTAAAATTAATTGCATGCCATTTATCAACACAAGCCATCCAGCATTTAATATGATATTCTAAAATCGATCTATCTTATTGCAGTGTGCAACAAGTGTCTCGCAGCAGCCACCGAGCGAACGCACACAGTAACATTATAACATAATTTCCAACACACTCAAATGTATCTAATATGATAAACGGCACTGTGTTACCTCATACTCATGACCGGACAAGCGAAAGCAGCTCCAGCGACTGTGGCATGAAGACCACATGTCCCAAGATTCCACGCTCAAACTAGGCATCATCAAGCTACGCCTTTGTTTTGAATAGGCCACTAGCGGACACAAAATTCTACATATTGCACCTTTAATTTTGTGTATTTTCACAGGAGAAAAAAAAATAACCTTAACCTGCTCTAATGTTAGTTTTGTTAATTTGGAGCATTCTAAATGAGCGATTTGTTTGCCTAAGGTCAGTAATTTGCATAAACACACCTAAACCTAAATATCCATATAAGGGTATTCCGCACAACCTTTGCTTTACAGCCTTTCGTCACTCTGATGAAGTATATGAGATAAAATATATATGTATAAAATGTAATTTTAACACTTTTATAAGGCCATCCAGAGTATGTGATTTTAAATGTGTGTGGTTTCAGTTGTTTTTTCAGGGTTTTTTTTCATAAATTTACAATAATTTTAGTCCCGAAGTTTGATGAATCATGATTTGTTCATAAAAACGTTTGAATGCAGATTTCATACTGAGATAATGAGACCCAATGACTTGCAATGGAATAATCCTCATGTATGATTAGCATGCTTTAATTTCTGAATTAAAATTTATTAGGATGATCTAAAGGTGATAAATCTATCCTGATATTATAAAGTAATATAGATCTTTAAAGGTGCCCTAGAATTAAAAATTGAATTTATCTTGGCATAGTTAAATAACAAGAGTTCAGTACATGGAAAAGACATACAGTGAGTCTCAAACTCCATTGTTTCCTCCTTCTTAGATAAATCTCATTTGTTTAAAAGACCTCAGAAGAACAGGCAAATCTCAACATAACACCGACTGTTACGTAACAGCCGGGATCATGAATATGTATGACCCCAATATTTGCATATGCCAGCTCATGATCGAGGCATTAGACAAGGGCAGCCAGTATTAATGTCTGGATCTGTGCACAGCTGAATCATCAGACTAGGTAAGCAAGCAAGAGCAATAGCGAAAAATGGCAGATGGAGCAATAATAACTGACATGATCCATGATATCATGATATTTTTAGTGATATTTGTAAATTGCCTTTCTAAATTTTTTGTTAGCATGTTGCTAATGTGCTGTTAAATGTGGTTAAAGTTACCATCGTTTATTACTATATTCACAGAGACAAGTTAGCTTTAGCCACGGAGCATACTATCAAACTCATTCAGAATCAAATGTAAAGATCCAAATAAATACTGTACTTGCGCGATTAGACATACTGCATGACGAACACTTTGTAAAGATCCATTTTGAGGGTTATATTAGCTGTGTGAACTTTGTTTATGCTGTTAAAGGCAAGCGTGAGCTCCGGGGGAGGGGAGCACGAGATTTAAAGGGGCCGCGCAGCCTGAATCGGCGCATTTATAATGATGCCCCAAAACAGGCAATTAAAAAAATGAATAAAAAAAAAATCTATGGGGTATTTTGAGCTGAAACTTCACAGACACATTCAGGGGACATATTAGACTTATATTACATCTTTTAAAAAGACGTTCTACGGCACCTTTAATATTATTTCAGTTAGTTAAAAAAAATGGGAAAGGTAAGGTTAGTCCATGATGTAAAATGTCATATGGTGCGACTCCCCCCAAAAATGAATATTTATGAATTCATAATTTGTCATATTTTTAAAAAAAATGCTTTTTACTTTGACAAATATATTCAAAAACATTTTTGAAAATAATGATTATATGTGTACTCCCACATGTATTCAAGGTGTAATGAAAATGTTTTTGCTTTTTCTATGACTGTTACACCACATCGCATGTGGTATAATGTTAAAAATGGTATAATAAATGGAGCTTGTTTTTGCTGATTATATTTTTTTCAAACCAAATATGTTTTTTAAAGATTTGTTTCTTCATCATGAACACTCTTATACAACATCGATTAATTTTTTGAGTAATGCAACATTGTAAGATGTTACATTCCTCAACACTTGTGCAGGTTTCTAAATGAGCGTCTATGCTCACAGGGTTTCAGCTCAGTCCCTCTCTCCTAATTAGAGGCTTATTATCTAAACAGCTGTCTTCCTGATGCCCACTCCAACTATGGGGGCACATATAAACTCGTGCGCACACACACACGGAGTCATTACAGACACATTAAACTATAATACAGTGCTACATCTGCCTGCTGGGCTAAAAGGTGCAGTGCTGCTGCGCGTAGCAAATAATGATTTTATGATTTAATGCAGCGTGAGTGTGAAACATGTTAACTCACCAGATGTTGCTCACTTGTTTTTTTTTTGTTTGTGTGTGAGAGTGGTCGCACACATGTTTTTTTTAGGTTTTTCTGGCTGTCCACCACCAGCCACAGGTTTAACTAGGGTCTTTATAAGCTAGTGTATAATATATATTAGTGGACTCACCAGCATCACCAGCCATATTAGTTTATTAAAGGGTTAGTTCACCCAAAAAATGAAATTGCTGGCATTAATTGCACACCCTGATGTTGTTCCACATCTGAAAGACCTTTGTTCATCTTCAGAACACAAATTAAGATATTTTTGATGACATCCAAGGTCTTTTTATTCCCCATAGAAAGCAACATATTTACCACGTTCAAGGTCCACAGAAATAGTAAAGGCATCGTTAAAACAGTCGACGTGACTGCAGTGGTTCAACCTTAATGTTATGAAGTGACGAGAATACTATTTGTGTGAAAAACAAAACAAAAATAACAACTTTATTCAACAATTTCGTATTCTTGTCACTTCATAACGTTAAAGGTGCAGTAAGTGATTTCTGAAAAACGCTGTTGGAAGTGGATCGGGCCGAGCACCAAAACACACTTGTAGCCAATCAGCTGTAAGGGACGTAATACACTAATTGGTGGGAGGGGGGTGCCTGTGTTGCATCGTGTGTTTGTGAATTCGAGGGGCGAAGTGTGATCCTTTTGTGTAGGGGCGTGTTTGTTTTGGTGATTTCAAATATCAACAGCGTTTCTCAGAAATCACTATCGGCACCTTTAAATTTGAACCACTGTAGTCACATCGACTGTTTTAACGATGTCTTTACTACTTTTCTGGACCCTGAATGTGGTAATTATTTTGCTTTCTATGGGGAATAAAAAAAAAACCCTTGGATTTCATCAGAAATATCTTAATTTGTGTTCGAAGGTGAACAAAGATCTTACGGGTTTTGGAACGACATGAGGGTCTTTTGATTAAAGGGAACCCTTTAATTAAAAGGACTTTTTGGGAACACTTTATTGTAAGGTGACGTAATTACACGTGACTACATGTACTTATTACTATAGTAATAACAGTAAATTATGCATAATTACAAATAACTAATCCTAAACCAAACCCTATCTGTAACCCTATAGTAAGTAGTTAATTGATATTACTTTGTACTTATTTGAGTAATTGCAATGTAACTATGTCACCTTAAAATAAAGTGTAACCGACTTTTTTCCTTGCTCTTTTTCTTGTGAGGTCATTCATAAATCGTCATTGTTACATTTTAATTCCTTGTTTACATGTCAACGCTGTTCATCTTTTAACAATTTGGTGTTAACCAAATTCACCAATGTAATTTAAACTTACAAGTCTTAAAGATTCAGTAGTAAAAACAGTCTGTTCAGTGTTAACACAATGGCCTAACCATGTGTGATGCAATAAAAGGATATTTGTCAAATCTCATAAATTGTCCATTTTTGTATATACAATTCCTCTTTTCTCAAAAACTTTGAAGATGTTCCTTCTGGCACCGAGGTCCTGGAAAGCAGCAGCTGTGGGACGTCATGAGAATTCAATACAGTCTGTTCCCTCTCTCTAGGGGTTCTGATGGCACCTGTTATTCATTATGTGCTCTGTACTCACTCAAGGGCAATGACACCCTGAACACTTCACTTACTCATTTTGTGTGGGTTTGTTATGAAATTCGGTGAAACTAAGTTGAGCTGCTGACATGAAGTTCTTGCCAACAACAGAAGATGAATTTGGTCCTCTCTTGACCTCTGCTCCAACTATTGGGTCTCAATTATAATAATTTTGGTGAAAAAAAGGTTCTTATTGTGAGAATATCATTGAGTAGTTTGACTCATTTGGCAAATAAGTTTGTTTGGATGGGTCATTTCCAACAGCTTTTTTAATTTATACTTTTGTTGTTGTTGTTGTTGTTGTTGTTGTTGTAGTTCCATGTTGTAGGATTAGTTTTTTTTTGGTTTTTTTGTAGTTCTATTAAAAAGATCCAGTTCAAGCGAACAAATGCAACTCGAACATCACTAGTTTGGAAAACAAGTTGTGATGGATCTTGAGGTTTGTCTTAGCAGTTGACACGTGTTTTTATCTTGCTCAAGTAACTGTCATCAAAATATGCCCTTCATAAGTCACTTCAATGATAAAGCGTCATCCAGAATGGCAGATGTAGATATAAATATAGAAATAATACTGTCAAGCCTGTGTGCGTTGTTTTTAAAAGTTAAAGTTTGGGCAAACACTCTGGAATCTAATGGAGAACAGATAGAAGGTATGGGCAACCTTTCATTTCTTGCTTAGGAGGTACGTTTGCCCTTCCAGACAATCTAACAGCTCAATTCCCAACTATGTTTACTGTGTTTGTGTGGCAGAAAGGGTGTATAAGTGTGCAGCTTTTCTACAGCCTGTTTGATTCTTCAAAATCTAGTCTTCATATTGGTTACTTTGCTCACTACCATTCAAAATGTTGGGGTCAATAAGATTTTTGAAAGAAATGAGTTTACCTGCAACTATGTATTGATGTACATTGATCAAAAGCATAGGTGGAAAATAACTAATTACAAATACTTTCGTTACAGTACTTAAGTACATTTTGCAGTTTTTCTACTTTCTTGAGTATAATTAAATTGTGGTACTTTTACTTGAGTTGAATAAAGTATTCAACTTTGCTACAATTATTTTTCACCAAAAGTACAAAGTACTTTGACAAAGGTGCTGACGGAGCAACAGGGCGAGCTGGCACTTTTCAAACTACCGCAGTGGAGCCCTGAGGTTCAGCCAATAACAAACAGGTCTGACTTGGGTGCAAAACCAATCAAAACTTCCAGTTCCCTTTCGAGGGAACTCGCGCTGCGTCGCCATGGCAACGCTTTGGGGATCCGCCTCAGCGTAAGCTCTCAACCGAAGCCCCAAAGAGAGAAAACGGATCTGAGGAACGTCATTCTCTCTAGATGGGCCTCGGGAAAAAGGTCCTGATGATCTTGTCAGGCCTCAGAGGGCGCCCCCTCCAGGGCGGGAACTTATTACAGCTGCTCCCCCGTGGAGCCCTCAGGAAATCGATTTGTTAACCCCGCCGCTCTCGGCACTTCTCACGTCCCTCAAAAGAGTTGGGGACTTACAAGCTCTTTTTGTGGCTCCATCATGCTTGGAATTTGCCCCTGGTGGCGTCAAGGCTATTCTGCACCCTAGACTGGGGTATGTACCTAAGGTACCAACTAACATGGCCAGATCCACAGTCCTCCAGGCCTACCATCAGCAGATGGATTGTAGAGGCCATATCTAAGGCATATGAGGTGCGCGGGCTGCCTTCACCTCTGCCACTCAAAGCCCATTCTACTCAAAGTATGGCATCGTCCTGTCCTCTATGGTCGGGGGCCTCCCTCCCTCCTCCCCACACACCTTTATTAAATTCTATAATTTGGATCTACCGGTCACGCCCAGTTCCCAATTGCTTATGTCCTAAGTTTGTGCCATTTTGCTTCACATCAGGACAGACATTTTGTCAGTATGGCGACACGGGTATTCATTCCCCAAAGCATTGCCATGGTGACGCAGCGCGAGTTCCCTCGAAAGGGAACGTCTCAGGTTACGCATGTAACCATGGTTCCCTGAGAGGGGAACGAGACGCTGCGTCCCCTTGCCATACTTCCTGCATACCTGTCAAACCGCTTGCTTCAGATCAGTAGCTGAAACAGCTGTGTTTGACAGCTCTTTTATAGCTTCTGCGTTCCGCCGGCATACGTCATGGGATGACGTTGCACCAATCAAGATTGGACTAGTTGTACACGTCTTCAGGAGTGCTTGCGCTGAGGCGGATCCCCAAAGCGTTGCCATGGTGACGCAGCGTCTCGTTCCCCTCTCAGGGAACCATGGTTACATGCGTAACCTGAGACGTTCAGCTGGAAGGAGTGGCGTTCCAGCCGCACTTTGACATTCAATCACTGGCGCTCGCGTTTAGATCAGTACCGCTAACGTTTCAATATTTTAGTGAATGTAAGTATGCTATGCTCATATTCTAATTTTGGTAGCTCCTGAAATGGGTCATACCATTGATATTACCAGATCACTGAGCAGTTGAACTAAATAGAAAACTTGGCTCATAAAAGGATGCAGTTGTTGCATGGATGGAGCAAGAACAATGTATGTGTTTAAAATACAGCTTGCCTTCCTTAACAATATAGTTAAACTGAATGCATGAAGCAAATTTTGTACGTAACTGACATAACATCAACATTAGTGAAATAAGATCGCATGATTTATCTGTCAATCAGATGCATGTAAAAGTGTAGTTCCTTACTATATCAACAGTGGGCTTCCAGCACATTTTCGATAGAATTAAAAAAGGGCATTTTATTTAACATGTTAACTCGTACCCCACTTTATTTTTTACTGGCACTTTTCTGTTCATACTGTTTTAATCCTAAACATTCAAATTATCTTACGTGGACCTCAATCACTCTTAGCAACAAGAATAGCTAGTTTGTTTGCTTGGCATAGTGTCAAACATAACAATTTATGAGATAAATATCAATATGAGATTAATATTAATATGTTTTGCTCCAAAATCACTATCCACCGTGTTCCAAAATATTATGCAAGTGACATATCAGTAAGATAATAAACATTCAGATTTTAGCTTTTCTCAGAAAATGTTTGTTTGTTTATTTATCCATGTCTTTTTAGATAACTGTCAATCTCAGACAAAATAATTTGCCAGATCTATGGAAACCCTACTTAGAGGTTGTTCCACATTATTAAGCAAGTCACAATTCTCATGCAATATGGGATGAAGAAAGATCTTTCTGAAGATGAAAAGCATGAAATGGTGCAATGTTGTGCAAAAGGCATGAAAACAACTAAAATTGTGTGAAAACTGAACGGAGATTATCAAATTATCATAAGATTTGTGAGTGATTTAGAGCACAGCAGAACTCGGTCTTATTAATGAAAGTTTTTGTCAAAAAAATTAATTGTATTAAAAGGGCAGCTATAAAAAAAAAGCCAGTGTTGAGCAGCAAACAGGTATTCAAAGCTGCTGGTGTCTTTGGAGTCTCAAGAAGCTCTCCATGCTGGCTGGCAGTTGTGCGTAAAGATGCATTTCAGCCACTCCAAACCAAAGCTCACAAAGATAAACATTTACAGTGGGTTTAGAAATACACTCATTTTTAAATAGTTTTATTCACTGACTAATGCCGTACTAAAATGGATGGTCTAAACGGATCGATTTCTGGATGGTTGGTGAATGGCCACCACATTCAAACAAGACTGTGATGTCAGCGGGGAGCTGGTGGGTGATGATTTGGGCTGGAATATTGGGAAGTGAGATGGAAGGTCCCTTTAGGGTCTCTGAGGGTATTAAAATGACTTTATCAAGATATGTGGAGTTCATAACTGGCCATTTTCAGCTATGGTATAAAAAGGAGGATAGTGTATTCTGAAATACAATGCACTATGCACTATCCCATGCTGCAAAAAAACGCCACGGCAATAAAACTGTTTGAAAATGTATTTCTACACCCACTGTAAATGTTTCTCTTTGTGAGGTTTGGTTAGTGGTGGCTAAAATGCAATTTTACACATAACTGCCAGCCTGCATGGAGAGCTTCTTGAGACTCCAGAGACACCAGCAGCTTCACATACCTGTTTGCTGCTCAACACTGGCTTTTTTTTTTTTATAACTGCCCTTTTAATACAATTAATTTTTTTGACAGGAACTTTCCTTAATAAGCCTTTATCTGAATGAGTTCTGCTGTGCTCTAAATCACTCACAAATCTTATGATAATTCGATAATCTCCATTCAGTTTTCACACAATATTAGTTGTTTTCATGCCTTTTGCACAACATTGCACCATTTCATGCTTTTCATCTTCAGAAAGATCTTTCTTTCTCCCCATATTGCATGAGAACTGTGACTTGCTTAATAATGTGGAACAACCTCTAAGTAGGGTTTCCATTTACCTAAGTAGACCTGGCAAATTATTTTGTCTGTGATTGATACCAGTTATCTAAAAAGACATGGATAAATAAACAAACATTTTCTTAGAAAAACTAAAATCTGAAAGTTTATTGTACTGAAATCTTACTGATATGTCACTTGCATAATAATTTGGAACGCGGTTTATAGCCTATATATAGACGTCAGTTGTGTTTGAAATAATCTCTGTGGTCCCATGTTGCTTCTTAACACAGTGTGAAACAGAAAATATATTAGGCTATGTTATAAAATTCTATGATACAGGCTATGTCGATTAGCGTTGCCTTGTAGATATACATTATTTTTATGAAAATACCCAAGATGGCTTGAAGAACACTTATAAACACAGATATATATTCTCGCAATCGTGTTTGTTGTCTTCATGTTTCAACAGACAAAACGTCTCTTAATAATGTGCTTTGTAGCATACTTTACTACTTTGTAACATAGTAACTTAGTTTTTCAGCAAACTACTTATTTATTCTTAGTTGAGTCATATTATTGTTCAGTACTTCTACTTGTACTCAAGTAAATGATTTCTTAAGTATCAATACTTTACTTAAGTCAAATTTTAGTACTCTTTCCACCACTGATCAAAAGTGACAGACATTTATTACTGTTACAAAAGATTTTTGTTCAAAAATAAACTGTTTTCTATTCAAAGAATCCTGAAAAAGAATTGATTATGGTTTCCACAAAAACATTAAGCAGCACAACTGTTTATTGATAATAATAATTAAAATCTGCATATTAGAATGATTTCTGAAGGATCATGTGACACTGAAGACTGCAGTAATGATGCTGAAAATACAGCTTTGCCATCACAGGAATAAATTACATTTTAAAATATATTAAAATAGAAAACAGCTATTTTAAATTATAATAATATTTCACAATATTACTGTTATTCTTGTATTTTTTTATCAAGTAAAGGCAACCTTGATGAGCATAAGAGACTTCTTTCAAAAAATTAACTAAACCTAGTCTGCTGAATGTTGTATTTGGTTTTGGATTGTACTTTTACATTTGCTTTACATTTACATCATATATAGGCTATTAAGGAGCGACCAGCACTGATAATGCACCATACACATCTTCAGAAAATGTGCAAAATCTAGTTAATCTCTGCTGCACATCTCCTGTTCACCCATAGAGGGCGATGAATCTCTTCCCATCCTCCATCTCGTACACAGGGAGAGAGAGCTTTGTGATAGGTTCCCACTGTTAGGGCACGTTTCTTCTGCAGCGTCTCAGTGCTCAACCTCTCTTTCTCTCTCTGTCTGTCTCTCTCTCGGTCACTGCAGAGCGACACTCTGTTACGGCAACGTGCAGAGAGACAGCCTGTAGCACTGAACCCATCTAACGCTGCTAGGAAACCTGCACACTGTGGCCGCAGACCTGTGGAGACCTGGACTGCACACACTCACACGCATGCAATCACAGACACGCTCAAATCATCGCCTGCAACATCTGGCTGAACCGTGCAAGAGAAGTGCTGTTCCATTGCGCTCTGTGAGTCGACGAAACGTGTGCGTGTGTGTGAGTGTGTGTGTGTGTGTGTGCGCAAGGGATTTGAGGCTTCAGGGTCTGCAGTCTTTATTTATTTCTCTTCATGGAACTGAGTTTGTGAGACTCATCAATTTGTGTGTCATTTGCTGTTAATTTCCTGCCCTGTTTCATCCAAACAGAACTATGTGCCGATGATGTCTGGGTTGGATTTTAACACGATTTGATTGTAAAGCAGAGGTTTTCTTTAACTGACTGTGTGCGTGTGTGTGTGTGTGTGTGTGTAAATAGCATGATTGTCATGTCTAGTTAATCAGTATGTCTGAAGTAGGTTATTCTAAATGCATCGAGTTTGTTCTACATGGAGTTCTTATATCCACCGATGTGCATACATGAATCGATGAGTGATATGTGTGTTTGGTGGGTGCACATTTGAAGCATGAAAAACTGGTTTCTGAAACCCACATGAGCACAGTTACTAAGTATGACGTCTTTTTCTATAATGTCTTTTCGGTTTTTACGACATGTGACTTCGCCGGTGATGTCTTGCGTTTCAACCAGCTTGAGTGCATTTAAATTGTGGTTTAAAGAAAAGTTGACCCAAAAATGAACATTCCATGTTCTTTCAAACCCATTTGACTTTCTTTCTTGCATGGAACACAAATTAAGAAATTTTGAAAAATGTTCATGCTGCCCTTTTTCATACAATGAAAGTGAATGGGAACTGGAGATTTTGAGCTCCAAAAAGGTAATAAAAGAACTATAAAAGCATAATACAAGTAATCTGTAGGACCTGTATGTCTTATAAAAGGCATATGACAGCTTTATGTGGGGAACAGACTAAAATTTTGTTTGATAGCTGTGGTCACCTTTCAAGTGGATAGGGACTGGAATTGTCACTGAATGCCATAAAAGCATCATAAAATAAGCCCAAATGACTTGTGCACTGTATTCCAAGTCTTCCAAAGATATATGATCGCTTTGTGTGAGGAACTAGATTTAAAATAATAATAATAAAGCCTATATTCTCTGAATTGTACGCTCCAACGTAGATCTCAAATCTTATCCGTAGATCTCAAATATTTGTATTCAAAACTGAGAGTGAATCACACCAAGTACCAATATACACACACTAAAATGTTCATTTCCGGGTGAACTGGCCCTTTAAGGATGTAAGCTATACTGTGAATTTTACTTATTGCTTTTCAAAAACTTGTTTGTTGGGATGTTATAGAAATTTGTAGAAATTCAGTAGTCCTGAATTCGACACACCAAGTTTTAATATACTCATGGTCAAATGTTCATTTTTTTTGGTGAACTGGCCCTTTAAAGATGTAAGCTTCACTGTGATAATTACTCGTTTTTTCTAAGGATTAAGAATTTTTATTTTTTTATTTTTTTCCTAATTTGCAAACACTTCAGTGTTCATTTTTGGGTGAACTTGCCCTTTAAGGATCTAAGCCTTACTTTTTTTTTTTTTTTTTTTTGAGAAATTTGGAGAAATTGTTACCTGTTTAATGCAACACATTACGGTTGAATATACACACTCTTTATTTTTAGGTGAACTGGCCCTTTAAGGATTTAAACTTTACTGTGAAAAAGTGTTTTTTGTTGTTTCACTGGCTTTTTTCCATATTCCCTCATCTATCTCTCTCTGTTTTCCCCCTCTCATTCTCACTCTCTATCCGTCTGTCTGCTGATAAAGCACATTTTCTAACCCCCTCCCCATTTCATGACAGGATGTAATAATGATGACGACGTGTGTATGTGTGTGAGTGTGTGTGTGTATTTATGACTGAAGTGCCCCATGGGGATCCCTGCACACTTATGTGTTCAGATTCCAAGTCTTTTCTATGTACTAGAAAACATATCAGTGTGTGTGTGTATCCATGACTTTGTGTGTTTATACTGACAAGAAATAAACGAAACAGGAAGGAAAGACCCTCTTAGAAGCCTGAAAAAGCTTTTTGGCCACAGAACAAAGTGGAAACTATCACAGACGTATTCTCACAGCTCTTCAAGCAATCGCTTTCAGGTTAGGTTTTTGTATCGAGTGACTAAATCATGGTTTGCTGCAGTATTGTCAGGCCTTTTCCCCAGAAAATAGAATGGCTACACACACATTCACGTAATGGAGTCCTTTATTACTACAGAAAAACTGCACACAAAAGCATTTCTTCACAGAGTTTATTGTGAATGTGAAGTAAACGGCAAGGAGTCTGTTATCAGATGAGATTGTATCGCGGTAGAGGGTCATCTAACCGCCTGTGTGTATGTTTGTGTGTGTGTGTTACAGGAGGTGTTGTGGATAAAGATCTCAGGCAGTATCTCAACCTGCGTTTCCAGAAGGGCTCTTTGGACCACGAGCTGCAACAAATTATTCGGGACAACCTCTATCTTCGTACAGTACCCTGTGAGTAACTCTTCACCCTGATTTCTTTAACCTTCGACACTGCTGCCCTCACTGGCTTGAAGGCCTGGCTACTGACTTTTTATTGATGAAGTCCTGGCTGATATTGTCTGATCACTGCAATATATATACAATTGTTTGAAACCTTGCAATGATGCTGCCACAATTCTATGGGATGGTTGGCAAAGCTTTGGTAAGGAGTTGCTAGAATGCACTTGGTGGATGCTGACATGTTGGTAAGTGATTGCTAGGTTGTTTTTCAATTTTATGGACCATCTTTGATATTACTTTGGTCATTGTGCTATGGTTACTGGTAAGAGAATATGGGCTGAACTCATGTTACACGTTCATACAGACAGTATTCAAGACGCTAAAGTAAGTTGCTGTTTGAACCAGACATTTCGAGACTCTCACCTGTTTTATAGAAATCATAAGTATTGGCCAGTCTTTATAGTTATAATGAGGTGAAGTTTGTTTTTTTGGAGTTGTAGTCCGCAATTAAAGAGGTGTTTTGAAAAATAATACACAATATATGCTGTGTGTTTGGACTCCACGACACTTGAAAGGATTTCCGTGAGGATTTTGCTCAAGTGAAGCCCTTGTGTTATGTGTGAGAGCAAGCGAGAGAGTGAAAGAGAGAGAGTGTGAGTGATTACTGTCCAGCTGAGAGACTGAGCTGTGATTCCATTAGACCAGAGAGCGACACGTGAGATCCGTACCCAGGAGAAAGAGAGTGGTTTGGAGAATACAGATGAGAGAGAGAGGGATGGACTGACAAGAGATTACGATAAAAAAATGAGACTGAGGTGTGAGGACCTTAGATGAAATGCCTCAGATGTCGGATTCATTGAACGCTTGCGAGAGAAAAAGAAACAAGGACACTGATAGCTTGAAATAAGAAGAGCAAGATTGAGGTAGAGAGGAAGAAAGATTGGATAGTTTGAAAAAACCCATGCATACAAATTTATTTTCATTCATTTTGTAATGCAACAGCTCTGTTCTAAAACCTACTGTAGTGAGCTGCCTACTTAGAAAATATTTTAAGGGCATCATATATGTGTGCTAGCTATAAGAAGATCATTTCAAATGGTGGCCAGCATAATTGCATTCTAACATATATCATTTTGGCAATTCCACTGTGAAAAGTGGTGAAAACTTTCCTCTAAGATGGTGGATGGATTTTTACTCAATAAAAATAACCATGGTTTTACTACAAATACAACCAAAAAAAACATGGTTCTTGTTATTATTCCATGGTAACTACAAATTAACCATGGTTTTGCTACTAAAACCATAGTTTAACTAAGGTTTTTCTGTGGTTATACAAATGGTAGTCAATGCACCAAAACCATGGTTTTACTATGATGGTTAATTTTCGTACGTAGTGTTTACAATGTAGTTAAATGACAGCTAATGAGATGTACTCAAACGGTTTAGATCAAATTAACACTTTTATCTTATTTTTGTAATTTTATTTTACATTCACAAAAAAAAAAAAATTGAAAAAGAAATTGACTGTTATGCATTTTTAAGGTTAGTTATCAGACTGCCAACGATTGTCATGTGGTTAGCATAGCAATATGCTAATAGCACACTTTATTAAAATCAGTCATGAGGTGCGGTTCATGTTTGATTCATGTAAGGATCGCTTTCTTATCTGGCACATTCCAGTAATCACAATATAGTCCAATTATTCAGTCTGTTTACTTTTGTATTGTCACATTCTAAGCTTAGCACCATGCTAATGAAATCAATTGTTTAATAAACGTGAGGAGTGCTGTTTTTTATCTTAAAATGGCCAAATATCGATCAATTATTTGTTGTGTTACTCTTCAATTTTCATGCTGTTAGCTAAGCAACATGCTAACATCACACTAAAGGATTTAATAGTGAGGTGCGACTCTAGTTCTTAGATTAGCATTATGCTAATGGAGTCAGTCGTTTGATCAGTGTGAGTGCTATTTTGTCTGCCACATGCTAATAATCACAAATGGCATATTAAGGCTGATTTATACTTCTGAGTCGAGTGTACGCCGTAGCAACGGCGAAGGCTGTGCGTAGCACGCGTAGCCTACGACGTAGCCTGACGTGCACCTCTTCAAAAATGTAACAACGCGTCAATTCTACGCGGACCGCAAGCGCTCTGATTGGTCTGCTAGAACCCCTCCCTTGGGTCAAAAAACTGGCGTGGAGCGAGCGCTTTTAACTTCACTATGAATGAAAAAACACTCTGTTTCAGAGGACACATGAAGTCAAACTGCAACAAAAGTCATTACCTATTTGCTGCTTCTCTGCCGTTTCTGTTTGTAAGCTTCTCTGACAACGTACATGACGAGCTGCTTCTTCTTCGGCTTTTGTTTTGATACTCAACATGACCGCGGACACTGCCTACTAGTGGTCTGCATGCACGTCGACATGGACAATGACGCAGAAGTATAAATGAAAACAGACGCATAGCCTACGGCGTAGGTCCGACGCTGAAGTATAAATCAGCCTTTACTTGGCATATTACTAATTTCATGTTTTTAGCATAGCATCCTGCTAACATAACACTCTGTTGTTGTTCATACCGGTAATCACAAAATGCCCAAATATCGAACAAATATTTGTGTTACTACTTATTAGATTAATGCCGTTATCTTAGCAACATGCTAACGTTACATTGGATTAAATTGTGAGGTGCGGATCTGCTGATGAGCATGCTCTATTTTTGTCAGGCTATCATCTCAAAATGCCCAAATTGTTGTCACGTGACTACTTTAGCAACTTGCTATAGTCAAACTCTTTTGGAATGTATTGTTGCACATCTTGTGTGATGTGTGAAGCTGTTGCCTATGTAGAGAGTTCCAAATCAGTCACTTATGAAGCACACTTTTGTAGCTATTTTGGTTTGTTGCAAATTCGTACAACATCATTTATATGTTTTTTGTCTTTTCTCATCCCACTAAGATGTAGGTTAAGATTGGGATTAGAGATGGACAATCATACTTTTTTTTCACACAAATTGTACATTTTTATGTGAATCACATTTTACAAATTTGTGCAAAAATGCACTCTCATTAAATACCTAGATTTTCTCCTGCGATCGGGTTGTCAATTTTAGTTTGGATGTTGCTTTTGAAGCCCATTAGATTTTGGAACAGAGTTTATATTTCACAGAATATTATTACTGCAGAATTGAGTTTGTGTATGCGTAAATCCTAGAAAGACAGTGACTCCAGAGGAAGTTGAGGATGTGTCCCCATTGCCGTCACATTATCAGTCGTGTGATTGGCTGCTTGCTGAGTAATGACATTAATGCTCATAATCACAGAACTGTCTCATGAATTATTCAGCAGATCTATTACAGCTTAGGGTGCCATGACAGGTTAGGCCTGCCACACACACACACAGGGGGGAGACAGGGTGACATTAGAAGTTGTTAGTGCTGACATTGAACCTCTACAGAAATGAGAATTGAGGCACTATTATAAATGGGGGATGCAGTGTCCTCTAATATTTAACAAGAGATAGTGTCTTTCTAAAACATATTCATGTTGACCACTGTGCATATATGTTGCATCCGAAATCAAACACTTCCCTGCTATATACTACATGCATGCCAAAGAGTAATATGTCCGAATACATAGTATTCGAAAAACAGTAGGCGAAAAGTACCTGGATGACCTACTACTTCTGCCGAGATTCTGAAGTGCGCATACGATGGACACCATGAAGCCACGGTCACATGACGGTGACAACAAGGCAGAAGTAGTAACGTCTGAATTTCATTCATACTACACACATTCATACAGAACATACTTTTTAACGATCACGAAGTAAGTTTCAAATAAGATGTGTAGTTCCTACTTTACAGTATGCGATTTCGAACACAGCAATTGTCATTCTTGTGTTCCTGTCTTTCTTTATTCACTTCTCACTTTATTTTATAAAGTAAGAGTGAGACCTAAAAATGAAAATTCTGTCATTATTTACTGATAATGTCGTTCCAACCCAGATTCTTTTTTGAAACACAAAAGGAGATGTTTTGTAGAATGTTCACGCTGCTCTTTCCCATACATTGAATGCATATATTAACTAGAGACTGGCCAAAAAAGCTCTAAAAAGGACAAAAGATAGACAGAAGAAGTTCATAGTTGTTGGAACAACATGACTTGAGTAAATGATGACAGACTTTTCATTTTGTGAAATATTGGTGAACTATTTTTAAGGGTGGTGTGTTTGTCGTTGTGGAGTCTGTAAATCCAGAATGTTTGAGGGAACATTTGAAGTCTCGTATAACAAGACTGAAGCAGGTCTCATTTTCACTTCAGAACACAGAAATGTGGATCAGGCTTTTTCCAAAGCACCTGCCACCACGAACAGTCTGACACATTTTCAGAGCAAACCCACATACCTGAAAAATTGAACAAGCTTGAATTGCCAGTTAACGATACCTAGAGTTCTCTATAACTCCCTTGTTACTGAGCAAGACTTGAATGTAAAAGTCTCTGCCCTCAAATCCAAAGCTCTGATTTTGATTTTAAACAACATTTTAGACCACACATGCCTGAAGTATCATTTTTAGATCTCCTGAATTGATTCTTTGAAGAAGTCTGAAGAAGCGGTTTCATCATTCCAGTTATCAAAAATGGATGTATACGATTCTCCAAGGCTCACATTCTTGGAGAGATTAAACATTGCGTTATTAAAGGGAAGATTATTACGATGAATTAATTCCCTAGATACTCTGTTTGAATTGGATTTAATTATATTTGTCATGGATATGGAAGGATCTAGTTCTTTCAAGTCAAAATAAATTTTAAATTGACCCTAGTAACTTTAATACACATTCCTGACCTTATCGTGCACAATTCATCAAAAATTAATAACTATACCTTCTCTGAATTGGCTTTGCTTTAGTTTTCGTCTGACTTTACCTTAACTGTCAGTTAATGTTGCACACACTGCCACACTGCAAAAAGGTTATTTAAGTTTTTTTTTTTTTTTTTTTTTTTTTTTTTCTCTAGAACAAATATCTAAACATCCTTAAAACAAGATACATTTATTCACGGCTTGTTTTCAGAGAATTTATCTCAAGTGTTTTATTGTTAGATGTGTAAATCTAAACAAATCTAGGCAAATTGACTGAGGTTTGTTTAAAACAATCAAAAACAGTTTGCTGATGGGATGAGGAAAATATATTTTTTTCTTAATATGTTAATATTATAAATAAGTATCTCATGCATCTCAATTAGTATCTCATGCCATTTTGCTTCTTAAAGGGATAGTTCACCCAAAAATGAAAATTCTGTCATCATCAAACCTATGACTTTCTTTCTTCTGCTGAACACAAAAGAAGATATTTTGAAGAATGTCGGTAACCAAACAGTGGTATCAGTATTTTTTTCCCCATACCGTGGAAGTCAATGTGGCCCATCAACTGTTTGGTTACCGACATCCTTTAAAATATCCTCTTTTAGGTGAACTATCCCTTTAAGTAAATTTATCTTGTTTCAGAGATGTTTAAATATTTGTACTGGAAAACAAGACTGATTAAATATGCTTTTTTGATTTTTTTCTTTCTTCTGTGGAACAGAAAATGAATGATTTTTTAGCAGATATCTACAACTAGCAGCATGTCCAAGCTGCCATCAGTGAAATTGAATGATGATGACCAAAGTTTTTCTCGCTCAAAGCTATTGTGTGGCTTACCAAAACATGATATAGTGCACAAGTTGTTTGAACCACATTTATAAAACACTTTTTCACATTTTTGTCCTTTTTGGACTTTGACAGCCCCTGGATCCCACTTTCATTGAGCAGCTCAAACATTCTGCTAAGTTTCTCTTTTTGTGTTCCACGGAAGAAAAAGCGTTGTTTTTGAAAGAGATTCAAATGCTTACCAAGTCCATATTTATTTGAACAAAAATACAGTAAAACAGTAATATTATGAAATATTTACAAATTTGAAATGACTGTTTTCTATTTCAGATTTTCACCATCATTACTTCAGTCTGCAATGTCACACAATCTTTCAGAAATCTTTCTAACATGTTAATTACTTGCTCATGAAACATTTTTTTTTTTATTATTATTGAATTTTTATTTATTGAAACCGGTTGTACTGCTGTCATCAATAGAATGAGTATTCATTTCTTTAAAAAAAAAAAATCTGACTGACTTCAAACCTTTGAATGGTAGTGTACATTAGTCTTTCAACCAGTTGCTCTTTTTCCTTCTTTTTTTCCATTTCATCTCAGTGTTCTTTTTCATTTAATTTTTCAGTTATAATCTCTGTTAGTGTTTTGATTGACCTTTTCTTTCTCTGTATCCACCTGTCTGACTCTCTGTCTGTCAATCTCTGCCTCTCTTTTGCTCTTTCTAGCTCTGTCTTCCACTCTTTTGGCATGTCATTTTGTTTCTGTCTCGGTTGTGGTACTTAAGCGCCATGATGAGGGCTTTAGGGTTTCCATGGTAACTGCCGTCATCACCCCCCAACCCCCCTGCAGTCTGCGTCAGACCAGTGACGTCTAGTCCCCCTTCCACCCCATTCCTTCACCCAGTCCTCCATCCTTTATATGAATACACAGGAAGTCAAAAAATGGGGCTGCTGTTGTAGATCTCTTACGAAACAGGGCTATAATTGGCCAGGTTGCATGTGCATTGTGCGCTCTGATTGGAGGACGAGAATCTGAGAGCTCCTGGCGTGAGATGAAGAAACGTTTAACTGCAGATGAGGTCAGTGAGGAAGTCATGGAATGAGACCAAAGACAAGTATGTGTGTGTTTAAGTTTGTGGACTCTAAGGGGTCATTTTTCTTTTGTTACTGATGTGCCTTTCATGCCACATGGCTTACGTCCAGATAGAGATTCATTATAGCAGATACACTCAAACACACTTTAGAGCACAATGTTCTGCACTCACAGTAATTCTCATGAAACCTTGACCCCTTATAAGATAAGAACTCTAATAATAAATAAGATTTTGCCCAAAGTAAATTAAACCCATTTTAGGACATTATTTTCTGACATTATTTTTTTGGACAATCCTCACAAAATTAGTAATATTATTATTATTTTTTTATGTTTTTATATTATTGAAATGCAGTAGTAAAGTATTTGTTAGAGCTTTATACCTATCAAAATAACCATGCTGATTTGTATCATATATATTTATATGTATGTGCTAATTTGCATGAATTTTGTTAATACATTTTTATTGCATATTATCTATCTTTAAAGCTGCAGTCCGTGATTTTTGGCCCTCTAGCGGTTAATAAACAGAACTGCACGTGTCTTGCGGAAGAACATTGTAGCCGGAGCTACTTTTCTCTGTGTATGTCTATGGCGAGTCACGCAGTTACTGTGATACTCTGCGGCGAGTCCTACCAGTCCGGTCTGAAATAGTCTGAATATAAACACTTATTATAAGTGTACCATAATGATTCAGGGTAAGGTTAGGGTTAGGTTTGGAAAATGGATTCATGTTGTACTTTCTCATTATATAATTTTTGTAAATTTTGAACACAAAAAAAAAAGTTACGGACAGCAGCTTTAAAAAAATAATATTAATAAATAATAATTGATTGTAGTAAAATTAACATATAACTCCACTGCGTTAGTGTTTGTACATTCAATAAAAATATATATATTTGTACATTTAATATAAAAATAAACATCATTGTATTTGTTTTGACACATCACTTTGTTTTCTTTATGCAAAATAATATTTCTTAATTATTTCTTTTGATTTTAGGATAAAATATGATCAGTGTTATTTATATTCTATTATAGTATCTATTCATATTTTAAGTTAGCTTTATTATATATATTTTCAGTTTTCATTTTAGTTTGTTTCAATAATTTATATATTTATATATAGCATTAAATTATTTTAATTTCAGTTTTAGTATTAGTAATTTTAGTATTTTAACCCTGCTCATATGCAATAGATCACAGTTCCCCAAACAATCCCATCATCCATTTTCCTCTGTTGCAACTTATTTTCTAAATACCACTGGCATTCACTTTTTAGCATTTCATTGCCTATTTTGTCTTTCATGTGTGTATTTCCCATTGAAACACAAAGATGTATCTGAAATATATATAATAGCTATTTGATAGATCAGATCACAAATCATATTTGTGTAGGTCTATGCCCTTATGAACAAAATGAGTCATCAATATCCTTCACCCTTTTCCTGAAAGAGAAAGACTGTTTTTGTCAACTTTTAAGAGTATGCTATCTAGATTAGCCTCAAAGATAACATGCTGAACTAAGAGCCTCAAAACTCCAGTTTTGATTGCATGTGGTTTATAGTATTCCTGTCCTAGTCATCATTACAGATCTCCTAAACTCTCTTTAATGTGTTCATATACATCTCAGACGCTGTGGTAGAGACCCTTTATCTTTTAAAGCTCATGTTGTGGATGTGGCCTAATCTGTTGACAGTGATGTCTAACTCTGACATGCTCGCCAGCTTTCTGAAGTCTGTGTGGCACAGCTGCAGTCAGTGTCGAATGCAAACCACACTCGGTGAGCCAATTATAATCTCCTTATCTCCAGAGTACAACACAAGCCATCCTGGAGTAAACACACACACAGCCAAACTTCACCACAGATCCCCCATGATCCTTTAGAACATGTACCCCAAATAGCCTTTCATAAAAAAAAAAAAAAAAAAAAAAAACTCTAAACAAAACTGTCCTGTGGATGTGTCTGGTTTTCATTGGGTGTCCTTGAATGTTCCTTCTTTGCAGTTACTTCCATTCCAGACAGTAACTTTTGGAGATTGTTTGGTGCAGACATGCAAATGGACACTTGGAATCAATCAATCAATCAATCAATCAATAAATCAATAAATCAATCAATCAATCAATCAATTAGCCAATCTGTCAGTCAATCAATCAATCAATCAATCAATCAGCCAATCTGTCAATCAATCAATCCTATCTATCTATCTATCTATCTATCTATCTATCTATCTATCTATCTATCTATCTATCTATCTATCTATCTATCTATCTATCTATCTATCTATCTATCTATCTATCTATCTATCTATCTATCTATCTATCTATCTATCTGTCTGTCTGTCTGTCTGTCTGTCCTTAACATATATTAAAATAGAACACAGTTATTTTAAATTGTATTACTATTTCACAGTTTCTACTGCATTTTTGAACAAGGTACTTCAAAAAAAAAATAAAATAAAATAAAAATCTTACTAACCCCAACTTTTGAATGGTAGTCTAATAAGCATTGAACTCCCCAAAGTCTGAACTATGTTTATCAGAGTCAGATCTCTAATGACAAGAACATGTGGTGTGTTTGTTACCCTCTATAGAGTCATATGAAACTCAGTGGCTATTTGTGCTATCTGTGCCTCTACTGTTGGACTCACATTAAAAGACACATGCAGTAAGGGAATAAATCAAAATGACTTTTAATATTGTTCTGCCAATGCTGTACTTGTTTGTGGGCAGGATACGATTTCTTGTTAGTTTGGATAGGGAAAAAGCAAGTCAGTTCTGTGAGGGTCCACGGACTGTCAGCCAAGCACCAGCTTTGCCCCCGAATTTGGAAATGGGGAATAATGTGACATTTGGTGACATAATGACATGAAAACTTATTCTCTGAGGAATTTTCTACTTTCAAAGTCACTAAAATCTTCCCATAACTCTCCCTTCAAGGTGTTCCGGTCCTAATTTGAAGTCAATCCAAAGTCTACACTGTGCCAAATTTTAGATGTATGCAAATTGTTATGTCCCTTGTGATTTGCTTTTCAGGTGAATCCAGCTGTTTTAGAAGGTTGTGAAAAATGTGGCATAGTGTGAATATATATAGTGCATTTCAGTCAGGATGTGGCCATTGTATGGAGAGTGTAAAGTGTACATCTATGGACAGTGGACATTTGGGTATTTTTGCCACTCTTTAATGCATCTAAGAGTGATTTGCGTGGAGTGGGATGGTAGTGTAGAGATGGACAAAACACTCCACTCCATTAATATTCATGCAGCGACGCATTTCAGCTGAGGAGAAATGGCGCACTTTCAAACAAACATGAGCCCCATCCATTATTCAAAGCCACTGGACCTGTGCTTATGCACTCACACAATCACAACAAACACACTCCCCACAAACACACATGCACACACACACACACACACACACACACACACACACACACACACACACACACACACACACACACACATATGCTTGTCTCCTCTCGGGAATACTAGAGAAAAGCAAAACTTTATGTGGATAAGGCCTTGAGTGGGACTACAGAATTAATATGAGCTCTACCAGTGTTTCAAGAAATCTGAACATAGGACAGTCTGACACTTCAACTGTTGTTTTACTCTTGAGACATTCATTTTTGGAGATACCCTTATATGAAAAAATTTCACAAAAACGTCAAAAATATAATTAAGATACATAATTAAGAACATAACTAAATATTTAAGAATTTTGCATAAGTACAAAATAAGTCCCAAGACCATGAAGATTTTCAGTATTTTGACAATATTTCTAATGTCAATTAATAGGTTTTCTCCCACCAGTCCCTGTACAATACCCTTTTAAATGGAAATGATATTTTCCAGACAATAAATACTATTGTAATATATAAATACTTTATTACAATAAGTATATATTTGTAACGGTGCTTGCAGGAATGCAGATGAAGGCAGAAGAGCTTCCAAACGTCAAACATTTAATTATAATCCATAACAGACAGACAGACAGACAGACAGACAGGCAGGCAGTGCAAATACATTGGTATTACGGTGTCCGGACGAGGAGTGCAGGATAAAGGAACAACTTAAGTAGTAAACACAAATGAGGGTAATAACCAAACACAGCTGAAACATATGAACTAATAATGACAGTGACTCAGGAGACAGATGAGTGATGGGAATCTGAACAAAGACACGTGACAAAAATGAAGACAAACTGAATGTCCATAAAACAGAAACCAACAAAACATAATGGTGACATATCAGGTTTTGGAGGAAGACGAGGTGATGGAGAAGGGATGGTGAGAGGCAGATGAGGGGGGAAGATGACAGGATGAGGTGAAGGGCTGGTGACGGCATTATGACACAACGGGATGGTGATGACAAGACGACGTCCCCTTGGCGACCATGGTGGAAATAGTCCAAAGGCACAGACCCAGAGCACCCCAGTGACGACACCCCACGAAGGAGGAGCCCAGATGTTGGTAGCTTGGCTGTCGGCAACTGCGCGACAACCAACGGAGGCCGATGGCACAGACCAAGGAGACCCAGGCGATGTCACGGAGACGGGCACCGAAGATGGAGCCAGAGTACCCGAGGACAGGGGCAACGCTGGTGAGACCGAGGACAGAGGTGACTCCAGAGGGAGGAAGGAGCCCAGTACAGCTATAGGGACAGAGCGCAGTGGATGGTCTAGATGTCCGTGGCATAGGCAGAGTGACGACAGACCAAGAGGGAGCCGGTAGGATGAGGGAATCCAGTGGAATCACTCGGATGAGGGACCTTGGAGGAGCCAGGGCGGAGCCGATAGGTCGACGGGCCGAGATGGAACGAAGGGATCTGAGGCTGAAGGTGGAGCCAGACTACCCGAGGACAGGGCCGAAGCTGGTGAGATCAAGGACAGAGGTGACTCCGGAGGGAGGAAGGAGTCAGCTGCAGCCGTAGGGGAGAAGGGACAGAGCGCAGCAGATGGCCCGGATGTCTGTGGCTTAGGCAGAGCAACGACAGATCAAGGGGGAGCCGGTGGGACAAGGGAACCCGGTGGAGTCACTCGGATGAGGGTCCATGGAGGAGCCAAAGGTGGGAGGAGCCAGAGTGGAGCCGACAGGTCAACAGGCCGAGATGCTACGAAGGGATCCGAGGCCAGAGGTGGAGCCACCGGGATCGGGATGCAGTGCTCTCCAAACATCTAACGATAGCCTCCCTCTAATTTAGTCCATTGGTGTTTGGGAGGTTGACGGAATGATCGTAGTTGGCCCCGATCCAGAAAAATGACTTAAGGGTCTTGTCGTCATAGGAGCAGGTGAGTGCATGACGACTGTGAATTTAAAAAAATTCTGAATCTCATGAGGCACTGCAGCGAATTGAGCTGCGTAATCCATTCTTGGTCCGGTCATCTGTAATGATGCTTGCAGTAATGCAGACGAAGGCAGAAGATAAAGGTTCCAAACGTCAAACGTTTAATTATAATCCATAACAAACAGACAGACAGACAGGCAGGCAGGCAGGCAACAGAACAACTTAAGTACTAGACACAAATGATGGTAATTAACCAAGCACAGCTGAAACATATGAACTAATAATGATATTGACTCGGGAGACAGATGAGTGACGGGAATCTGAACAAAGACACGTGACAAATGAAGACAAACATTAACAGAACATAATGGTGACAATATTATAATTATTATAAAATATGATTTATGAAAAATAATATTTTCTATACCCCCTAAAACACACTCATGTTTGCTTTGCTTATCTAAATGAAGAAATATCATACACTTAAATTAACACTATTTTGCATTATTTAAAATATATTTAAATATATTATGTACTTTTGCTTTAGAATTCATTTTTTACAAATGAGGACATTCTCATCCTCCCCCCAAAGGCAGTTTTTGTCACATTTAACCAACTTCTTGGAACAAATTTGTAACTAAAGCTAAGCAACCCACATACATACACACATCCCTGCATGAGAGTACAGCTCAGAGCCGGTGACTCATTGAGCTACAAAACCCAAATCAATTCACAACCCCACAGCACTTTACTAAAACCCTTTGACTTCACTGCCAGAACTCGAGAAAAGGGTAAGAGGCGAGGCATAGGGTCAAAAAAGGAGGAAACATGAACCAATCATGAAGTTTAGAAGAAGAGAGCAGGAGTGGAAGTCGGAGGGTGGCTTGTCCCTTGCGTCTTTCTTTAGTCTAATTAAAGCATGATTCAGAACTCAAGAGGCTGCTGGGCTTTAGTGAGTGTGGCTACTATAATGCTTCTGTGTGGTAATTACCGCAACCCAGTGCTATGATGTTAGGACGAGGAAAAAGTGGCAATGGAGGATGTCAGCAAGCCAACTGAGCGTGTGAAGGATGGAAGGAAGTGCTTTGATTGTCTGTGAGAAATTCTGTTCCTACAAAACAGGATGAGACAGCTTCATTACTTTGATTAGTTGTTGTTATTTATTACAGGACTGATGGTTAAACATCATGCTGACTTCATCTCACTGGCAAAACTCGCCAAAACAATACTAGGAGTGCTTTGAGTGGTTGTCATAGCATTGTTAACATTTTTGAAAAAATGTTGCGGTTTGGTTCCTGTTCCCGGTTGTTTTAAATAACTTGAAACATCAACAGTTTGTTACAGGAAATTGGTTAGTTTTGAAATGTGGCAGTAAAAAATGTGTTGTGTTTGCCTGATTAAAAAAGTCTACTTAAAAAAATAGCA
The DNA here is from genome assembly GCF_018812025.1 of Megalobrama amblycephala. Taxonomy (NCBI): domain Eukaryota; kingdom Metazoa; phylum Chordata; class Actinopteri; order Cypriniformes; family Xenocyprididae; genus Megalobrama; species Megalobrama amblycephala. Next base: position 19,944,343 of record NC_063057.1, on the reverse strand, counting down.
CACCTCTCCTCAGCAAGCTACTTGATCTAAGGTATCATTTATGTCCAGAGTTTAATACTTAGGATTAAGAAGTTAGTTCAGATCCTTAAATCGTAAATATCAACAGTTCCAGGTTGTGATTTGTTTGTTCATGATTTACTATGGGATTCTGGCTGTGATCGACTCAGGAGGTGGGCTTATTAAAGAATAGCCCATCATAATAATTGAAACTTACCAGACAAACTGTGCCAGTACGGCTCAAGTGATTTTACTTACCCGAGGGCTGTATTGATATTCATAAGCTCTGAGAAAACTCTGCTTATGAGGAGGTGGTAAAGTGAGGCCTGAACTGTGAATGAATGTCAGACACTTAAAAGTTAGCTAGTGACTTTAAGACTTAGAGGACAGGCTTGTGATGAATATGAATGATGGTAAGGCTTGAAAACATCCTAAACCGCCTAAGAACAGACTCTTTAATCTTGCTTCTGAGAAGGTAGTCTCAGACTCGAGACCATGCACACATAGAGTTCAAAGACCCTGTGATGCGGATTGCACTCAAAAGCGGCTAGAGCTGGCTAAAGTTACAAGCTCTAATATGATTGGCTGATTTCTACAGTGTTTCCAAGTGTGACTGTACGCAGGACCATTGTAAGCATGGTGCGAGGCCCATTGCGAGTTAGTGGATGCGAAGCCCCAAATTCAGAAAAAGTTTAAAAAGTTAAATTTTTAGACTGGTTTACCTCAGCAGTCTAACAGCTCTCGTCAATGTCAAAATTATTGACAGGGCCAATCAAATAAGACAGGCTTTACTCTTAACCGAAAACAATGCTTCGGTTTTAATGGTGAAAGAATTCAAGGTAAGATATAGGCAAGCTAAACATTTACAGTATAGGCTATAACAACTGTTTTGGATAAAGATGTTGAATGACTGGCACTAATCTAGTAATACAAACTACTTGACTTTTTTGTCAAATGTTGCATTGAAAAGATATAATTTACATGATTAATGTAATTCATAATTGAATTTGACAAGACAAGAAACATTAACAGAGCCATTTTTGGCATATTAGGCATATCATTAGGAGTGAATGTGAGCAAAATGTGAGTTTTTCTTTTTTAATAAATCTGCAAAAATGTCAATAATTCTGTGTTTTTCTGTCAATATGGGGTGCTGTGTGTACATTAATGAGGAAAAAAATGAACTTAAATGATTTTAGCAAATGGCTGCAATATAACAAAGAGTGAAAAATTTAAGGGGGTCTGAATACTTTCCGTACCCACTATATATATATATATATATATATATATATATATATATATATATATATATATATATGAACTTAAATTATATATATATATATATATATATATATATATATATATATATATATATATATATATATATATATATATATAATTTAAGTATATATATATATATATATATATATATATATATATATATATATATATATATATATATATATATATATACCTACTGTTACATAACTATTTGGCACAAGCTGATTGGTCCATGTCACTTCTGCAGCCAATGAGTTTGCTGTTCACACATTTAAATGGCTGGTTACATTCACTATAGTTCCTCTAAAACCCTCCACCTTCCCCAGCTCCACCTGTATTGATCTGCTATGGGTTACTGACATATGCTATTTGTGCAGCAGCACTATGTCTTACTCGCAGCAGCATATCAGCGTATGTATTGGCAGTAGCAAGTTCTTGTACTTGCTCTGCAGCAGCAGCGATAATCAGCAGCAGCAATAATCTACAACAACAGCAATAATTAACAGCAGCAGCAATTCAGCAGCAGCGTAGCAGATCTATTCCGCCAAGACAAAATACATTAACATTGTCATATCCATTACCAGGATTGAAATATATATATATATATATATATATATATATATATATATATATATATATATATATATATATATATATTAGGGGTATGACGAGACAGGTATCTCACGAGACAAGACTCGAGATTGAGTTCACGAGACGAGATTTTTACACACTATTTTTAAGAAATCCTCAATGGTGAAATACATGACTAGAAAAAATATTCTGCAGGTGTATTTGAAATGTTTTAACTAATCATATTGTAATGAATGTCATTTCAGTTCTACTTTCTGAGTATGAATTATCATATGCAGTAAATGACAACAATACTCAAGTACTGTAAAAGGTTTTGCTAATAACTCACCTGACTGGCTTCTCTTCTGTATGATTTCAGTCTCTTCAGACCTTACTGTACATGATTTATGAGCTTCTGCAACTTTTGACCTCCTAACTGAACTCCTTTCCACAAACTGATCATAGAAATAAAAACAGTATAAATAAAAATGGTAACACTTTAGCCTACAATAAGGTCTCATTTATTAACATTAATGTATTAACCAACATCAACTAACAATGAGCAATATCTTTGCTACAGTATTTATTAATCTTTGTTTATGTTAGTTAATAAAAATAGTCATTCATTGTTAGTTCATGATAGTTCACAGTGCATTAACTAATGTTAACAAATGAAACCTTATTGTTTGTGCTTACTAAGATTAAGAGAAAACTCTTATTCATTTTTATGGTAACACTGTACAAGTGCAACCATAATCACACTCTCTCAATATTCAAAGCGCAAATAAGACCAAATTTTTCTTTGATACAGAGCTAAGAGATGGTTACAACTACACTGCCCAGCCTAAAATAGCTTTCATATTGAGAGATATTTGCATTCATCAGGGAGCCGCTTTCAAAATGCGGGGTATTGAAATTGCTCTTGAATGCGCGCTCGCGTTTACTTTCACTTTTGCGCGTACTCTGTAAATATGGAGCGGCGGCGACCGTTATCCAACTGAATTAAATGTTTTTTATTTAAATACAAAGAAAAACGACAGGAGAGATGTAATGTAAACGTAGCGGTGGCATATTCTTTCCTAATCATCCTAACCACCCTGTCATGGCAATATCACGAGACTACTTTTCGCTTTGATGAGAAATCTCGTCACATTTTAGTCTCGCGAGATCTCGTGACATGAGATCTCGTCACACCCCTAATATATATATATATATATATATATATATATATATATATATGTATATGTGTGTATATATAATATATAATGTGTGTGTGTGTGTGTGTGTGTGTGTATTCACATGACTGTAATGATAATGCATTTGTAATGCTCACTTTTCATAATCTAATCAATTAGATTGCTGAAGAAAATGTCCAACCTGATACCCTGAGAAGAATGAACTATTTTACGTTTTGTCAAATCTACAGCATTTATTAATCTTTGTTAATGTTAATTTCAACATTTACTAATACAATATTAAAATTAAGAGCTGTATTTGTTAACTTTGGTTAGTGCACTGTGAACCAACATAAACAAACTATGAACAGCTATATTTTTAACATTAACAAATATAGTAACAAATGTATTACTCATGGTTAGTTCATGTTAGTTAATACATTAACTAATGTTAACAAATTAACCTTATTGTGAAGTGTTACCTTTAATTTATTTAGTTTTATTCCAAGTATTCTGTTCAGCAGAAGAAGACCCCACCAATATGTATTTTGCCTATCAATCAACATATGCAGAGCAGATAGATATATTTGAGTTTGTTTATCAGTAGAAAGAATGAATGAGCTCATGCTGAGTGTATAGTGTGTGTGAGTGAGTATGTACTTGTGGGAGGAGTGGATTTGTCAGTGGATCATAGCGTAAGTAAATTAAAGTGTGTGATGTTTTGCTTAAGAGGGTTGTTGGCTGAGACTGGGTCACTTACACTTATGATGTTGAATGAGCACCACTGAGGCACAGCAATGTGTGTTTGTTTCAGTGTTTTTCACGTTGCAGCCCATTTACGGCATTGTTGAATGATCATGTATGGCCAGCGCTGTGTGGAATCAGACTGAGAAATGAACATTTATGCAGCAGTACTTCTAAGCACCTTCCAGAAAATAAACAAAGAAGGGTGAGTGGAGAAGAAAAGAGATTGTGTTAGTGAAGATAATAGTCACTGTATCAGACTTGATGAGGAAATGCTAAATCAAAGAGGTTCAGGACATCAGCATGGCCTGGATGTCTCACTGTACCAAAGCCAGTGTCTCATCAGCACAAAGTGATACAATTACATCATTCACAGTATCATTCAGTTGCATTTTACAGCCAGAGTGTCCATGTTACAGTGTAACTACTGAGTAATATTAATAAGCAACATGTACTTACTATAGGGTTAGTTTGGTTTTGGGTTAGTTGCATGTAATTATGCATAATTTAATGCATTTGCTTAACATTATATGGTTATTATTTAACATTTAAAACATCTTAATTCAATAATGACATCCTTTCATTTAAAAATATAGGCATGTATACAATTTATAGATTTATATAGTGTAATTCATTATCTCTTTGACTGGTATTTTATTATTTGATTTGACTATCATTATTCTTTTTTTTTTCACCTAAATTGTCTAAACACATGAATTTATAAATAATATTTGATTTAGTATTTTATAATACATTTAAATATGTACATATTAAATATTAACTGTTGCTTTGGTTCCTGAGTGCCCCCTTCTGGGCTGGTGCCCTGGGTAGATGCCCAATAGGCCTGTGAGCTAATCTGTTTATGATCTCAAGTGGCAATTAAAGTCCTGTTATCTTGATTGGTGTAATTAGAATCTCAAGATTGATACTTGTGAAAGGTAAGTGCCTTCTCTCAGCAGATGCATATGTTTGACTGCATGTAGATTTGATTGAGCAACTGCAAGTATGTCGCCAATGCATTTGCCATGTCGAAATATAGCAGGTGAGTCTGCTTTTTGACACCACGGTCATGATGTTTTACATCAAATGATCAACTTTGGATTCAAAAGTGGATTTTGGATTCACCCCTTATCTGTCTTATTCTTTCTATTTTCATTTTGGGTTAACCCACTTTCTTTTTACTGCTGTAAGCATCTGGCAAATGAGCCTATTCTGAGACAATGGCCTCTGCTTCCAATTAAAGCATTAAAGCCTGCTGAAGATTTACTGGGGCAAGAGACAAGAGAGAGAGAGAGACAGAGATCAATATCTGGACAACAAACGAGAAAGAATGATTGAGGTGATTTAGTCAGGCCTTGATGTGGACTTTGCACTTTGAGGAATATTTACAGCCGTTTGCGAAGCCCACGGGCTCACAAGCCTCTGCGTGTGAGCGCCATGAGTGTGTGACCACTGAATCAGGCTCTCCAGTGAAGCCCAGGGAGCCCAGAAAAATTGCATTGCTAATCAAAAGCTGGACAGCTTTGCAGCAGTCATAAAGTGTGCTGGTTCTGCCTGTTCACCTGCCTGTCTGTGTTGTACGGGCAGTTCAAGAGAAATTAGTTTAGAATATAATGATTAGTGGTGTTTGTTTGAATTATGTTTATGAGTTTTGCCTTTCAGATGAAGAAAAAATCCAATATACTTACATTTAATGATGAAACCAAGCCATATTTTAGGACTAGAATATTATAGCAACTCTGGTGGCCACCTAGCAACACCCTAGCAACCATATACTCTTAAAAACAAAGGTTCCAAAAGAGGGTTTTCACAGCAATGCCACAGAAGAACCATTTTGGGATCCAAAGAACCTTTCAGTGAACAGTTCTTAAAATAACTGTTTTTTTGTTTTTTTTTTTTTTTTTTTTCATCTCATGATGCTTGAACTTTATTTGACAGTATGTGCACTTACGTGTACTTACAATGTACTTACCTAAGAAAATGCTGGGCAATACAATTAAGGTAACTATATGGTTAAGGTTAGGTTTAGGGTTCATGTTTAGTATCTAGTTATTACCAGTTATTGTATTTAATATAATAAGTACATAGTATATACACTGCTTAAAAAAATTAAAGGAACACTTTGAAAACACGTCACATCTCAATGGGGAAAAATATCACGCTGTATATCTATAGTGATATGGACTGGGTAATGTGTTAAGAATGAAAGGATGCCACATTTTTGATGGAAATGAAAATGATCAACCTACAGAGGACTGAATTCAAAGACACCCTGAAAATCAAAGTGAAAAAATGATGCATCAGGCTAGTCCATTTTGCTGAAATTTCATCGCAACAACTCACTGACAATGTCGGAGCATGCTCGTAATGAGACGACGGATGGTGTCCTGGGGTATTTCCTCCCAGATCTGGACCAGGGCATCACTGAGCTCCTGGACAGTCTGAGGTACAACCTGGTGGCATTGGATGGACCGAAGCATAATGTCCCAGAGGTGTTCTATTGGATTTAGGTCAGTCGAGTGTGAGGGCCATTCAATGGTATCAGTTCCTTCATCCTCCAGGAACTGCCTGCATACTCTTGCCACATGAAGCCAGGCATTGTTGTGCACCAGTGGCGGACCTGCCAATTCTGGTGTTCAATGGCAAATGCCAATCGAGCTCCATGGTGCCAGGCAGTGAGCACATGGCCCACTAGAGGACGTCAGGCCCTCAGGCCACCCTCATCAAGTCTGTTTCTGATTGTTTGGTGAGAGACATTCACACCAGTGGCCTGCTGGAGGTCATTTTGTAGGGCTCTGGCAGTGCTCATCCTGTTCCTCCTTGCACAAAGGAGCAGATACCGGTCCTGCTGATGGGTTAAGGACCTTCTATGGCCCTTTCCAGCTCTCCTAGAGTAACTGCCTGTCTCCTGGAATCTCCTCCATGCTCTTGAGACTGTGCTGGGACATGCAGCAAACCTTCTGGCAATGTCACGTATTGATGTGCCATCCTGGAGGAGTTGGACTGCCTGTGCAACCTCTGTAGGGTCCAGGTATCGCAAATGCAAAACTAGTGAAAAACAGTCAGAAAAGATGATCAGGGGAAAAAAATGTCAGTGGCCTCCACCTGTAAAACCATTCCTGTTTTTGGGGTCGTCTCATGCACCTGTTGTTAATTTCATTAACACCAAAGCAGCTTAAACTGATTAACAAACCCTTGATGCTATTCTCTGAAAAAGTGTTCCTTTAATTTTTTGAGCAGTGTAAATACAGCACAGGACTGTACTTGTATGATTTCATTTCTACGAAAAAATGTACAATTTAAGATAAAAAGTAAGAATTAAGGTCCACCCCTAAACATAATCCTCAGTGAGACATAATCAGATCACATGAAAACGTATGAATGAGATTGTACGATTTCATACAAATTCTCCACCAATTTGGCAAAATGTAAAATAGTTACGAATTTCTATAAGACTGTGATGACATTTTAATAATCTAAAGAACCTTTTCCCACTACAAAGAACCTTTAGTGTATTGGAAAGGTTCCATTAATTCCATTAAAAAGAAAAATGTAGCATTGTGGGAACAACTTTTGCTCCACACACATTGGTCTTTACAAATGTTAAAATTGATCTGTGTTAGCTTTTGAAATGAATTTCTCCTAATTGAAGCCACAGCTAATTTGTATGCATATGTGCTTTTGTTGTAGACTGCTAATTTGATCAGCAGCAGTGCACGTTCCCTTTGAACGTGCATTTAATTCGAGGCAAATCAGAATTCACTGGAGTTCAAATCTGTCTTTTTGTGTGGCTATAAATAGCTGCTTGACTTCTTTGTCACAATTGGGTCAAAGGAAGTTAAAAATACAAGAATGTCCCAGTAGAACCGACAGATCAAGTGCCAAACAGTGTGCAGGACGTTAGAGCACTGGAGATGGATGGAGAGGTAGTACTTGTTCAGCTCAGAAAAACAAGACTAATGTGCTTAATTTATATCTGTATTGCTTCCTTTTAATTAATTATAATGATTTTAATATCAGCTTGACATTTCTGATTCTGTAAAAAAAGTGAAATGTACATGCATGTGTTGATTCGCATGAGCGCCTATAGGCGAGTGCGCAAACATTAACCTCAACATGCTTAGTATTCCATGCCGGTTGTTTCCTGACACTCACGGCTGCCGCAGCCTTTCTCCTAGCGGATTTCCGACCGGCAGAGGCGTCACCATGGAGACAGACATGATGTCAGCCCAGTGGCATTGCTGATTATTGAAGGATGAAGTTTCACTCTCTTTGGACCACACTGTGTGTATATGCAGTGTTTTTGGACTTAGAGTGAGTGAGTGTGTCTGTGTGTGTGTGGAACAGGTATATGCTCAGTGAAGGAGCAACGAACAGATCGATTGTTTGTTCAAACACTTGTATGGTGAAATGAACTGGGCATGATACCAGCGCTGAGAACAGGTTACCAACCAAACAATCATCTCTTTTTGTTTGCATATTTGTTTATGCATAAATAAATGTGCTTGTGTGTGAATGCACATTAAAGTGTCATAAAACCATCCATTTTAGCAAGTCAGTTCACACCACGTTTTGAAAAAAGGGAGAAGGATAGAACACAACTCTCTGTGCTCCATTCATAGCAAAAGGTCACGTGGTGTCATGAATAATGATGAGACGGCGCCTTTTAATTGGCCAATGCCACACAATCTAATAAATAATTATGAGACAATAACCATGATGCACTTAAAACATCACATTCCTGTTACATCGACTTACTGTAAATATATTGATTAGTGCTAAAATTAATTTCGACATCTTCCTTTGGTTTTCCTTTAGTCCACTGAAGGTGAGCCAAGATTGAGAACCCATGTGCAAAAACATTGGACAGATGCAAAATAAAAAGAAATTAACAATGCATTAATAAGAGCACTTGAACTTGATCAGACTTGAACATGAACAGGCTTGACAAAACTCACAGCGGGTTACAATAGCAAAGCTAGACAAGAGACTATGGAAACATGAGGGCTATTTATACACATGGACAAATGACTAATGCTGTGTTCACGCCATGTCGCAATTACTGTAATTACAAAATGACAACATGTGACATTCTACTCTGAGCTGTTCATGTCCCCGGACTCTGAATTATGCGTTTTTATGGCAACACTATCAATGGCAATCTGCAGAGGACAGGTGGTACATCGGTCTTGTAGTACAAGTCAGAGCATTGTAATTACGAGTTCTATGAGGACGTGAATGTTTTTTACAAGTCGTAATCTCGTAATTACGGTAATTACATGGTGAAAGTACCTTAAGACACACCTGAAGGTAATCAAGACAATGAACCAATGAGAAGACAGAACTGATAGCCACATGACAAGACAATAAACCAATGAGATGACGACACATTAAACAGAGGAATCACATTGGAGATCACATGACAAAACAGGAAACATGACCATATTCAACGTTCAAAATAAAAGACATAAAAACAGGAAACAAGAACAGATGTGCACTTGCAATGTAAAATATAGTTTCTATTGAAACTTGTGCATTATTTAAGCTTTAAAGCTGTTTAACACTTTGACTTATACGATCACACCGATGTGATTAGAATAGTCAGTGCATCACATGATCAGTGCTTTTCATATCACAAATATGCAGTGTTTTCAACCACATAATGTTTATTTTAATTTTCAGACATTTAAATACACATACTAACAAAAGAATACATTTACAGTTTGTAAAATGAACACTGATGTCTATAGAAGCAGCAATAACTATCCCTTCCATTATAATTAGATGACACATTTTATTCATATCAGATACACATTGTGTAAGAAACTTTAAAGTTTACTCTATTCTTCTCCCAGTTCACCGGCTCACTTACTTTCATGTATTTCGGCAGAAAAGTGGATGAATTCACGTGTTATAAATCCAACAGATCCTATTCTCTGTACTGCGGTGCAAACTAACATCGCGCATGCATAGCTCAACTAACGCGATCGTTATAAAGGTGTTTAAACAGCAAAACACATCCACTTGCACATATTTGACAATCGGAATATCAGATATTTCTTGCTATAATTAACAAATTTGTGAATATTTTGAATAAAAAAAAATATTTAAAAAAAGCAGATCGTCAGTCTTATAGCTATTGTGGCTGCGGTGTGTCACATGACAAGTAATGACTTGTCACTATGGAAACAATAAAGTGATATATTATAAATAGCGGTCGCCTTGAAAAACTCACGCTGGGGGCTCAGCCAGAATATTTTAAACTTACATGTGAAAGGGTTAATTATTTTTACTGTTATTTTAGGGTTTTATTTTTCTTGGCATAATACTTAATATAATTTTTACGGAAGAGGATTAGGGCCAAGCAATAATAAAAAAATAATATCTCGAGATTAAAGTTGTTAAATTTCGAGAAAAAACTTGTTAAATTTCGAGAAAAATGTTGAGAATAAACTCATTAAATTTCGAGAAAAAACTGGTTAAATTTCAAGAAAAAAGTCGAAATAAAATGTTGAGAATAAACTGATTAAATTACGAGGAAAAAAATTGTTAAATTTCAAGAAAAAAGTCGAGATAAAATGTTGAGAATAAACTCATTAAATTACGAGAAAAAAACGTGTTAAATTTTGAGAAAAAATAAAATGAATAAACTCATTAAATTGAGAATAAACTCATTAAATTGAGAACAAACGTTAAATTATGAGAGTTAAATTTCAAAAAAATGTCGAGATAAAATGTTGAGAATAAACTGTTACGAGAAAAAAATTTTGAGAAAAAAGTCGAAATAAACTGTTGAGAATAAACTCATTAAATTACGAGAAAAAACTCGTTAAATTTCGAGAAAAAAGTCGAGATAAAATGTTGAGAATAAAGTCATTAAATTACGAGAAAAAAGTCTTTAGATTATGAGAACAAATTCGTTAAATTATGAGAAAAAACTTGTTAAATTTCGAGAAAAATAGTCGAGATAAAATGTTGAGAATAAAGTAATTAAATTACGAGAAAAAAGTCGTTAAATTATGAGAACAATATTCGTGACAAATTCAAAACAAAACTCATGATTTAATGAGTTTATTCTCAACATTTTATCTCTACTTTTTTCTCGAAATTTAACAAGTTTTTTCTCGTAATTTAACGAGTTTATTCTTTTAGTTTATAACATTTTATTTAGACTTTTTTTTTTTTCTCGAAATTTAACAACTTTAATCTCGAGATGGATTTATTTTTTTATTATCACTTCGCCCTAATCCTTTTCCGTAAATTTTACACAGGAAAGATTAGTAAACTTTTTTCCACACTAAAATCGTGTCTTATTGCTATATTACTTCTGAAAAAGTGAGTATTTTAATTTATTCACTTATTAATTGTTTTTTTTTTTTTTTTTTTTTTTTTTTGTGGCAGTCAATTTATCTTAAATTGTACTAAAGCCAGAAGATTTCTTTTAATACTGATGTCAAGTATGTACATTTGTAATATCATTTGCAAAATATCCCTGAATTTATCGCTTTCCTCTTAAAATTAAATTTATCAGATGCTATAACCATCTTCTATCTTATACACACATACAAATGTCAGAGTTTAAAAAATGCCTTGTAGTTATTCACAACCCTTTAAAGACACTATAAAATACTTTTCCTGTCATATCCCTCTGAAGTTCAACCTTTAATTCCCCTTATATTACATCTTCCTGTACTTCAGCTTTGTCAAGCCGACGTCTGATACATTTTTTTTCTTCCTCTTGTAAAAATAGCCTGTAGAGCAGCCTTAAATACACTGACATTTAAGAGCATAGACCATTTAAAATGTGTCTCGGACCCTTGTTGCATAAGTGCCGGGTGTTATTATTACGTAACATGGATGAATTCCTCACAGAATTCAAGATGTCTCAGTAAACACAACTGGAATTATTTAGACTTAGGAAATGCACCGAGCAGTTTATTACCATGTTATTACATGCCTATTACACACATATTACTACGTTACATATATGCCTTTATTGTTTGCTGTTACATTTGGTTTCCTGGAAATGGGCTCTTTTGAGTGATCCGTGCTTGTTTTGTTTCTCAGCTCACGTAGCTGTGCACTTCTGAATGCAAGGACAGTTTACCATGTCTCTGCCCTCTCTTGCCCTGTCTCTAGAACTTTCTTCAGAGAAATGAGAATGAGGCTGTCGTTCCAGCATGAGGAAAACAATTCTTCACTCTCATCTTTTTTTCCCTCCTCATTGTCCAAAATTTTAGTTCTCTAAGCTTAATATCTCTTTGTTACTCTCTACTTTTAAGTCAGTAGTTAAATTTAGTTTGCTAAAAATAAAGCCACTTCCTCTAATTATTTACATTTAGACTGGATGATGACTTGTAATGGGTGAGGGTGTATTAAAAAGCACAGGGAGGATTGTAGCTTATTATGTAGAATTTAAAGTCATATCAAACTTTTTTTTTTTTTTTTTACACTGTTTTGAAATTATAATGTTCACAACATAAAGCCTTCCTCTTTAGTTTATGCACCATAAGCCAAACAAAACAGCTTGGTCAGAAATTGTCATGTTCATAACCCACAGCTGCATGTTGTATCAACACTTCAATAACTTGCATGGATGATAGTACAAACTTAACAGCCAATTATAACAGAAGTCATTAACATTTAATCCGTTAAATTAATCTTGGTTGGCCAATATGTTTATTTCACTGGCCAGAATTTATGATATGCCCAATATAATAGCGATATATGATATGGGCTTATACAGGTGCTGGTCATATAATTAGAATATAATGAAAAAGTTCATTTTTTTATTGTAAATTATTTTAAAGAAAATGAAACTTTCATTTATACTAGATTCCCTACATGTAAAGTAAAACATTTCAAAAGTTTTTTTTTTTTTTTTTTAAATTTGTTGATTAAAGTGTTCAGCTAATGAAAGTACAAAATCCAGTATCTCAAAATATTAGAATATTTACATTTGAGTTTCATTAAATGACCATCCCTACAGTATAAATTCCGGGTATCTCTTGTTCTTTGAAACCACACTAATGGGGAAGACTGCTGACTTGACAATGGTTCAGGAGACAATCATTGACACCCTCCACAAAGAGAGTAAGTGACAGAAGGTCATTACAGAATAGGGTGGCTGTTTACAGAGTGATGTATCAAAGCATATTAAATGCAAAGTTGACTAGAAGGAAGAAATTTGGTAGGCAAAGGTGCACAAGCAACAGGGATGACCACAAGCTTGAGAATACTGTCAAGTAAAGCCGATTCAAACACTTGGAAGAGCTTCACAATGAGTAGAATGAAGCCGGAGTCAGTGCATCAAGAGTCACCACACTCAGACATCTTCAGGAAAAGGACTACCAAGCCACTTCTGAAACAGAAACAACCTCAGAAGCATCTTACCTGGGCTAAGGAGAAAAAGAACTGGACAGTGAACAGTGGTCGAAAGTCCTCTTTTCAGATAAAAGTAAATTTTGCATTTCATGTTGAAATCATGGTCCCAGAGTCTGAAGGAAGACTGGAGAGGCACAGAATCCAAGCTGCTTGAAGTCTAGTGGGAAGTTTCTGAAGTCAGTCATGATTTGGGGGGCCGTGACGTCTGCTGGTATTGGTCCATTGTGTTTTATCAAGTGCAAAGTCAATGCAGCCATCTTCCAGGAGATTTTGGAGCACTTTATGCTTCCATCTGCTGACAAGCTTTATGGAGATGCTGATTTCCTTTTCCAGCAGGACTTTAGCACCTGCCCACAGTGCAAAAACCACTTCCAAGTGGTTTGCTTACCATGATATTACTGTGCTTTATTGGCCAGCCAACATGCCTGACCCCTGAACTATGGGATATTTTCAAGAGAAAGATGAGAAACAGTCAATCCAACAATATCCATATGATCTGAAGGCTCAATAGTGCCTCAGCAGTGCCACAGGCTGATCACTTCCATGCCACATTTCACTGATGCTGTAATTTGTGCTAGGAGCAAGTCATTTGCTGTAATATGTGTGCCGACCAAGTATTGAGTGAACAAATGAACATACTTTAAAAAACTTGAACTTTTCTGTTTTGCAAATCCATTTTTTGATTGATCTTAGGAAATATTCTAATATTTTGAGATACTGGATTTTGGACTTTCATGAGCTGTACGCTCTAATCATCAAAATTAAAAAAAAATAATAAATAAAAAAACTTTTGAAATGTTTTACTTTACATGTAGGAAATCTAGAATATATTAAAGTTTCATTTTTAAAAATAATTTACAATAAAAAAATGAACTTTTTCAAGATATTCTAATTATATGACCAGCACCTGTAGATGTTCTTTATATCAGTTGAGAATGTATATGGTGAAATCAAACTTGATTTTTTTAGTAGCACTTTTAACACAATAATTACTCAAAATTCACTAAAATATTTCAAAATAAAATACCTTAAAAGGCTATACAGCCCTTAAAGTGTGTATTAACATTTTCATGAATAGATGTTTTGTAGTTATAGAAGATTACTAAAGTGTTTATATAGTAGAATTCAAATTGTATAAACAGTCCTTTGAACAAAAGTAAAGAAAACTTTCCGTTTCTAACTCATATCATGAATTATGATACTTTTATGAAAGAACATTCTATGTTCAAACAAAACAATATAATAAAATTAAAAAAAAAAAAAACACAATGCACTCAATTTCTTTCTATCTCTCCAGGTGTTCCAGCGGTAGTGTTATTTTTCCCATCTTTCACTATTTTCTGCTCTGCAATTTGGAATATAAAAACAGAGGGAAGAGATATAAAAGGCTTTTAGACATTGATTTGTTTTGCAGCTTGCTGGATTGAAGTTCTCGGCCACTGCGCTGACAAAGTTGACGTGCGTCTAAAAGGCTCTTGAGAGGGTAGCTAGGCTTTAGTAATAGATCCTCTGAACCGTCATTATCGACAGGAAGTTGAAGGAGGTGTGGGCTTTTAATGGCAAGAGAGCAAGCATGAACGTGTTTTTCTTTTGGTTGTCTTTATCTTTTTGTTGTGCTGCTGCTTCAAGGTTTCTGTCTTTACAAAAGAGCCTTTTTATTCACTCACCACAGCGTTCTGATAACGAATAACATGCTGAGTCCATGGTTAGAGCTGTTACTTTTATATTTGGTACAATTAATTCACAAACAAAATAATATTTGTTTTTAAGGCTGCCTGAAGGAACGGTTCAGCCAAAAATGCCACTTCTTTCACAGCCCTCGTTGTTTCAAACCAAGAAAAAGAGCGAAATTTAAAGGGTTAGTTCACCCAAAAATGAAATTTCTGTCATTAATTACTCACCCTCATGTCGTCCCAAACCTGTAAGACCTTTGTTCATCTTCAGAACACAAATTAAGATATTTTTGATGAAAACTGAGGATTTCTGAACCACACATAGGCAGCAACGTCATTGCACCTTTTGAGGTCCAGAAAAGACATCAGTAAAACCATTTACGTAACTACAGTGGTTCAACCTTAATATTATGAAGCGACGAGAATACACTGTAGTCACATTGACTGTTTTAACGATGTCTTTATTACCTTTCTGAACCTCAAAAGGTGAAATGTTGTTGCTGCTGTGTGGTTCAGAAAAACCTTGGATTTCATCAAAAACATCTTAATTTGTGTTCCGAAGATGAACAGATGAAGTCTTACGGCTTGAGATGACATAAAGGGTTTTTTCATTTTTTGGGTGAACTAACCCTTTAAGTTGTTTTGTTTGGTTACAACACACACTGATGGTGTTTGGGATAAATCACATGAAATTTGGTGCAATGAGTCACCATTTTTGTGTCTGAACACAAATGAGATAAGGTTTGATGAGGGTATAGTCAGTCTGTGACTCACACTCAGTCTTTTTAAAAACTTTCTGATGTCTAGGACCCCCACATATCCTTGCTAAAATATAAAGGCAGCAATATGCTATGTGTGAAGAAAATGTGTTTTTATGCTTTTTCGTTGTCAAACTAAAGCAAGTTATTAAAAAAAAAAGTATCTAGATATGTACTTATAAAATCAAAAGTTTGAAGTTGGTAAGAGTGTTTATTGTTTTTGAAAAAGGTATCTTATATGCTTATCAAGGCTGCATTTATTTGATAAATAATAGAGCAAAACTGTAAAAAATAATATATTTTAAAATGACTTACTCCAGTCTCCTTACTCCAGATCCTTCAGAAATCATTCTAATATACTGATTTGGTGCTCAAATATTATTTCGGTACAGCTTTATTTGAGGGTCTTTTAACTAGTTGCTTATGAGCATGCATATTAATAGAATATTTTCTATTTATTAGTACTTATTAAGCACATATTAATGCATTATTCTGCATGACCATATTCTACATTCTTAGTCCTACTCAATACCTAAACTTAACAACTAGCTAACTATTAATAAGCGGTAAATTAGGAGTTTATTGAGGAAAAGTCATAGTTAATAGTTTATATGTGTTCCCTACTAAAGTGTTACCTATTATTTTTTATTGATATCAATGGTTGAAAACAGTTGTGTTGCATAATAAATATTTTTCAGGATTTTTTGATGAACAATAAGTTCATCAAGAACAGCATATATTTGAAATAGAATTGTAACAATATAAAAGTCTTTAATGTCACTTTTTTATCAGTACAAGGCTTGCTAAATAAAAGTATTAAATTCTTTAGAAAAAACAAATTTTACTGACCGCAGTCTTTTGAGTGGTTATGGTATCCCTGCTATTAGAGTAGAATTATGAAACTATAGGACTGTCAATAGAATACAGTAATCATAGTTTCCTTACTAATCAGAACAAAACAATAATGATATACAAAAGTAATAATATCAAATTCAGTAAATCTGTTTAATATTGTTACGTTAATCTATTTAATTTAATATCTTAAGTTAACTATTTTTCTCAATTTGTTTGCGGACAATCTGATTGGTGCTTGACAGATGAATAGTGAAGCTGTCATTTCATAGAAATTGTAAGTTTTATTTTTATAGAAGCTGCATGACCTGCATCTTTTTGTGTTTGGAATGACTTAAAGGTGAGAAATAACAGTATCTGTAGTTTTTGGTGAACTATCCATTAACTAAGATCATTACACATGACTCTAAATATACTACAAACTGCACAACTACCATTAGGGTAGACCATTTAAGAACAATTGAATGTGTGTGTGTGTGTGTGTGTGTGTGTGTGTGTGTGTGTGTGTGTGTGTGTGTGTGTGTGTGTGTGCGTGCGTGCATGTGTGTTAAGCCCCTGTCTTGCAGGTGCAGCTCCAGTAGTGTCTGGCTGTATGTGTGAGCGCAGCTCTCTGTAATGCTAATAAGAACATCAAGACAGGCTGATCACCCCCCCGCCTGCTCTCCACACAGGAGCTTCTCACACCACTGCACACACAGCTGAACCACTGAGAGACTCAGAGAGAGAAAGAAGCTCAAATTGAACTGTGAAAGGAGAGATAAAGCAAGAAAAGAAGAGATTTGAATGACTGAACTTTATGGATGAGAGAGAAAGCAGGATGAACCAAATGAAATATGAAGACAAAACAAGACAATAGAATCAATAAAAAATAAAAAAATGCAATAAAAAAATGCAATAAAAAAAGAAAGAAAAAAAAGAATCAAAAACACTTGAAATAAAATAATAGTTCACCTAAAAATTACATTCTGAAATGCCATTTTCTTGGCCGATTCCGATTTCCAATTTTTGTTAGTGTGATCTGCCGATACCGATTTTTGCCGATTCTGATTTTCTTTTTAAGAACTATAATACAAAAATCTACTTTTCTTCAAAGTAAAGTTTTATTTTCATATAAAAAAAAAAAGAAAACGTCAGAAATAAAATAAGAACAAATAAAAAAATCGCAAACAACAGCACAAATAAATGCAATAGAATAAAAAGAGCTGTGAGCTGTTGTCAGGTAAGAAATATTACAGAAATCAAAGTAAACAAATGTAAAGTAACACATCCAGTGTTATTTTACATTGGTTACCTTAATTTCTGTGGTCTTTATTGTAAATATTAAATACAGATTCATTCTCACCATTAAAGTTATAAAACGTATTCAGTCAAGAGCAGAAAGTGATTTTCTGTCTTTTGTTCTTTGATTAACATGACAGACAGCAGCAGGAATATTGGACTGCTGTCCCTTTAAGGGCCCTATTTTAACGATCTAAACGCAAAGTGTAAAGCGCACGGAGCAGGTGCACTCAGGGCGTGTCCAAATCCACTTTTGCTATTTTAACGACGGAAAAACGGTCCGTGGGCCGAGGCGCATTTTTGAAATGGGTTGTCCCTATTCTCTTAATGAGTAATGGGTGTAACGTTCAATAAACCAATCCAGAGTGTCATCTCCCATTCCCTTTAAGAGCGAGATGCGCTCGCGGATTGCTATTTACATGGCGGAATTTGTTGGCGGAAAAGCTGAACGCTTTTCAAGCGAAGAAACCGATCTGCTCGTGCGCGAAGTTAAAGCGCGCGAGCAGATCATCTACGGGACAAGCAGGAATCCACCAAAGCTTCCCGAGGTGAATCAGATGTTTTGCTGAAATTACCTGTTAAGTGGCCAGTCAATCTTTCAGTCGTCTGCGTTGGATGCAGGGTTTCAAATAGCTCCGCGGGATGAGTCAGTTAATATATATGTGTGTGTATTGGCACGATTGTTCAATTAATTAGCCAATTTCGTTCATCATTATAAGTAGTAATAGGCTGAATTGAAAATAGGTAGCCTAATTCTAATACACGCAATGACTATTCATCATTACATTTTTATATTTATGTAGCCTACACAATAATATTCTTTTACACTGTAATCCTTTTATTTTTAATATTTGGCATGTTTGTGTGATGCGCATCCCTGTGTGTAATAAGCAAAGTCAACGCGCACTGTGGACGCGCCCAGAGGCGCAGTTTCTACCAACGCGCTCTAACAAAAAAATATTGGGCCATTGACTTCAGACTTTAGACCAGGTTTGAGTTGGTCTATGGCGCAGTCTATTTTCAGCTCCTTAAAATAGCAATGCGCCAGCAATGCGCCTGAACACACCTCTTTTTTTAGACCAGCACGCCCATGGGCGCACTAACTGGCGCAAATGCATTTACTAAGTTAAGGACGTGACGCTGAACGGAAAAAACGCAAACGGCGCCGGACGCAAACTAGCAAACACACTTGCGCTGCGCCTTGCATCGCATTGCGCCGGGTGTATTATAGGGCCCTAAGAGTTTATGAACGGACCCAATACTGTTACACAACTATAATGATCCATAACTGACTGTGTTTATCTGAATAATTGCCAAGACGGGCATTTTGACATAATTTTGTATGTATTTGACCATTTAAGCGCAGTAAGCCATTCAGTTTGGTACTTGTTGTGACTCTGTTTGACTTCTGTCTCTGTTTGAGACTGAGAAGCAGCCTATGCGCTCCACTAATATAGATCATTGGTGCTAAAATTACTAAATTATGCACAATACAAGTGTTATTTAACTGGAGCGAATGAGACGAGTGAGAGAGAGGAGGCGCCCGCACGGGTGTGTGTCACTTCACCGTCGGAGAGAAGAGAGGGAGAATGCGTGGCTGACGTCATTGCCTGTGCCGCTGGTAACAAAACGGATCGGCTCGGAATCAGTAGGAAGTGAGACCGATTGGTCGATCACCGATCCGGGCCGATCATGAGGAAAAACGGCCGATTCCGATCCCTGGCCGATTGATCGGTGCATCTCTATTTTCCACCATGGAAAGCTCCATATGTATGACTTTCTGTCTTTTGTGGAAACCCAAAAGGAGATATTTTGAAGAAATTTCACGCTGTTCTTTTCCATACAATGAAAGCATATAGTGACCAGAGGGTGTCAAAATGACACAAAAACACTATGGGCCCTATAATACACCCGGCGCAATGCGACGCAATGTGTTTGCTAGTTTGCGTCCGGCGCCGTTCGCGTTTTCCCGTTCAGCGTCACGTCCTTAAATTAGTAAATGCATTTGCGCCAGTTAGTGCGCCCATGGGCGTGCTGGTCTAAAAAAGAGGTGTGTTCAGGCGCATTGCCGGCGCATTGCTATTTTAAGGAGCTGAAAATAGACTGCGCCATAGACCAACTCAAACCTGGTCTAAAGTCAATGGCGCAATATTTTTTTGTTAGAGCGCGTTGGTAGAAACTGCGCCTCTGGGCGCGTCCACAGTGCGCGTTGACTTTGCTTATTACACACAGGGATGTGCAACACACAAACATGCCAAATATTAAAAACAAAAGGATTACAGTGTAAAAGAATATTATTGTGTAGGCTACATAAATATAAAAATGTAATGATGAATAGTCATTGCGTGTATTAGAATTAGGCTACCTATTTTCAATTCAGCCTATTACTACTTATAATGATGAACGAAATTGGCGAATTAATTGAACAATCGTGCCAATACACACACTGACTCATCGCGTGGAGCTATTTGAAAGCCTGCATCCAACGCAGACGACTGAAAGATTGACTGGCCACTTAACAGGTAATTTCAGCAAAACATCTGATGCCAGAAGACGAGGACACAATCACTGCTAATTCATCCCACGCCTTCTTCACCTCGGGAAGCTTTGGTGGATTCCTGCTTGTCCCGTAGATGATCTGCTCGCACGCTTTAACTTCACGCACGAGCAGATCGGTTTCTTCGCTTGAAAAGCGTTCAGCTTTTCCGCCAACAAATTCCGCCATGTAAATAGCAATCCGCGAGCGCATCTCGCTCTTAAAGGGAATGGGAGATGACACTCTGATTGGTTTATTGAACGTTACGTCCATTACTCATTAAGAGAATAGGGACAACCCATTTCAAAAATGCGCCCCGGCGCACGGACCGTTTTTCCGTCGTTAAAATAGCAAAAGTGGATTTGGACACGCCCTGAGTGCACCTGCTCCGTGCGCTTTACACTTTGCGTTTAGATCGTTAAAATAGGGCCCTATAAAAGTAGCCCATATAACTCTTTTGCTATATACAGTACAAACTTATATACGGTAGAAATTTGGCAAATATTAAGTCATCCTTATATACTAGAGAAATCACTGAAGAGCAATTGACTTATGGAATATGGAACATCTATATGAAGGATTACTAACAACAAGTATTCAGATTAGAAACAACAAGTATTCAAATTGGTTTGAACGCTTCTTTATTTGTTGTGCTAAATGAAACACCTTAGGCTAAATACAAAAGCCTGAGATCTTGGAGCATTTTGGGAAGGTTGGTAGTTGAACAACATGATACTGCAGTCCTCTGTGGTGCCCTCAGCAGCATACTTGACTCTAAAGTCAAGATCTCTCATAGTCAACAGCACGAGCAGCCCTGGAGAGCAGCCACGGTCAGAGGGGCACTTATGCACTGCCAAGTATTCTTGACTATTTGAGGGAAAGAGAGGTGAGGGGTAAAGAGTGAGGCAGAGGACAGAGCAAAATGAAAAAAAGGGAGGAAGTAGGAAAGAGGAAGAGAGGAGTTTCTGCAGTGGGACCTTGAGGCACTGATTAACTGCCACTTTCCATTAATACAGTAAAAAAATATGGACTGGAATTTTTGATGAAAATAAAAAGGAGAGTAAAATGGGGTGTTTAACACACTGCCTGGCCAAAAAAAAAAAAAAAAAGTCGCTGTTTGGATTTAAATAGACAAATACTTAA
The DNA here is from genome assembly GCF_018812025.1 of Megalobrama amblycephala. Classification (NCBI taxonomy): domain Eukaryota; kingdom Metazoa; phylum Chordata; class Actinopteri; order Cypriniformes; family Xenocyprididae; genus Megalobrama; species Megalobrama amblycephala. The sequence goes on along the minus strand of NC_063057.1, from coordinate 19,922,952 downwards.
GAGTCTATGGATGGACCATTATTACAGTGATTATTGTGTTTCTAGCATGTTATAGGTTTGGCAACAGTTCTTATAACCCTAAAAAGATGGAGTGTGTAACTTTTCATTTCTTAAACAACCAGATGTATCAAGGCCATATTCCAGGATGACAATGTCAAGATTCATCAGGCTCAAATTGTGAAAGCATGGTCCAGACCTTAATTTCATTAAAGGTGCCCTAGAACTTTAAAAAAAAAAATGTAATATAAGTCTAAGGTGTCCCCTGAATGTGTCTGTGAAGTTTCAGCTCAAAATACCCCATAGATTTTTTTTAATTCATTTTTTTTAACTGCCTATTTTGGGGCATAATTAGAAATTAGCCGATCAGGGTGTGTGGCCCTTTAAATCTCGTGCTCCACACCCCAAGAGCTCGCGCTTGCCTTAAACAACATTAAAAAAAGTTCAAACAACTAATATAACCCTCAAAATGGATCTTTACAAAGTGTTCGTCATGCAGCATGTCTAATCGCATAAGTACAGTGTTTATTTTGATGTTTATATTGATTCTGAATGAGTTTGAGGCTATGCTCCGTGGCTAACGGCTAATGCTACACTGTTGGAGAGATTTATAAAGAATGAAGTTGTGTTTATGAATTATACAGACTGCAAGTGTTTAATAATGAAAATAGCGATGGCTTTCTTGTCTCCGTGAATACAGTAATAAATGATGGTAACTTTAACCACATTTAACAGTACATTAGCAACATGCTAACGAAACATTTAGAAAGACAATGTCATGATCATTAGTGTGAGTGCCCTATCAGCCACTAGAGGGCACTCCATCCTGGACTCTTGTTTTCACCCCGTGGACTTCATTACCCATAACGCATGCCGGACTCATTATCTCATATCACTTCTTACTAAGCTGTCTTGTATTATGTTATCAGTGTCTGTCATTTAACCCTGTTGGTTTCTGTTCAGTCATAGTTTTCATTCACATTTCCCGGTCTGTGTTGTTTCTTGTTCCCTGTTTTTGTGCTGTTTTTGTATGGACTGCTACTCTGGATTTTGACCCTGGCCTGTTTATGGATTCACGATATTGGATTACCCATTAAACTTACCTGCATTTGGATCTGTCTCTTGTCTCCGTGTTTGCTACCGTGACAGACAATTTACAAATATCACTAAAAATATCATGTTATCATGGATCATGTCAGTTTTTATCGCTCCATCTGCCATTTTTCGCTATTGTTCTTGCTTGCTTACCTAGTCTGATGATTCAGCTGTGCACATCCAGACGTTCTGCCCTTGTCTAATGCCTTTCATAATGCCTTGAACATGAGCTGGCATATGCAAATATTGGGGGCGTACACTCCGACTGTTACGTAACAGTCGGTGTTATGTTGAGATTCGCCTGTTCTTCGGAGGTCTTGTAAAAAAATGAGATTTATATAAGGAGGAAACAATGGAGTTTGAGACTCACTGTGTGTCTTTTCCATGTACTGAACTCTTGTTATTTAACTATGCCTTTAAAAGTCTTTGGGATGTGCTGGAGTAGACTTTACAGAGTGCTCACCTCTTGCATTGTCAATACAAGATCTTGACCAAAAAATGATGCACCTCTTGATGGAAACAAATGTTGAAATGTTATTTAACAGGGTTGAATGGTAGAGCTTGACAAATGCAGTTAGTATAACAATTTGTGAAAATATAAAATAAAATGATTACTGTTTTACTTCAGCTTGTTTTACTGCATAAATGGTCCGAAAATATATGTTTCATTATTTTATGAAATTGTACAATTCTTCTAATTAGGTAAAATGTTGGACTAAGCTAACAATTTCTTTTCTTTTACCAAAAATTGAATATCAATTCAACAGATTAAATCGAATCTCACAATTTTTTGAATGATTTTAATGCTTAGAGACAGATACAAGGTACAGATACAAGACTTTTGAGGTGAGACAGGCCAAAAATCACAATATTAAAGGAGGGGTACAGATTTTATGTTAAAAGCTAGCTACATTTCATGCTAGATTAATATTATGTTAAATAGCCAAACATGTCTATGATGACTCACAAAAAATAAATAAATAAATGGCATTTGTGCCTTTTGGTGGAAAATGCACTAGATTTCATGCCCTGTAATATTTTTAACCAGTCATTTCAATGCCTGATTCTTATCCATGTTAAATCAGTGCTATATAGAGGGAATACTGTTTAAAAAGAGGATAAATTGATTTCTGGTAGAAAAAGAAATGCAGAGGTAAATTTCAGCCCACCTTTCACAGGCTGCATTTGGATTGCTGAATAGAGTCTCTTTCTCTGAGGTGTGAAATGAGATGGAAAATTAGACGAACGGATGTGAGTGTGTGTTTTTTTTTCACTTCATCTCTGAAAGCGTTTGTCTGCTCACAATCATATGTTCCTTTTTTTCATGTGAGAGGGTTTAAGTGGAAGATGAATCAGCTCTTGCCCTTGTACGTCAGGCGTAAAGATGAAGAGTGTGTGTGTCTTACTGTGTAGTCATCTGTGCGGCAAGTTCGCCTTCACTGCCTTTTGTTTTTTGTTTTCTGAATTGTAATGCTTAAAATCATGTATCTCCTTACATTCAGACAGAATTGCCAGGCATTTCTTGTTAACAGGAGCTCTAATTCATTCAGAAATCCTGTTGGCTCATTGGCTTCTCACTACTTTAACATCTTTTTTAAATGTTAGCAACATTTTGCACTCATTTTTAGAGTTAGCGGCGCTTTTTGGAACCGATTCCAGTTTTCCAGTCCATCATTTGGACTGAATGATTTGTTAATGAATCAGGCTGATAAGATTCTCAAGTTTGATTCACTTGAGTGGTTCTTCAGTTAATAACTCATTAGAGAGGAAAAGATTTTCTGTGAAAATGACTTAAATTCCAGTCTTTTTTCAACAAAACTTCAGAAGACTTGAAATATAGTGCAAATTGAAAGATCTGTATAAATATTCAGTTATGTTCAACTCTCGTTTTTTTGTAGGGTTGATAACAACATGAGGGTGAAAAAACGAGGTCCCACTTTATATTAAGTGGCCTTAACTACTGTGTACTTACATAAAAATATAAGTACAATGTACTTATTGGGTTCATATTGAATTGCAAAACACTTTTGCTGCTATTGAGGTGGGATACGGGTGAGGTTAGGTTCAGGTTTGGTGGTATGGGTAGGTTTAAGGGTGGGTTAATGTGTAAGGGAACGGTCAACAGTGTAATTATAGATGTAATTACAGAAATTAATTACAGTTGCAATTACATGCAGGTGTTTTAAAAATATAAGTACAATGTAAAAACATGTATGTACACAATAAGTGCATTGTATCAAATGATTAATTTAAACATAAGTACATAGTAGTTAAGGCCACTTAATATAAACTGGGACCAAAAATGATTACAGATTTTTCTTTTTTTTTTTTCTGGTGAACTAACCTTTAATCAGAAGTAATATAAATACAAAGGGAAGTCAGAGGGAGAAAATGCTGAGTCAAGGGGAGCGATAAACTGAAATAGGGCACATTGTCCTTGCTATGAAATGGAGTGAAGGATGGGTAAATGAATGTGAAAGGTCGGTATATCGAAGCAAGGTCAGCCACTTGTCATGAAGAGGTGGGAACCTTGCAGAACCGTAAGGATTAAAGGTCAGCCATGATTCGCCTCATCACATGCTGTCAATTGTTTATTTATGTGCCCTGTCAGTTAAGCAGACTTGATGTTGACCTCACATAGCCACAATTTATCCTAAAAAAACAACAACATTTAGACAGAAAGAGGGTACCTGAGCAATGTTGTCTGTCCAAAACTAATGAGAACCATTTCTAAATTATATAAAACTTTTTGCATCTGAGATGAGAAAATGTGAAAATGGATTTAAATATATATGATATATTAATATAATATATCACTTTTATAATTAGTAAAAATTAGGGCTGGGTATTGACACAATTTTCACATTTTGATTTGATTACTATTCACATGCTTTCGATTCGATTATGATTTCAGTTCGATATCGATTATTTTGGATGTAGTATTTCAGTTACAGTACATGGCAAATTTTCTAGAGGAAAAAAATCTCTCAACTAATGCTGTAAACTACACATGCAAGTCAGTTGGTACTACTATAATAATACTGAAGGTTAAATTAAATTATTTATATACAAACACTTAAATTACACTCAATGATGTTTTTATTATAAATAAAGTTTAGAATTACATAATCATATTTCTACTCCAATTCGGGTTTTTTTTAAATATAAACATTTAACTCGCGGCTGTCATAACTTATTCAAACATGAGATTATGGTCACTGAATGTGTTTTTCTGAGGTAAATATGACGTTACGTGACATTGTTTACAAGCTGTTTTATTGATGTCTTTTCGAGGTTGAAGCACTGATTGAGCGATTACATGAGATATGATACGGATTTCGGTAAGTTGTACTGTATATTTTAACATACCTTCAGATGTTTATTCATGTTTATTTCACGCTGTAACTGGCATTAAAGTGGAGGAGAGGATGTTCACATGCGCTCCGTGCTGCTGCTTCTCTTTAACTGAGGCGCTAAAGCGATCTGTCACGTCACATTTAACAGCGCCAAAACGGTATTTATTTTTTTTAATCTCATAATAAAATGGACATCATTTGACATCAAAAGTAACAAAGCACAAAGATTATTGCGATTTATTGGATGGGAGACGCTACATATTCTGTTCATTCATCAACTGAAAACAGACTAGACTAATCGATTCTTGGGATTTAAGAATCGATATCAGTTCGTAAAAATGAGAATCGATTAAAATCGAGAAATCGATATTTTTTACCCAGCCCTAGTAAAAACACAGGTGCTGGTCATATAGTTAGAATATTGTGAAAAAGTTCATTTTTTTTATTGTAAATTATTTTTAAAAATGAAACTTTCATATATTCTAGATTCCCTACATGTAAAGTAAAACATTTCAAAAGTTTTTTTTTTATTTATTTTTTTTTTGATGATTAGAGCGTACAGCTCATGAAAGTCCAAAGTCCAGTATCTCAAAATATTAGAATATTTCCTTACAGCAAATGACTTGCTCCTAGCACAAATTACAGCATCAGTGAAGTGTGGCATGGAAGTGATCAGCCTGTGGCACTGCTGAGGCACTATTGAGCCTTCAGATCATCTGTATGTTGTTGGATCGACTGTTTCTCATCTTTCTCTTGAAAATATCCCATAAATTCAGGGGTCAGGCATGTTGGCTGGCCAATAAAACACAGTAATATCATGGTCAGCAAACCACTTGGAAGTGGTTTTTGCACTGTGGGCAGGTGCTAAAGTCCTGCTGGAAAAGGAAATCAGCATCTCCATAAAGCTTGTCAGCAGATGGAAGCATAAAGTGCTCCAAAATCTCCTGGAAGATGGCTGCATTGACTTTGCACTTGATAAAACACAATGGACCAACACCAGCAGATGTCACGGCCCCCCCAAATCATTACTGACTTCAGAAACTTCACACTAGACTTCAAGCAGCTTGGATTCTGTGCCTCTCCAGTCTTCCTTCAGACTCTGGGACCATGATTTTAACATGAAATGCAAAATTTACTTTTATCTGAAAAGAGGACTTTCAACCACTGTTCACTGTCCAGTTCTTTTTCTCCTTAGCCCAGGTAAGATGCTTCTGAGGTTGTTTCTGTTTCAGAAGTGGCTTGGTAGTCCTTTTCCTGAAGATGTCTGAGTGTGGTGACTCTTGATGCGCTGACTCCGGCTTCATTCTACTCATTGCGAAGCTCTCCCAAGTGTTTGAATCGTCTTTACTTGACAGTATTCTCAAGCTTGTGGTCATCCCTGTTGTTTGTGCACCTTTGCCTACCCAATTTCTTCCTTCTAGTCAACTTTACATTTAATATGCTTTGATACATCACTCTGTAAACAGCCACTACATTCAGTAATGACCATCTGTGACTTACTCTCTTTGTGGAGGGTGTCAATGATTGTCTCCTAGACCATTGCCAAGTCAGCAGTCTTCCCCATAAGTGTGGTTTCAAAGAACAAGAGATATCCGGAATTTATACTGTAGGGATGGTCATTTAATGAAACTCAAATGTAAATATTCTAATATTTTGAGATACTGGAATTTGGACTTTCATGAGCTGTACACTTTAATCAACAAATTAAAAAAAAAATAAAAAACTTTTGAAATGTTTTACTTTACATGTAGGGAATCTAGTATAAATGAAAGTTTCATTTTTTTAAATAATTTACAATAAAAAAATGAACTTTTTCACGATATTCTAATTATATGACCAGCACCTGTATATAGTGTGTATTAATATTTTGTATTAATACAATTTTATTTTAATGATATTACCAGTCAAATGTTTGGACACACCTTCTTATTCAATGGTTCTTCTTTATTTTTTATTGTTATCAACATTAATACTGAAGACATTGAAATTATGACAGTACAAATGTGGAATTATGTAGTCAACAAAAACATGTTAAACAATCCAGAATGTTTTATAATTTTGATTCTTTAACGCCCTCGGGTCGGCGGTCACGTCGGCGTGACCACCTCAATTTTTTCTAACCAGTGTGAAAGAGACTCAAAATACTCCATCAATGTTGCACATACAATTAAGAGCTATACACCATTTTAATCTGTGGAATATCTTCTTTTATTTGTGTATACTCAGAGTAAAAACAAAATGTTGTGCTTTTTTGTAAAATAAAGAAAACTAACATGATGCATGATCTTTCGTCTCCCTCTGAACGAAGTCCAATCTGATAGTTCTCAGAAAATGAACTGTAACTTAGTGAATACTAATCACAAAAAATGAGACTTCTGTCTAAATAAACATTGAAATGTCAGGTTTTAAATCATGTAAGTCAAATCGAAAACAAAAATACTGTGTTTATTTAATCTGTATGAAAAGAGAACCATGTCAGAACCTTTTGCTTTGGTGACAGCTTTGCACACTCTTGGCATTCTTTCAGTCAGCCTCATGAGGTATGCCCTTACGGAATGGTTTTCCAACAATCTTGGAGTTCCCAGAGGTGTTGAGTACTTGTTGGCTGCTTTACCTTCACTCTCCGGTACAACTCATCCCGTTTCTCAATTGGATTTAGATCGGGTGATTGTGGAGGTCGTCTGATGCAGCACTCCATCACTCTCCATAAATAGCTCTTACATAACCTAGAGGTGTGTTTGGGGTCATTGTCCTGTTGGAAAACAAATGATGGCCCCACTAAGTGCAAATCAGATAGGATGGCATTTCGCTGCAAAATGCTGTGGTAGCCATGCTGGTTAATTGTGCCCTAAAAAAAATCAAATTTGGACTCATCAGACCAAAAGACAGTTTTCCACTCATCTAATGTCCATTCCTTGTGTTTCTTGACCCAAGCAAGTCTCTTCTGCTTGTTGATTTTTCCGAAGTAATGGTTTCTTTGCCACAATTCGACCACGAAGCCCTGACTCATGCAGTATCCTCTGAACAGTGGATGTTGAAATGCGACTGCCACTTGAACTCCGAGAAGCATTTATGTGGGCTGTAATCTGAGGTGATGTTAATCGGTGGTTTCTGAGGCTGGTAATTCTAATAAACTTATCCTCTGCAGCAGAGGTAGCTCTTGGTCTTCCTTTCCTGGGACGGTCCTCATGAGAGCCAGTTTTATCATGGCGACTGCACTTGGGGATACATTCAAAGTTCTTGAGAGTTTTTGGACTGAATGACCTTCATTATGATGGACTATCTTTTCTCTTTACTTAACTTGTGTGTTTCTTGCCATAATATGGATTTGTACTGTAGTTGTAGTAGCATTAATAGAGCTATTGACTCTGTACCCACCCTTCCTCTGCACAAGACAAATGATGATCTAAAGCACATTAAAGGGTTAGATCACCTAAAAATGAAAATAATGTCATTTATTACTCACCCTCATGTCATTCTAAACCCGTAAGACCTTCGTTCATCTTCAGAACACAAATTAAGATATTTTTGATGAAATCCAATGGCTCAGTGAGGCCTGCATAGACAGCAGTGGTACTTCCTCTCTCAAGATCCATAAAGGTACTAAAAACATATTTAAATCAGTTCATGTGAGTACATTGATTCCACCTTTATATTATAAAGCGATGAGAATATTTTTTGTGCGGCAAAAAAATAAAATAATGACTTTTTAACAATATCTAGTGATGTCTGATTTCATAACACTGCTTCTTGAAGCTTCAGAGCTTTACGAATCGAATCAGTGAATCGGAGCGCCAAAGTCACGTGATTTCAGCAGTTTGGCGGTTTGATACCCGATCCGAATCATGATTCGATTCAAAAGATTCATAACGCTCTGAAGCAGTGTTTTGAAATCGGCCATCAGTAGATATTGTTAAAAAATTGTTTTTGGTTTTTGTTGCCGCACAAAAAATATTCTCGACGCCTTATAATATTAAGATAGAACCACTGAACTCACATGAACTGATTTAAATATGTTTTTAGTACCTTTATGGATCTTGAGAGAGGAAATGTCATTGCTGGCTATGCAGGCCTCACTGAGCCATCGGATTTCATCAAAAAATATCTTAATTTGTGTTCCGAAGACAAACAAAGGTCTTACGGGTGTAGAACGACATGAGGGTGAGTAATAAATGACATTATTTTCATTTTTGGGTGAACTAACCCTTTAAGAAGGCAAGAAATGTCACAAATTAACTCTTGACAAGGCACACCTGTGAATTGAAAACCATTCCAAGTGACCACCTCGTGAATCTGATGAGAGAATGCCACGCTGTCATCAAAGCTAAATGTAGCTACTTTGGACAATCTAAAAAATAAAACAAATCCTGGGTTGTATAACACTTTTTAACACAGAGATTACAGTAGTGAGATTTGAAAGTTCTAGTCTCTTTGTCTCAATTTTAGTCACATTACGCTGTAATTTTGCAATTTCTTTGAAGAAGGCACATGTAAATGCTTTACGACGTCACACTTCATTCTAGCCCACTTAAGAATAATATCCATTCAATTTTAACCACTTTATGAGCACATTTTGACTGAATATTGTTCTGTTCACAGAAATCCCCAATGCATACCTATTGGAGTTTCTTGAAAGCTTCTTGGGGAAAAAAATAAAATTAAATAAAATAAATAAATAAAAAACACAATAACCATGGGGACAGAACTTAGCTAGCCAATTGTTAAAGATTTGAAAAGTATTGTAACTCTCCCTTGAAGAATTTAGTCTTGTGGAAGCTTGGTTTACTTTAGTTTATTTATGAATTACATTGTACTGGGGAACAAGTCCATGTAAAGCTTTACTAACAAAAAACAGAATTTTAAAATCAACACAGAACTTGACTGGTAACCAGTGTAGAGGGGCGAGTACAGGGGTAATGTGCTCGCATTTTCTAGTGCCAGTCAATATCAGGCTGCCACATTATGTACCAATTGCAAACGATCTAAAGCAGATTCAGACCCATTCCCTCTAAACCCACTTAGAGGGAATTACACTAGTCTAACCTTGTTGATGTTATAAATACATGAATAACCATTTCAGTGTCCTTCTTAGAAAGCATCTTCTTGATTTTTAGCAATGGAACTTAATTCAAAAAACTACTACTTTTCACAACAGCACTGATCTGCTTGTCAAAACACAAAGTGGGATTGAGGATAATACCAAGGTTTTGGGCACAGCCATGCAGAGATTGGTAGAGAGTGGACCAAGCTGATTGATAATGCCAGAACTGGTGAGCCAAAGGCGATTATTTTTGTTTTATCGCTATTTTAACTGTAAAAAAATAAAATAAAAAATTAATGTCCATCCAGCATTTAATGTCGCGAAGACATTCAAACAGATTAGACACAGAACAGCTGTTATTTTTAACAGGAAGATAAAGCCGAGTGTCATCGGCATAGCAATGATATAAGTGAATAATATGACCTAGGGGAAATTATATATAAAGCAAAAAGAAGAGGTCCCATATTGGAACCCTGTGGAACACCATAAGAGATTTGAGCACGATGAGAAACATTTCCCTACATTAACAGAGAATGTTCTCTCTTTGAGGTTGTAATGAAGTCCACTGGAGGCAAACTTGAGAAACCCAAGTGCAGTTTATTAAATCCAAACAGAAACAAAATGCAAAACAAACAAAGACTTGACCTGACTTGGCTTGGCATAAAACATAGAACACACCAACAATGGTTACAGGGACAGTACTAGACAAGGAACAATTCAAACATGAACAAGGACTAATGACTAAACAAAACACACCTGTGAACATAATCAAGACAATTAACCAATGACAACATAACACATGAGACTAGGGAGGCACATGACATGATCACATGAGGACAAGGGCACATGACAAGGGGAGCATATGGCAAGATAACATAACTGTGAAAACCATACAATAAGACATTAAACATGAAACAAAACTAAAAGTAGACATGACAAGGGTAAGAGGCAAACCATTTCAGCACAGGTCTCTGAAACCCAGCAACCTGCAGGATTAAAATACAGCAAGAACCAGAGTCAAGAGAGAGTAAAATATCATTGGTAACCTTCAACAAAGCAGATTCAGTACTGTGTAGTTCTCAAAAACCAGACTGAAATGTGTCAAAAATATTTAAATTACTCATGTAAGATGAAATCTGAGAATATACTTTTCCAAGTCTTTTGAAATGAAAGATAACTTGAAAATGGGCCTGTAGTTTTTCAGTAATCACACTGATCAAGATGATGCTTTTTTAACAATGGCTGGACTATAGCATGTTAAAAACTTAAGTTTAAATTTTAAAATTAAAGGCTGGAAAAGCCTTTTAAAAATATTTGTAGGCAAAACATCTGAAGGACAAAATGAGGGCTTCATATTAGAAACAATATCATACATTTGTTTAGGAGACAGATTGAAAAAGAAGAAGAGAGCTCTAATGAGAAAGTGTTTCTAGAGGAAAAGAACTTTGCGATGGTATGTTAGACCTAATGCACTCAGTTTTATGAATAAAATTATTAGGGCTGTCAAAATTCATGCGTAAACGCATGCAGTAATGTTTCAGTGTAACACATTAAAATATTTAACGCAGCATCCGTTTTCTTCCCCCGTCATCCTTTGGCTAGCGTTACATTATGATCATGCTCTTATTAATGCAAATGCTATTAAGCCATTCAAGCGCAAAAAGACACAAAAGAGAACTCCGTGCGGTACTGGCACGCTGGCTGTCTGTGTGACACACACATGACTTGTGCGCACAGAACGAACGAAAACACACAATTATGCAAAAAATGCTTGTTTTGTTGAGTATCCTTGTAAGCACAGTCTTAAATGTGTTAAAGTCTTGAATGAACGTAAAGAGTTGTGAGAAAATAGGATGTGTGTCAGATATGCGTCATCTGCGGCAGGACTTAAAGTGAGAGCAGCCTAATAAACCTACAATAAGGTTCATCAGTTAGCATTAGTTAAGTACATTAGTTAACTAATAATAAACTGCACTTATACAGCATTTATTAATCTTTGTTAATGTTAATTTCAACATTTACTAATACATTATTAAAATCTTGTTAACGTTAGTTAATGCACTGTGAACTTACATGAACAAACAATGAACTACTGTATTTTCATTAACTAACGTTAACGAAGATTAAAGGTTTTCAAAATATGTAATATAAGTCTAAGGTGTCCCCTGAATGTGTCTGTGAAGTTTCAGCTCAAAATACCCTATAGTTTTTTTTTCTTAATTTTTTTAACTGCCTATTTTGGGGCATCATTATAAACGTGCCGATTTATGCAGCGCGGCCCCTTTAAATCTTGTGCTCTCCGCCCACAGAGCTCGCGCTTGCCTTAAACAGCTATAAACAAAGTTCAAACAGCTAATATAACCCTCAAAATGGATCTTTACAAAGTCGTCGTCATGCAACATGTCTAATCGCGTAAGTAGAGTATTTAATTGGATGTTTACATTTGATTCTGCATGAGTTTGATTGTGCTCCGTTGCTAACGGCTAATGCTACACTGTTGGAGAGATTTATAAAGAATGAAGTTGTGTTTATGAATTATACAGACTGCAAGTGTTTAAAAAATGAAAATAACGACGGCTCTTGTCTCCGTGAATACAGTAAGAAACGATGGTAACTTTAACCACATTTAACAGTACATTAGCAACATGCTAACGAAACATTTAGAAAGACAATTTACAAATATCACTAAAAATATCATGTTATCATGGATCATGTCAGTTATTATTGCTCCATCTGCCATTTTTCGCTATTGTCCTTGCTTGCTTACCTGGTCTGATGATTCGGCTGTGCACATCCAGACGTTAATACTGGCTGTCCTTGTCTAATGCCTTTCATAATGTTGGGAACATGGGCTGGCATATGCAAATATTGGGGGCGTACACCCCGACTGTTACGTAACAGTCGGTGTTATGTTGAGATTAGCCTGTTCTTCAGAGGTCTTTTAAACAAATGAGATTTATATAAGAAGGAGGAAACAATGGAGTTTGAGACTCACTGTATGTCTTTTCCATGTACTGAACTCTTGTTATTCAACTATGCCGAGGTAAATTCAATTTTTGAATCTAGGGCACCTTTAAAAAAAACACAGTAACAAATGTATGGTTTTGTGTTAGTTGGTCATGGTTAGTTCATTTTGGTTAATTAACTAATGTTTAACTAATGAACCTTATTGTAAAGTGTTACCGATGTCTGTCATTAATTTTTAGAAAAAGTGAAAATCACTCACCGCTCTTGACTGAATAACTTTTGTAGCTTTAATAAGGATTAATCTATATTTAATTTATAACTTATGCAGTGAATACTGTGAAGTGTTTGATAACTTTATTCAATTAATGTCTATTTCCTACTTGTTAGGCCTTCCTGAAAATCTCAAAGCACTATTTAAAAAGAGCAAGAAGGTCCCTTCTTTTAGCAAGAAGGTCCCTGATTTGAGTCCCTGCTGAGCCAGGAGTTCTTTCTGTGTGGAGTTTGCTTGTTCTCCCTGTGTCTGCGTAGGTTACCTCTGAGTGCTCCACTTTCCTCTAAAGTCCAAAAACAGCCATTTAATGGGGAGGGTTGGGGAAAGACTACCAAGCTACCCCGGAAAAATCATTGCCAAGAAAATTCATGGTTGGTCTCTCGCGAATGTTAAGAGATGGCCATAGAATTCACCAAGAGTCAGAAACAACTGAAATGGTCAAAGAGAGAGAGATAGACAGTTAAATGTGACATTTATTATAATGGGTTTATGTGAAGATTGTTTTAAGTTCTCTTACATTAAAAGTTGTTATATTTTTTAAAGCCTAATAAATGTTAAAATCGAAATTATACTGTAGATTTGAACGGATATAATTTATGACTAAAATTGAGAAAAGACAGACAACCATAGCAGTATTGGTATTGGTGATACTTGCCTTCATTCACAGAAAAATGCCATTAAACAAATATTTAAAATATACTGTCTTTATGTTGTTACTACATTAATTTGGAGATTAAATGTGAAATTATTACAATATAAAAATATATTAAAAACTTTAATGTTAGGTTCGATTAATTACAGAAAAAAAGTGTGATTAGTTTTTTTCAAAGAAAAAAAATTGACAGCACTACAAATTAAAAGCATAAAAATTCTGCCTTTGTGCAGAATTTCTTAGCAGCACTCTATTTCTTAGCAGCACTCTGTTTAAGACACTACCTGAAGATTTAATATATCTGGATTTTATCTTCCATCTGTGCTCAATACACCTACACTCCAGTCTGAGGGTGCGAGTGGATCCATTTAGCCAGGGCTGAACTTCATTCCTCACTTCGGATTTCTGTAACCTAAGGGGGGCAACTGAGTCCAAAATAGAAGAGCAGGTACTGTTAAAAAGATCAAATAATTAATCTGGACTGAGACAAAAGAATAGGACTTTTATAGCATTTGGGATTTTGGTCGGTAAATACACATCATTGAAAGATCTAATTAAAACATCTAGAACAGCATGGTGAGTGATGGGATTTGATTGGATTTGGTACATGACAACACAAAGTCAAAAACAACTGGACAATAAACAGAAATAGCAGGATCACATATTTCAAACTTGGTCACAGAAAAAGCAAATGAAAACACTAAATCCAAAGTATGACCCTTCTTATTTGTAGGTCCAGAAATAAATTGTACAAGGTTAAAAGATTCCACCAGAGAAGCCAGAAAATCTGAAAATTCTTGGATAAAGTCCTTAGAGAGACCTTTAGGTGATCTGTAAACCAGGACATAAAGCAAGGAGGTAGGAAGATCAACCTTAGAAAGCTGCACTTCAAAGCTTAGAAAATTATCAACCAGCAGGAGTTTACACTTAAAACAGATCTTGAAAATTGTTGCTAGTCCACCTCCATGACCTACAGTTTTGGGAGAATTAAAAAACAGGCAGTCTGGAGGAGTACATTCCTTTAGGGCAGTATAAATACCAAGAGTAAGTCAGGTCTCTATCACGAATAAAAAATCCTGAGCACAACAAGTTAAAAAAAACATTCAAAATAAATGATTTGTTGGACGAAGATCTAGCATTTATTAGAGTCAATTTAATATGTTTTATAAATTCCTGCTGGTAAAGGCAATGACAAGTTCAAATGATGAAGCTCTTCAGGTGCCCCATCTACCCCATCTAAATGACCATGTTATGAAACGTGTTACACCATAAAAAACACCCAGAAAACTATTGGGTAGGGAAAGAGCAAGCTGGTAATGAATGCCCCAAACCTTTAAAACCCAAAGGAAAGTAGCAGGTAACAGACCAGAGAGAAAGTGGAAACTTACCCACGGGTCAATACGCAACAGACTGTGGGCATTGCGGAGGGATCGAAGGCTCGCGATAAGCCGATAAAGGACAGGGGAGAAGATTACGAAAACATCAATAATCCAAAAAGTCCATGAAATGAGTAGTATGCAGTCCTCTCAAACAGGGAGAAAATATCGAGTGTTGAATGGGTTTGATTCAGGAAGGCAAACGACCCAAAACGGTTGTCCTTATGTCCTTTGTAAATTTGGCCTAAAAAGCATAAAAAGCCATCTGTTTTGCAATTGACTCAACACTGCCAATGAAAACCTTACTAAAATTATGCTAATTGATTCTAAAGTATTCAACTAAACCTCATCTGCATGTCCTGTTGGATAGTTTCTGTATTTTTAGCTTTGGCTCCCCTGATTCATTCAGACTCAATTCATTTTGTAGAGACTGTAATCCTGTCATAATGCAAATTTCTGTGGCTAGTCCTAACTGAGATAAATTGTGTTTCAGAGTCATTTTAATCTAGAGTGAATAGGGCTTAAGTGCAAACACATAAAACAAGTGCTTTTCTCATATCGGATGATTATGCTCGACTTGGTGCCTGAAGTCTTCGGCGGAGACGTGTTCCTGTTGTTTTAGTGATTTTATGCTAGTTCGGTTTTATGTATATGTGCATACATCTTACCTCAGGGGACATGGTGAGATGCGACTCATTTTTTATCTTGCTGCTCACAAGATGGCAGAAAAAATGGCAGAATCATGTGTTAAATAAATAAATGTAAATTTGAATGTAGATGTGAATGTAGAATATAGAATACAAATGTTGATTAGGATTGAATAATAATGTAGACTTTGGTGTGTTTCTTTCGTTAGGCCCACACCAAGCAGACGGTCAGCCATCGGGCAATGTTGGGCCATTTTTGAGCATCGATCGGCTTAGTTTTTTCGTGTGTTCCACACCGGTGTCGGTTCGTAAGTTGAATACGGAAGGCAGTCTGGCGGTAGCTAGATATTTTACTTTATAACTTGTTAAATATGGATATTTTTCTTACACAAACACATCACTTCGCTTCAGAAGGCCGTTATTAACCCCCCTGGAGCCGTGTGGAGTACGTCTATGATGGATAGATGCACTTTCTTGAGCTTCAAACTCATTTTTCTTTTTTGATAATCCATTTCACTCAGATTCACTCACAATTGTTTCATCGTGACAAATAAGGCACTATATTTGACGCAAATGTTACAGCTACAACAATTGTAGAAGCTATAGACGTTAATTTAGCCTCCCGATAACAGATTCAGATATATTAAAAATAATACCCCAAAATTAAATTAATGTGTTTTTAATTTAATTATACTATTTGCAGTGCTTTAATGGATGAGTAATTCATTCTTTCCTTCATAAAAGATGTTAAATTCATTTTGCCTTTGTTCACACTTTGCTCAGAATTTCAAATACTTTGTTTTTATTTGAATCAAATGTTATAAGATTATGATTCATCTCTGACATGGCTGCTTTAGTTCAAGGCTCAGAGCTCTTTATTGAAGAATTTCTGAAATGCCACAGACAAAATGAATGGAAATATACTTGTGTAACCGGGGCACAGTAGAAAAGTATGAAGTCACCTTTGAGCTGTATTGATACCCATTAGCATTTCAAAAAAGAGTCTTTATCTTGTGAAAAATGACATAAGCGTCTTACGGGTGTCTAAGATATCTGCTCTTCATTAATCTATAGGATTCTCCTTTGAAGAGGGATTAGTCATTAAAGTTCTGGGTGAGAATATGTAACTTGACCCCTTCATTTAGAGTCTATGCTGTTATTTCCTTTCATCTCTCTTTCTATTTCTGTTTCAGAGGCAAAGTTTAAAGTAGATCACACTCTAGCATTTATAAGACCGAACATACTTTGATATGTCTGTCCTCTTCTTTTTTCTTCAATTTTAGTGTTTTTTCTCTGTGATATCCGGACAGGAGTAGTTAACCTTTACCACTGCACAATGTCTCCTGTTACATCTCATTAAACGAGCTGTGCTCCGTTAAATGCCGCAGTATTTCCTGTCATTAATGAGTGTGTGTGACTGTGTTTGTGCGCAGTTGTGTAATCATACTGTTTGACAAGCTGGAAAGAGCTCATGTGAAATTTCACTATCCTACACCGTCGCACACAAGAGCATGTTTAATGTGACACATACTCATATTGAAAACACATATAGCTAAATATTTACATGTTTTGAAGAAATTGTGAGTGGTGCTTGCCTGTAGATCTGAATAGTTGTTAACATGTTATTAGGAGGGTGCTAGGTGGTTGCTAAAGAGGCCACCCTCTACGATATTCTGGTCTCTAAAATCATGTCAATGTAACCCCTCAGCCAGGTCCTACTCTCCCCGCTCTGCACGGGCCTCGAAACTAGGTCTCCGGTGTGGGAGTCGGATGCTCTAACAAGGAGGCTAAAGGCTGCAACCTCTAGGGTCAGTTGCTAGAGCATCTCTTGAGATCAGAGGAGTAAGGTTTTACTCGCACAGCGACTACTAGCTGGCCTCCGTTACACTCACCCCCCTAAACCTCACTCCCATCCGGGTCACGGCACCAACGTAACCCCTCACCCAGGTCCTACTCTCCCCGCTCTGCACGGGCCTCGAAACTGGGTCTCCGGTGTGGGAGTCGGACGCTCTAACAAGGAGGCTAAAGGCTGCAACCTCTAGTGTCAGTTGCTAGAGCATCTCTTGAGATCAGAGGAGTAAGGTTTTACTCACACAGCGACTACTAGCTGGCCTCCGTTACATTCACCCCCCTAAACCTCACTCCCATCTGGGTCACGGCACCAGTGTAACCCCTCACCCAGGTCCTACTCTCCCCGCTCTGCACGGGCCTCGAAACTGGGTCTCCGGTGTGGGAGTCGGATGCTCTAACAAGGAGGCTAAAGGCTGCAACCTCTAGTGTCAGTTGCTAGAGCATCTCTTGAGATCAGAGGAGTAAGGTTTTACTTGCACAGCGACTACTAGCTGGCCTCCGTTACACTCACCCCCCTAAACCTCACTCCCATCCGGGTCACGGCACCAACGTAACCCCTCACCCAGGTCCTACTCTCCCCGCTCTGCACGGGCCTCGAAACTGGGTCTCCGGTGTGGGAGTCGGACGCTCTAACAAGGAGGCTAAAGGCTGCAACCTCTAGTGTCAGTTGCTAGAGCATCTCTTGAGATCAGAGGAGTAAGGTTTTACTCACACAGCGACTACTAGCTGGCCTCCGTTACATTCACCCCCCTAAACCTCACTCCCATCTGGGTCACGGCACCAACGTAACCCCTCACCCAGGTCCTACTCTCCCCGCTCTGCACGGGCCTCGAAACTGGGTCTCCGGTGTGGGAGTCGGATGCTCTAACAAGGAGGCTAAAGGCTGCAACCTCTAGTGTCAGTTGCTAGAGCATCTCTTGAGATCAGAGGAGTAAGGTTTTACTTGCACAGCGACTACTAGCTGGCCTCCGTTACACTCACCCCCCTAAACCTCACTCCCACCTGGGTCACGGCACCAATGTAAACTGGGTCTCCGGTGTAAACTGTAAAATGTAACTGTAAACTGGGTCTCCGGTGTGGGAGTCGGACGCTCTAACAAGGAGGCTAAAGGCTGCAACCTCTAGTGTCAGTTGATAGAGCATCTCTTGAGATCAGAGGAGTGAGGTTTTACTCGCACAGCGACTACTAGCTGGCCTCCGTCACATCAGGTTAAGAATTGAATGTCCAATACAAGACTAATAACATTTCCAGTTACACTGTCTACACAGGACACGACAGTTGTGTTGCATCAGACTGCACCGCAATAGCTTGAGGGGTCATTCGCTCAGAGCATGTTTTCCATTGAATTTCTATGCGTTTGAGTCATAGACTGTAAAAAAATATGGATGACACTTTCACTCTCTTCCGTAGTAACTGAAGCCGCCAGTGTGTCTATATGGCACTGACATTTCGAGTCTCGAGCCTGCACATAGTGAACTTGAAACCTGGGTCTGCACAGTAGTGAGCACAAAGTGGAGCGGCGATATCAAGGTCCAGCCCAAACTCAGAACAACTCATTATTTCCGTGTGAAATAAACAGTTATGGAAATCAAAGTTAAAGCTCCAGTCACCTTGTGAAGATCCAGAAAAAAGATTAGCTGTCAACCTCAGCTGTCCAGCATGAGATCATCAGACTGACTTCGCCATCTTTTCATAACGCTGCCCTTTTAAAGCAGCACATCAGCAGGTCCACCAATCAGGTTACTCTGTCAGCAACCAATCCCTGCACACATACAGAACAACAACCCACACAAGAACAGTTTTAAAAAACTACACCAAGGGTGTCCAATTCTGCTCCTGGAGGGCCACTGTCTTGAAGAGTTTAGCTCCAACCCCAATTAAACACACCTGAACTAGCTATTTAAGGTCTTACTATAGGCTAGAAACTTCCAGGCAGGTGTGTTGAGGCAAGTTGGAGCCAAACTCTGCAGAACAGTGGCCCTCCAGAACCGAGTTTGGACACCCCTGAACTAAACCTTGCATTTTTTTTTTCCATTTCATTTCCATACATTTAGCATTTTTGAATTCCAAATGTGTTACTTTTATATTATTTTTCAAAAAAAACCCAAAACAAAACAAAAAAACACTGCATCAGATGTAAATGCAAAAGCTGCCCTCAAGTTAAAATAAGTTAAACTTTTAAAAAAATGTCTCTAGACTTTGTGTTTTTCCTTCATTCCACTGCCATGCATCTCACATTTTTAAACGTAAAAACTAATTCTGCAAGATTGCAAGACTCCAATCATTTTGTTCACTTATACTCCACCCCTCCCAGTTCACATTCCTCTGCCTCCACTTTTCAGTGCAACATCCACATCTCAACATTCAATCAACAACTGATGCATAGAATCAAGTGCAGACAGAGGTCACAAGTCACATCTAGTGTAGACAGAATCATTTCAGTCTAAACCCTAATAAGTTGGTATAACCCCAAATATTTAAGTTTTACATTTAAATCATTTCACTTTGGTTTTATGTGAATATAGTGGTTTTTATTTGCTCTTGACACATTGCGCCACTCATGTCCAGTGTAGCCACAATGTTACAAAAATACATTTAGATACAAAGTTCTGTCATGAAACTCTAGATGGCACAGGCTAATAGGTCCTTAACTCAATCGGCTTGCAATCACATCATTCTCTATAGGGTTCCTGCTGTATCAGTAGCCAGTGAGCTCATTGCTCAACCTTCAAATACTTGCCACTTTCAGAAACCCTCCACCTTCCCCAGCTCCACCTGTATAGATCTGTTACTGGTAATATATGTAAGCTTTTACGTACAGTAGCAGCATGTCTTACTTGCTCACAGCAGTGTGTTGTGTATGTATTGGCAGTAGCAAGTCCCTACTTGTCCAAGATACATGGTACTAGGGCTGGGCGATATATCGCATGCGATTCTCACGCGCATTTCGTCAGTAAAGCCGGTTCCTTGATTACCGCTAAATCGCCATCACCTGCTTTCAAATGGAGCGCCTTTTAATAGACAGAGCCGTAGTTCAAGGACAAGCCACGCAAAATCGCGTTCAGTATCGAAGATGAATCGACTTTGATAATGAACCCGATTTTGCGTGGCTTGTCCGTGAACTACGGCTCTGTCTATTAAAAGGCGCTCCATTTGAAAGCAGGTGATGGCGATTTAGCGGTAATCAGGGAACCGGCTTTACTGACGAAATGCGCGTGAGAATTGCATGCGATATATCGCCCAGCCCTACATGGTACAACTTTTTTTTTTTTTTTTTTTTTTTATGTGGATACACACACACTCTGATAAAGGAAATGGTCATGCTAATAGCACAGTAAGCACACATATGCATAATACTGTATTTTTCTGCTGTATTCAAAGTCCTGATAGACACATACACGCACACTGAATTTGGATTCTGCAGCGGATAAGCCATAATTCATTTCTGTTTCACATATCCTTATAAACTTTCATGCTAAGCTCTGTGAATACTGCCTGGCTTTCTTTCCCAGAGGCAGGCCTGTTCCTCTCAGATAGGTAGAAACAACAGGAGAAATGTTTTGTGGGGCTCAGACTGAACAGCTCGGACACCCAGATTTACAGCAGAACTGACTCTAAAATGCAGTAAGTGGAGCAACGGAGGAAACAGTAAAGTGCATTTACTGCTAGTCCTTTAGAATTTATGTTGAAATGGAAGTTTTGAGTTATAGTGGAAGATATTTTAGTTCAAGAAGACTTTATTATGTAATATGCATAAGTGTAAAGAATAACTGAGCTACGGTGCAGGGGATCTTTTTTTATTATTTCATTTATTTGAAGATACCAGCATGCAGAAGGAAAAAATAAAAAATAAAACAGACAAAACCCCTTTATGACTGTCATGCAGTGTTGTTATTATAATTTGTTGTTATTATTTAGGTCTGCCACAATAGGTTTGCATGTGTTCATGGTCAAAACAAACAAACAAATAAAAAGTATCTTTTTGACATGTCAACCACACAAACAAAACTAATGTGTTTTGGGGCGGGTCAAAGTAGATGTTGTCGACAGCCAATGAAGACCATAAGCTGGCTTTATGCAAATTTGTTACAAACCTATGTAAAACCTATATAAATAATTAATAAATACTATATAAATAATAAATACTACTGTTAATAAATACTATATAAATAATATTAAATAATAGTATATAAATATACTGAAATAACACAGGTGTCAAGGTCAATTCATTTTTAGCCCATTCATTTTCATTGTATGGAAAAGAGCAGCATGGACATTCTGCTAAACTACTCCTTTTATGATCCACGGAATTAAGAAAGTTATATTTGGAATGACATGAGGGTGAATAATGTTCAAGTGAGGTGAGGATGAATGGTCCCTGAATATTTAAGTTTGGGTGAACTCATACAAACTCATACACACATATAATTTCATTCAGCATGTCCTGCCTCATGCTCTCAAGAGATACAATGAAAAATGAACACACACACATGCTCATACTCTACACCATTAGTCCAGACATTCTCACCTACCTTTTCCACAGCTGTGTGGATGTGTGTGTGGCAATGTGATTTGTGCCTTGAAAAGAGAGATAGAGTAAATCAAGTGACAGTGAGAAGAGTCTTCCTGTCACTGAGGCCCTATGGGAAATGTGGAGCTAGACTGTGTGTTGATGCATCCAAATGTGTCACCTGTCAAATCTTGCCCAATGCAATGTCTTTACTCAAATGGCCTGTGCTGTTTAGACTGAGGAAGAGGTCGCACTTGATTCGGAATGATTGTCTTTTTGAAGAGCCTTCAATAACAGAACAGAGCGTTCTGAGAACTTTCATTATCCTGAGAGACCATCTCTGCCACATCCATTTGGCTTTGAAAAGTGCTTTTGTGATTTCTGGTCACACTGGCTTTCAAGAATATAAATAATATTGTGTACAGTTTAAAAATATGCTGCTATTTTGGTTGCAAGGAGCTGATATTACCAAATTTTACATGACCGTCCTAATGGTTTCAGTGACTAAACATTGTTGAGCTATCTGGCTTCTGCTATGTCATATACAGCATAAGATCTAATTTACTAATAAGAACAAAGTTTTAAAGTCTCTTATGCTCACCAAGGCTGCATTATTTTGTATGATGAATTTTCAGCAGTCATTATTCCAGTCTTCAGTGTCACATGATCCTGGACCACAAAACCAGTCATATGGGTCCATTTTTTTTAAATTGAGATTTATCTAAAAGCTGAATAAATAAGCTTTCCATTGATGTATAGTGTTGTTATAGGACAATATCTGGCCGAGATACAACTATTTGAAAATCTGGAACCTGAGGGTGCAAAAAAATCAAAATATTGAGAAAATCACCTTCAAAGTTGTCCAAATGAAGTCCTTAGCAATGCATATCCACTCACAAAAATACATTTTTTATATAATTATGCTAGGAAATTTACAAAATATCTTCATGGAACATGATCATTACTTAATATCCTAATGATTTTTGGCATAAAAGAAAAATCGATCATTTTGACCCATACAATGTATTGTTCGCTATTGCTACAAATATACCTGTGGTACTTAAAGGGTTAGATTTACGAATCTTTTGTTTTGAATCAGTGGTTCGGAGCGTGAATCAACTGCCAAAGTCGCGTGAACCATTGAAATTTCGAAACGCTTATGACGTAATGAAGCCTAGTTTACTGAAATCACATGATTTTCGAGCTCCGAAGAACCACTGATTCGAAACAAAAGATTCGTAAAGCTTTGAAGCTTCATGAAGCAGTGCTTTGAAATCACCCATCACTAGATATTGTTGAATAATGTTGTTATTTTGTTTTTTTGGCACACAAAAAGTATTCTCGTCACTTCATATCATTAAGGTTGAACCACTGTAGACACATTAACTGTTTTAAATATGTCTTTAGTATCTTTCTGGGCATTGAACGTGTAAAATAAAGGGATAGTTCACCCAAAAATGAAAATTTGATGTTTATCTGCTTACCCCCAGGGCATCCAAGATGTAGGTGACTTTGTTTCTTCAGTAGAACACAAATGATGAACTCCAACCGTTGCGGTCTGTCAGTCGTATAATGCATGTCAATGATAACAAAATCTATGAGTGTCAAAAAAACATGCACAGACAAATCCAAATTAAACCCTGCGGCTCATAACGACACATTGATGTCCTAAGACAACAACAACAACAACATTTATTTATAAAGCACATTTAAACACAATATAGATTGTTCCAAAGTGCTGTACAAAGTACAAAACAGCTCTACACAAGAATAATTACAGGTTTCCAAATGCTAAAGAATAAAAATACGATTTAAGAGAAGATTTAAAAATGTCCAATGAAGGAGTGAGACACAAAACAATCGGTTTGTGCGAGAAACCGAAGAGTATTTAAATCATTTTTATTTTGTCCAACTGCCTAAAAAATTATATATGTAAAAAATTATATAAATACTTTCGGTTTCTCACACAAACTGATTGTTTCATGTCGACACATCAATGTGTCGTCATGAGCCGCAGGGTTTAATTTGGATTTGTCTGTGCATGTTTTTATTACTCATATAGATTTTGTTGCCATTTCAATGCATTATACGACTGACAGACTGCAACGGTTGGAGTTAAAATTCATCATTTGTGTTCTACTGAAGAAACAAAGTCACCTACATCTTGGATGCCCTGGGGGTAAGCAGATAAACATCAAATTTTCATTTTTAGGTGAACTATCCCTTTAATTTGCTGGCAATGAATGCCTCACTGAGCCATCGGATTTTATGAAAAATATCTTAATTTGTGTTCCGAAGATGACTGAAGGTCTTACGGGTGTGGAACGACAAGAGGGTGAGTAATTAATGACAGAATTTTCATTTTTTGCATGAAGTAACCCTTTTAGACTGGTTTTGTGGTCCAGGGTCACGTATGTTGATTTGATGCTTAAAAAAATGTGCTGCAACAGTCTTTTTCAAGGACACTTGAATAATAATAAAATACTGAATAAAAGTATTAATTTATTCTTGACCTCAAACATTTAAACTTCTTCCAACTTTTTAAAGTTGAAAATGCACGTTGCTTTGTGAATTTCCATAACACAAATGTACCATCTAGACATTAGCTTCTCACTTGTTTACTCTTGTTGAGCACCTAAAGACTTTTTTTGTGCATGTCATCATAAATTAGATATATTTTCTTCAGTAAAACTTGATTTTAGACCTCAGGCTTCAAGAATCATTGACCTTAAGATGTAATATGATTCAATTTTATTCTTGATTTACTTATACACACTTTGAATCTGTATACCCACTAAATAATTATAGTACATTGGTGCAGACACTACATGTTCCTGTTTGTTGGGCCTCCTAGAATCCAACCATTTTTGGTGGACCTCCTGTTTAAAGCCAACTGCTATTCTACCTGCTTAACCTTCTCCTATGGGAGAGTCTAATCAGAATGTTGACTGTTTGACGTGATATAATGCCCTCATGGACCTGTTATTATGTTATTTAGCAGACTCATTCTTATCCAGAGATTAAGTGCTTTTATTACAAGTTCAGTCCCCTGATGCAACATGGGACTAAGTGGCCTGCTCAAGAGCATGATGGCGATAGGGGATCCCAGTCCACCCTCATTATTAGCCTATTAGTGCTAATTGCTAACCAGTGGACTCTGTGCCTATGTGTGAAGTGTTACATACAGATGCTCAGTTCAATTACCCACACAAAGCAGCACCATTTTTCACTCTCAATAGGTGGGCGATATGACAAACCTTTCCATCCATCCATCCTACTATCTATTGCACATAAAGATAACAATCTAATATTTTAAGAGGCAAAATTCCCCTCCCTTTCATTTGAACTAAAAAAAAAATGTGAGCCATTAAAAATGTAGTCATTAAAGTCCTCAAAAACATGGAAGCAAGTAAACAAACTTCAAGCAACTTCCGCACACTCGCAGACGCACGAAGGCAGACAGCATGCTGTTTTTCATCCCCATAAATCATATTCTCAGCACTTGCGTATGTGTGTGTGTGTGTGTGTGTGTGTGAGAGAGAGAGAGAGACAGAGAGAGAAAGAGAGAAGATGCTGTTGTCAGGAGGGATTCTGTGTCCCCTGCATTCTGAGCTCTGTGTGCACATGATAAGGAGCCTCCATTACCCTGACACAACAGCCAGGCAGGTAAACACCCTCCATACCCTTCTGTACTTATCTCCAGTATACACACACATGCAACTTTCTTTCACACACGGCGTGATTTGTTGTCATGTGTATTGTATGATCAGGCCATCAGACAACCAAACTATGTATTTTCAAGTGTAGTCTAACTACACATATGCAGTATCCGTTTTTAAAATTGTATTGTGCTATCAATTGTTTAGGACAATAGATGGAAAAAATATCTTAGAACTGAATTAATTTACGCTTTTATTCATAAACACTGAACAGCGCACATACATAGAGCACATCAAATACTGATATGATAAACAGAAGCTCAAACATGTGCATGAAGCATAAATTAAATACAACCAGTACAATTAAAATTCAACAAGAATCTTCTGAAACTAGGCAGACAGATTGGCATTATCTAGTGCTACTTTTGGCATATTATTGTACATGGGTCATTGACGAATAAGGTTTTACGAATAAAGCTTTATTTAAGTGTTAACAATAAGATTATGTGGTTTTTGTAATCAATTAACACTGCTTTTGTTATTTTTTACAAGATGGACAAAATTTGTCACCAAAAAAGTCATTCGGTTTAATCAAAATGTTGGTTTTACCGAATGACACATAACAGTGCTAGCAGACTGATATCTAGCTAGCTAGCAAAAGGACAATCAAACATTTTATATTTAGTACAAGTTTTTAAAATATTACAACATTTTCCATGTTTTATAAAGGTTGTACCGAATGACCTGATGTTTTCAAATAGTTAGAGTTAGTTACTTTGCTTCACAACCATGTGGTCCTTTGCAGGTGTCTGAATGATGTCACATCCTGTCACATGATATTGACCGCATGACTTGATCCAAAATGGTCTTTTTATATTGGCTACTCCGAATGACATCAACAAAATAAATTTTTCCAGACATTTCTCATAACAAAGCAACGACTTCTACACATAATTTGAATACCATTTTGCACTATGTTGATATATGATGTTATAAAATCATGCCAGAATAAAAAACATATACATTTATTACATTTTAAAATATTTTAATCATAAATGAAATGGCTGTATTGGCCTATGGACGGTTAAACCGAATGACATTTTGACACTTCATAATCTTTAAAATACCTTTATATGTAGCAAAATATAATTAAAACCTTTTGGATTCAATAAAACAGTTGTACTACCTTGCATATGTTGGATGTCATAAATTTGATTTTTATTATTATTAAGGCTCATCATGTCATTGACCCACATATTAGATTGTTAGCACAAATGTAACATATGCCATGCAGAATTGCATCCATATCACATGGGAATCTTCCAAAACTAGGTCTGAACATAAACATTATTGTTGTTTCTTTCAACACATTGTGTCCATGTTAGCTTGTTTGCTCAAAATTTAGCATGCTAACATGCAATTTGAAACTTGTATAAACTAATATGTGATACAATGTGTAGAAAATAACTTTTTGACAGTAATGCTAATCTAATGTTTACAATAAAAGCGATGTTTGAAATCAACTACAACAAAATGACATGACATGAAAAGCCACAATAGGATTTTTTTTAATCTAGGTCCAAAGATGGATTAGCATTGCTGCCTTACTCTACATTTACCGCCTTGTATCACATGTGAAATTTAACATAAATAATTCAACACACTTCAAAAAAAAAAAAACAGCATGTGATACAATACAACAAAAGTAACGGTCAACAGTATTACTAAACTAATGCATACATAGATCCCAAGGTTTCACAAAATACAACCAAATCACATGAAAATCCACAATAGGAAATGTCTGAAACTAGTTGCGAAAGGTTGCACAGTTAACTCTACTTTTGGAATTGTTAGCTATAATTCATTCTAACATTCATACCTGGAGGTTATTTTTGTTGGATTGTCAGTTTGTGTTTAGATGTAATGCTAACCTAAAACTTTTAGTGAAGTTCAAATTGTTGTTTTTGTTTTTTTGTTTGTTTTTTGCCAAAATGCAGAGATTTTATAGCACAATATAGTTAACCACAATAGGTCAAGATAAATAACATAGGTTGTCGCAGCTTTACTTACCGCACGACATCACTAAAGTATAGAGGGTAGCTACAGTATATGGTTTTGAAAAATCTTTTTCTTAAAAGCCATTTCTCGTAAAAGCAGGCTATTTATGCAGACAGAGACAAGGTCAACTGCCATAGATCCATAAATACCAAGTGATGTATTCATTTTGTCTCAAAACGCCTGTGAATATGAATTCAGTGGCAACCGACCTCAATGCATAAAAAGTTTGGATTGTATTTGAGATGTATGGCACATATCTACTGAATACATTACACCAAGCACTTGATAGGTATGTGATTTTTCATACATATTCCTGTTGTTTGCATTTCAGGACAAATGGAATGTCACTGAGGGAGAGGAAATGTATCATGCTGTTTTTTGTTTTTATATTGCTCTTCTATATTAGGAGTAGAATTGTGTATTATCAGAGGTGATCATATTAGCATAATTGAAGAAGAGCTTCATAACTGCAGTGGCATATAATCAGGACCTTAATGTCTGGCAGGGGTTTTAACTGTGCCATGCTGGATAACCCAAGCCCATAAAAAGCATGATTAGGCACAGCATAAGCCAAAGCAAACAAGCAAGTGTGTGTGTGTGTGTGTGTGTGTGTGTGTGCGCCTATAAATAGAAAATATAAAAAGATAAATTTGTATTATATGTTTTATATTTGTTTTATATGTATTTGTGTCGTATGTTTTTTCAGGGGGTTTTATTTATTCCTTATTTTCTCTGATTATACTTATGCCCATCCATCCATCCATCCATATCTACCCATCCTTTTGTCCATCCTTTCAGCCAACATCCATCCATCCATTTATCCACACATGTGTACGGCTATTAATATGTTATCCATTCATCTATCCATCCATCCATCCATCCATCCATTATTCGAGTGATTGATTTCCCTTAACTGTTGCAAAAGAGTTAATCATTGCATAAATTCCCTCGAGTGTTTAAACAGCTTGTGTGTATTACACTCCTGCAGACGTGATACAGAAATTACTCAAAAAATAGCATGAATCATGTTATGTCATGTCAGAGTGAATTTGATGCATATATAAATACATATGGTACATTTAAAGTAACACAGCTCTAATGTATTAATATGTAAGAAGATGTTGGTAAATAAAACAACAAACAAAACATCATTTGTATTCATAAAAATATGGGAAAGTAATTTGTGTTGCAAAGTATATTGTCTTTGATTTAGTCTGTAGGAGATTTTATTGGCAATATTTGGGAGATTAATATGCTGTAGGATTTTATAGGTCTATAAAGAGTCAGCATTTCAGCTGAAGATACTCCAATTCTTTTGAGAATAAATCATGACATTGGCTCTGTTCCAAACCCTAGTACACTGCCTTGTTGTCTACATAGGCAGCTACTTTCTAAAGCAACATCCTAGTCAAAATAGAACCTCAAGTGACTGTTTTAAAGTCCATTAACACTGACCTGAACTTACCACACAAACAGATGCACAGAAGACTCATAGTGCTTATAGTTCATTGCAGGATAGCTTTGCCTTAGACTGTTGCTAAGCTAATGATAAAGCACAAACACACACACACATACATACATTGGTCTATAATGGTCAATTTTTAAAGCAATAGTTCTCATAAAACATAATATTGTCAATGAACTGACCCTTTTTTACTGTGGAAGCCATGGAAAGCTATTTTGGAGATTCTCAGAGAACATACATAGCATACATATCATTCTCAGCATTTCAAAAATCTTCTGAAGCCATATAGCTTTGTGTGAGGAATAGAGCAAAATTTAAGTTGTCATTCACTGAAAATTTTAGTGCCTGCCATAGCTGTCAAATCTCATTTGTGCATTCACGTTTTAAAATTGGTGTGTCAAGATACGTCAGTTACACCAAATGGCTTTGGTTCTCATGTCTTAAAATGCTATCTAGGAAGAAAGCTTATTTGGTTTTGAAACAGAGCTATTGTCTTCAGTGTTCTAGAAAATTCTATTATGTTCACATGCTTTTTTTTCAGATGTCATTGTCTTTTCCCATATCCTGTGCACCCAGGGTTTAACCAAGGGAAAGGTGACAGTCTTCACCCACCATGTGCAAAAATCACTGTAACTGGATATTCGGCACCAGTGAATGGCTTTTATGGAACCCCCTAAAAGATTCCTATTAAAACCTGTATATGGCCAGAGATGATTTGTCTGTGGGTGAAATTGGATTAGTTGAACTGTAAAGCTTCAACATCGTGCTTGAGACTCACTCTATCTCTCTGGCCGTCCGCCATTAAACAGAGAGGGAGAAAATAGGAAAAAACTTAAATTGCATTGGTGGAAGTGGTCATGGCGGACACCTTTAGTGGGATCCAATTAATTTTTATGTGGAGTTGGCAGTCTGTGGTGGGCAGGGGTTGACTTTGGTGTCTGTGAGTATAGCTGATGTACTATAGATTATATAGAATGTGTTTTGATGATATCTTCGGAACTATATGAGGGTTTTCTGGTTTGATAGTTGTTATATCTACAAGTTCACCAGTTTTTCGAAAGTATTACAGAAAATAATTATAGTTCTACCAGAAAGACTCGGGAAGCAAAGAAACGTTTGAATACAATTTATTCAACAGTATGAATGTAAATATCAAAGAAATGATAAAGTTCTTTGGCGTAGGCCCCGTCCATAGTACAATCCGGAGGGTAGCAGACGTTTGCAGATCCTGCCTGAAGATGAAGGCGGGGCGGAGCCTACCCCCGACGTATGGACAGGGACCGACCTGGTGGTGGTGGGGAGGATGGGGGTGAACGCCGGCGATGGTATCTGCGAACATGATAGTGGGTGGGAACAGAACTTATATACTCAGGTGACGTGTAATGATTGGTTTTATAATGAGCAATGACGTGCATTAGAGTCTTCCGGGTAGAACTTCCGCTAAACGCTCCCATTTCTGTCTGTGCCTTAACGTTCATGCATTTCATGTTAAAAGAGCTAGAAGAGAAAAGACTGAAAGGCAAGAGAAGAAAGGAATGACTGATACAAAATAAAAAAAAGCAAATATGATCACTTAGTGGGTTTCATTTAAACATTGGGTGACATGTTTCCCCCCAATTTCCCTAACTTCAAATAAGATGTAACCTTAAAAATGAAGTAACCAACAACCTTGAACATTAAGTTGTTTAGAATACATCAATAATGACAAAAAGAATTGATTTCATTTATATTCTGTTCATATATGTATGTACTGTATGTGTGTATGCACACAGTCATGTTTAGTTTTTGCCCTGTTTAGTTTTCAGTTTAGGGTTTTTTTTTTGTTTTTTGTTTTTTTGTCACCTTTTGCCTTAGTTCTGGTTACTTATCTGTTGTCATTTATATGGCTAAAATTTAAATGCTGGAGCAGGGGGAATGCTCACACAAGGGACTTTTTCAACCTGGCGTGCCAAACTCACTACCTGGACCATTCGCTATGTGTTTTCTACTACACCAGCCTCAACGAGCAGTCGAAGGCACTCCTGCCCATACAAGGATCTTGAGGGAGCTTCGTTGAATATGTGGAGTGGGCGCTGCTTCAAAGTAACTCCAGACCCAGAGCCCAGCCAGCCATTAGCCATGTCCACTGCAGGAATGCCAGAGCCCACCACTGACTGGAAGCCTGAGCCTGCCATGACAACAGAGCCGGAGCGATCACCAGAGGCTGAATCTTTCATGGTGTGTGAGCCGGCAACAGCGACAGTCGTCAAGGACATGTTAGTGAAGTTAGTGGGGATGGATTGGAGGGGGCTTTTGTTGCACTTCAGTCACCGCTGGTCCCATCCAGTTCCATATCGTCTCAGTCATTGCTAGATATGTTATATGATGAGCTGGATGAGGTTTTTGCTGCCCTTCAGTCACCGCCGGTCCCAGCCAGTTCCATATCATCTCAGTCATTGCTGGATATGTCCAAGTCATCGCTGAAAAAGCCCTGTTTCAAGTCATCCAAGTCGTTTCTGACTAAGCCCAGCACCAAGTCCCCTTCATCGTGGATGGTCCTGCCCAGCCTCCCTTTCCCTTCTCTGCTGCCAAAGCCATCTAGTTCATCAAACTTGTCTCCACTGTCTCCCTTCAGCCCCTCAGCTCTTCTAGAGGTTCCTCTCTGCTGCACGGATCTGCCTGGGGCTTTCCAATTATCAACTCTTCCTTGGCTTGTGGATCCCTCAGCTCCACCTCATGCCTCCAAGCCCCGGACTCTACCTCGTCTCTCTGACCCATCGGCTAAACCTTGACTCAACACTCCCTCAGCTCCACCATGGACTACCATCCCTCAGGCTCCGCTGGGCTTCCTATTCCCTCTGGCTCCTCCTTGGTCCACTGTTGCTCTGGCTCCGCCTCAGAAGTCAGCTGTGCCTCGACTCTCCACCACTCTGCCTCTGCCTGACTCTTCCTTCCTTCTGGTTCCACCATAGCGCTCACTCCCACCGTCTTCGCCCCGGTCTGCCAAGCCCACACCTCCACCTCAGTCATGCCTGCCTGCAGCTCCACTGTGCCCCTCCAGGCCTTTGGTGTCACTCTGGCTCTTTGGCTCCACCTTTGGTCTCCACCTCCACCTGCTCTACCTCAGTCAGTTGTCTCCCTGGTTCCACCCAGTCTCTCCACCAAGGCTCCAGCATGGCTTCTCCCTCCATCGGCTCCCCTGTGGACCTTCATCCCTTCATGGTTTCCTCCTGCTCCTCCCGTCTCTGCTCTGGTTCCTCCTGTCTCCGCCCTGGCTCCTCCCTCCTTCATCTCCTTCCTGGTCATTGTCTCCTTGGTGTATTCCTCTGCCTGCTCCTCATCCTCTTCCAGAGCCCCTGCTCTCCTTCTTTCCTCAGTTTGGGCTGTTTTACCATGCAAGGACGTGCTTTCTGGAGAGGGGGAGTTATGTCACGGTCATGTTTAGTTTTTGTCTTGTTTACTTTTCAGTCTTAGTTTTCTTTGTCACTGTTTGCCTTAGTTCTAGTTACTTTTTCTTGTTGTCATGGTTTCTAATTAGTTACCTGTTCCCCTTTTTGTTGCTGACCTTTTCTCTGTGTATTTAAGCCCTCAGTTTTCCTCTGTCCATGGTCTCATGTTAACGTCTCTCTCTCTCTCTCTCTCTCTCTCTCTCTCTCTCTCTCTCTCTCTCTCTCTCTCTCTCTCTCTCTCTCTCTCTCTCTGTGTTTCCTCAGAAGTACTCATCCACTATTAATGCATAAATAAGCAATCATTAAAAGTTCAGCAAAACCTTCATGGCTTGTGAGTTCTCAGAAATCCTGTATTGGTAAATGCTTTATTTGTCATTGTGAATTTTCATTATTTATTAAAAAATGAGGCATGATTGGTGGGGCAGTTCATTCCTTTCTAATCTTGAGCCTGAGCATGTAGGTTACCATTGTTGACAGAATATAACGTGTAATATTCAATGACACTTCCC
The DNA here is from genome assembly GCF_018812025.1 of Megalobrama amblycephala. Lineage (NCBI taxonomy): Eukaryota > Metazoa > Chordata > Actinopteri > Cypriniformes > Xenocyprididae > Megalobrama > Megalobrama amblycephala. The sequence continues at coordinate 19,890,070 of NC_063057.1, read as the reverse complement.
CACACAGCAATCAGCTCACGGCACTGTTTCCTCCTCTTCACACATATGAGTTTACCTTGCATTAGTATTTATATAAACATTGTCTCCAAATCTTTATCTTCTGCTACCAGTTAGTTACCGAGTGGGTACGTTTTTTTGAGAGCACATTCTTCGCCCGTAGCAAGAAGCTGAGCACCAGAAGGAGGCAAATATGTGAATTATTCATCCCAGCATTTTTATTATTTATGATTTTTGTATAAACTTGTATCATGCAATAGATTTTTTGTGATGTTTCAGACTTTGGTGTAAGATTTTGTTGTTTACTGTCATTTGGGCAGTGAGGGTATAAGACAGTTTCATGTTTTGAACAGAGCAGACTTATAAACCTACCTGTGAAAGTACCTGTGAAACAACTGGATTTGTTTACTGACTGTCTTAGTAATTCAAACCATTTTCAAGCAATCTCGTAATGTGGGAGACAAAGTTCTGTGCAAGTCTCAACAAAACTCTCATGCTTTGTTCCAAACCATTGTAAGGTGCCTTGCTGTATACTGGCTAAATTTTCAGTATTCTAATCTTCAGGGAGTCTAACTATTTCCACTCATCCATTCATTCCACTCAAATAGCGTTTTTCATGAGAAGTTTGCGTCAGTGATGTTTGGTGCTAGCATGTTGCTAAGCTAACAACATGAAACATAAATACATGGCACAAAGGTGTTTTAATTGTTTGCCATTTTTATTGTAATAAACTTGCTTGGTAGCTCACCTGGTACAGCATTGCACTTGTGTTGTGGAACACTTGGGTCCGAGTCCTGTGAAACAAGACTCACAATAAAAGAGCTCAAAGACTTGTAGAACCAAGCAAAAATGGCATGATTGCTTCAGTAAATCATGCTTTCACGCTTTCTTTTTTTACACTGTTGGTTAGGTTTAAGGTATGGTTAGTGTACGCTCTTAAAAATCTGGGTCAAATATGGACAAACCCAACCGTTGGTTTAAATTAAACAAGGTTAATTTCAACCCATATTTGACCCCAAACATGGGTTGAAACAACCCAGATTTTTTTTTTTTTTTTTTTTTATTTAACAGAGCATTAATCTTTTAGAGCCACTCAGCGGACATTTAATTTCCATACTTCCACAACACAAAGAACAGCTAGCATAATAAAACTTTGCCAGATTCACGCTCATCTGTTTTTAATAAAACCGAACACGCTTTTAGCGCCACTCTCCGGAAATTTCGCTTTTAAGTGTTGTGAAATGTGCAGGAAGCAACGTGATATCATTTTGTGGAAATGTCACCATTTACTTTGTGGTAAAACAGAGGGATGCGTCTTCAATAATATTTGCATGCTGGGTTCGATTAGGTCAGAGGAACACATTACAAGAATTTAAGGGGAAAATAAGACTCTAATTCCATCACTGGGGTCTCTGGGAAGCCATGAAAACAGTAAAGTCAAATCTGAACAGAACTTGCACATTTAAAAAATGTTTCTTGTTTATAAAGTACAAATAAGAACAAAATGGAGGGCCTCGTTATATGTGAACAGGGTGTCTATATGTATAATTGGCTCTCATTTGCATAATCATTCCCCACCATTTGTTTTCTCCATATGTTGAGGTATGTATAATTAAAGATGCTGATTTTTTCTTATTCTCTGGAAGTGTTTGAGGCTTAGATTGCATTGGTGTTTACTGATGTTATTTCTTCTCACTCTCTCGTTTCTTCCTCAACCCCCCCGCCCATCCTCTCCACTCATCTCTTCTCCTCCCATCATCTCAGGAGAGGATATGACTGCAGGGCTGGCGGCCTTTAGCTGTAATTGGTGACTCTATTAACTGAAAGAGGGGGAAATGACAACGTATAAATGGAAGAGACAATGAAGTCTTTGTTTATAATAACGTACAAACACCCGCTGCATGCATGCACCTTCCCTCTGATTTTAATATGTGCTTCCTCCTAACATGTGCTGAGCTCCCGTTCAGACATGGTTGTGCCTGTAAAGCTCAGTGATGCAAATACACAAGAGAACCCAGCTTAGTGTCACTTCTTAAGTAAAAGAGGTCAAGTGTTTGAATATTTTGTCCATTTGGAGATGTAATTTCCTTATTATTTGACCTTTCTGTCACAATTTCTACATGATGAAATATTTTCAACCTTGGCATGAAAAGAACAACTTTATATTCATAAAATATGTAATAAAATAGCAATGGAGTTATGAGAGTCTATTAATTTACATGACATTTCAGTACAAATGTTTTGATTTTTAGTTGTTTTAGTTTACTTTAATGCTTGTTTTGTCTTATTTTCAATTACTTTAGTCATTATATAAGTCATTTTTAGACCTTCTTGGAAATTTGCTGAAGGCTTCTAGTGGTCCCCTGATTGAGAATCATCACTGACCCTGGTTTTTGAAGGAATAGATCACCCAAAAAATAAAATTATTTATTCATGAAACATTTATTTATGTAACCTGTGGCATTTCTTTCTTCCATGGACCACAAAAGGAGATATTTTGAAGAATATTCACTGCGCTTGCAGTGCAATAAAAGCATAATGAGGTTGTTACGGAGTCCCCCACATGACATGCAGGGGGAAAAAAGATATATTGTGGCCACAAATTAATTAATTCCCACGATTTAATAATACGCCAGCACGTTTTAATGATTCTTTCCAATGTTTTAAAGGGTTTATTCACCCAAAAATGAAATTTCTGTCATTAATTACTCACCCTCATGTCGTTCCACACCCATAAGACCTTCGTTCATCTTCGGAACACAAATTAAGATATTTTTGATAAAATCCGATGTCTCACTGAGGCCTGCATTGCCAGCAAGACAATTAACACATTCAGATGCCCAGAAAGCTACTAAAGACATATTTAAAACAGTTCATGTGACTACAGTGGTTCAACCTTAATGTTATGGAGCGACAAGAATACTTTTTGTGCACCAAAAAACAAAATAACTACTTTTTTCAACAATATCTAATGATGGGCGATTTCAACACTGCTTCATGAAGCTTCGAAGTTTCAAACAGTGGTTCAGAACATGTATCAAACTGCCAAAGTCACAACCCCCAGTGGTGAAACATTGAAATTTTGAAAGATTTATGACATAACGAAGCCCCGTTTACTGAAATCACGTGACTTTGGCAGTTTGATATGCGCTCCGAACCACTGATTCGAAACAAAAGATTCGTAAAGATTCGAAGCTTCATGAAGCAGTGTTTTGAAATCGCCCATCACTAGATATTGTTGAATAAAGTCGTTATTTTGTTTTTTTTGGCAGGTTGTCAAGCTCTAAAAAAGAAAAGAAAAAAAAAACACAATAAAGTACCATAAAAGTATCCAAAATGACTCATGCTTTGAATTCCAACAAATATGATTTGTTATCTCATATCTCTGACCAGTCTTTGTGCATTATTAGCTTCTATAGATACTTGGACAAATTGAGTCACACAGCTCACTCTCTCTCTTAGTCTTGCAACAGTAATATTTACAGAGGATTAGGTTGACAGCAAAGCATCTAATCTGGGATCAGGCCAACAGTCATTCAACACATTCTGATGCCCAGAGGCTATGGCACACTGTGACATCATCCCTCCCTCAAGCCCTCTGTGTTCGTTGTGTCTTTCATCCCTTTCTCTTCTGGTCTCTCACTCTGAGACACATCATCATCTGGGTCATTTTTTTTAGAAACGACATATTTGTTGAATAAAGTCGTTATTTTTGTTTGGTTTTTGTGCACAAAAAGTATTCTCGTCACTTCATAATATTAAGGTTGAACCACTGTAGTCACGTCAACAGTTTAAACGATGTCTTTAATACCTTTCTGGACCTCAAAAGGTGCATTGTCAGTGCTGCCTATGTGTGGTTCAGAAACCCTCGAATTTCATCAAAAATATCTTAATTTGTGTTCCAAAGACAAACGAAGGTCTTATAGGTTTGGGACGACATGAGAGTGAGTACTTAATGACAGAAATTTCATTTTTGGGTAAATTAACCCTTTAAGTTGTTAAGTAACTGCTCAAGGTAAATTAAAGGGTTAGTTCACCCAAAAATGAAAATTCAGTCATTAATTACTCACTCTCATGCCGTTCCACACGCGTAAGACCTTCGTTCATCTTCGGAACACAAATTAAGATATTTTTGATAAAATCCGACGAGCGACGAGAATACTTTTTGCATGCCAAAAATAACAAAATAAGACTTTATTCAACAATATCTAATGAAGGGGCGATTTCAATACACTGCTTCATGAAGCTTTGACGCTTTACGAATCTTTTGTTTCGAATCAGTGGTTCGGAGCGTGTATTAAAGTTTGATATAGATTTTATGAAAACATCTTAATTTGTGTTTGAACGAAAGACTTACGGATGTGGAACGACATGAGGGTGAGTAATGAATGACACAATTTTCATTTTTAGGTGAACTAACCCTTTAATACACAATATAAATATATAGGTAATAAGGTATTTATATATAATATAAGGTAGCAGTTATGGTAACAGGGATGTTACACATTATAAGCCCTGTGTCAAAGGTCCTGAAACTATAAGATGATCTTTTTAGAAAAAATATATATAATGCTGATATTTTTACTAATATCCACTTTTTATTTATCAATTGCTTACAAAATCATGGTAACAGGATTGAAATTTTAGAATCATTTTAGAGTAGGAAATGGAAAATATGGTTGATGCATTACCTGGAGCCTTTTTAGTAATGCGTATCAGTTTTTTTCAATTGCTAACAAGCGTTTAGCAATACTTAAAGTACTTTTTCTAAACTCTTAACACAGCAACACACAAACATCACACAGTTAGCCAAATAGTTAATTTTCTGCCCAAAACCATATTTTGTTATATAAACACAAACTCCACATTTAAAAACGCTAAAAACCTTTTTCAACATATACTAACTCTATCAAAACACAGCAAACCTGATTCAAAATCGACTCGTTCTGTCAAAACATAGCACTAGTTTTCTATTCAACATGAATATATATAGTCGATCAAAGCGCAATGACTGTCAAAATACTAACAGTTGATGGCATTATGAAAACTGCATTACTGTCATGTTTCGGTTCTAACTGGAGAAAATATGAAATCCATTGTTTTTTTAATTCCGTTTCCTTTTACTACAATAATAGTATAATGCATGTAAGCCATTCTATATGTTCTATAACAGAATTGTTCAGGGCAGCTACTGGTCAGATGAGTCCCCTATATGCAGAACTTCAGTTGGCCCCTTGGTTGAAATCTCTTTCTGGGGTTGGGGGTGTGGTGTTGATGTTGCCCTCATAGAGGTTGGGATGGTGTCCCCTTGGTAGCTAGTGCCCTACGCAGACCACATATTCTGCATATATGGAACAGTGGTAGTGGAATCGTTGTAGTAAAAAATTTACATGAAGCTTTTACTGAAATGAAAACATGAAATTGCTGCCATTGATCAACAACAAATCCAACATACATGGCCTTTGGTTACTGTTGAAGCTTTTTTCCACCACAGAATAAAAAAAGTATAAAAGGTAATTGTAACTTTTTATCTCACAATTCTATTTTTTTATTTTTTTTTTGCAATTGTGAATATACATCTGACTTTTTCCCCTCAGAATTGTGATATATAAACTATAGGAATTGAGTTTAAAAAGTCAGAATTGTGAGATAAAAAGACATAATTACCTTTTTTATTTTCTATGCATAGCAGAAATAAGCTTTCATAGGTTCCACGTGTAAGTGAAAAAAACAGAGATGCACAGTCCAGCATTCTTCCTCCTCTCCCATACCTCTTCTTCTCCCTTGTCCTGATCCAACTTCTCCTTTCCTCCTTCATCTATTCTTCTCCCTTACCCAGATATTATTTTCTCTCTGCTCCTCTGTGTTGTTCTTTATCCACACTGAACAAATCCGATTCAAAGAGTCCTATTTTACTGTGTATGTTCATGTAATGAAAAGAAATTCAACCCCTGACTATACTTCCAACTGAGATTGGAATCTGCTATTTCTCAATATTTCAGTGATCTGCTAATTAAAAATGCTTATCAATTGTTTCAGTATTTGTTTTATATATTTTTTTCAATACTTTTGAGCTGCTGTTGTTGCAGAATTAGAGGTTTTATCCTATATTTAAAGATTGGATCATTGGGTCTTCATTTCTGACTTGCTGTGTTTAAGCATTTGCAAATAAGATGAGAAAGATCCATGATTTTGGTATGAGGTAAGCTTATATGAAAAGAAAATTTAAGCATTTAAGAAATGTGTTAATTGATTGCATTTTGTGTGAAAACGACATGAATTGTGTTAATGGTATGGCCACAACAGACGGATGTTCTGCTAAATGTGTTTAGAGTTTTGAAAATGTGACTACAGAATGGACAAATGTATGTTAGCAATTGAAAAAAACTGTAAATATATAAAGAGAGATCATGATCATTTTATTTTCATATATTTCACTTTTATTACAATGTGCATATTAGCTAATACAGCAAGGAAACATTGGAAAAGGGTTAAAAAGGCATGTTCAGGATGAAATTGAAAGCAATTTGAAAGTTTAAAAACTTTTGAACCTTAGTGTAGCTGAAAAAAATGTTTCAAAAAATAGCTCAACATGTAGTGAATTTGCCATCAGTTATTCATTCTTAAAAATCTTTTTTACTCATATAAGATACCCATTTAATAGAATGACCCATCTATTGTATCTCTGCTGCTTGCCTGAATGAGCCTGCTGTTTTCCACATCCACAGATGAGCGGGCGGAAACATCCTGGGACGCCCACTGCACCTTCTCACCCTCTCCCGGATGGCATGAGATTAAAGGAAGGGGGTCAGACAGATTGTTGAGGTTACATCTCAGATAAGATCAGAAATGTGTTCGCTGTCAAAGCTCTTCAAATTGCATATTTTTTTTCCAAGCTGATCCTTCTTTTCCGCCACTACGCTGTGAGTGAATGCTCAGATGCCTGTATGCCTCTGAAGTGGGAGGAAAGCAAAGCTTTTTAGTCATCCAAAAAGGTAAACAAGGGAGGGAGAGATATGAAGCATGAGAGATCAAAAATACGATTGGAGGGAACACCCTACCCATCACCAGAAAGCTTGGAGAAAAGCTATGCATGTCACAGAACCTGGAGGGGTGTTTTATACGGAAATAAAACATGATGTTCCTGCATAAGGTTACATACAATTTGTCAGAGTCATTTTGAGATGAAGTCTTTTGCCTGGGTAGAAAGGGTTGTTGTAAATCACTTTGATAAATGTTGCTTCTGTGATTGTTTAAAGCAGATCTTTGTTTTTGGAGGGGGAAAACCCCTTTGGTATGTATAGCCAAGTGAGATTAAGTATATATAAATAGCATTACAGCTGCTGAATATCTTCATGTATGTTTCTGCCTTCTGTTTGTGGGTGTAGCGCGATAATTAAGAATAGGCTGCTAGTACAAAGTTTGCCGTATTGAAAACCAACTGGGATTGCCATAGTACATGTTTAAACAGTTATTATTCAACTTTTATCATGAAAATGCTTCCTATTCAACTGAGTAAATGTTGTATTTGTTTGATTGGACAGTGTGTAGGAGTATGATGACTAAATAAGGGGGCTAAGAGACACAATCATTTCCTTATGTCTCAAATGTGTTTACTGCGTAAGCATCTTTTGAGATCCGCCGAATAACCCACTGAGGGGATTGCATCGCCCATTTCAAGAGTCCCCTCAGGCTATCAGTCATAGTAGAGGGTGTTTGCAAAAGCCACGAATCCATGTGAGTTATTAATATCAATGCATCTGTTATGGCAGAACAAATAATGTGGTTTTAAATGCACAGAGTTAACAAATAGACAGTGACGTATCACAGTGATGTTTTCTCTTCCTTTCTCACTTCTTCACTTCCTCTCTGGCATTAATAATACCAGTGAGTCAATAGCCTTCTTGGAGGTGTAGCTAATAATGGATTTCTTTGGAGGGCAGGGTTGTTACCGTTTCAACAGGGTAGCCGGTCGATTCGCTGGTTCTGAAATCAATCTTGCGTGTCCACTATCAATCACTGTGAAGCACAGTGTTCTCACGTCCTTGAACTTTTCTGATTTGTGGTTTCTTACTAGTTAAAAGAGCTCAAACACATTGTTAATCTTGTTTGTATTTCCTAGCTTTGTTGAAAACAAAACCAACGGTGTGCCTCAGGGGTCAATATTAGATCCAATGGTGTTGTAAATTATTTACTTTTGTCTTTTACTGAATACTCATCATTGTTGTTTTCTCAGGTCCGTAATGGTGGCTCTTTATATCTTTCTGCTTGGGTGAAGCGTGTGGAAGTGCATTGAAAGCGAATTTTTCACTGTGCATCTCAAAGGTCCCATATTACCACCTAGTTTTTATTTCTAGTGGCATCCGGGGATAATCCAGCCTCGTACGCAGCATTATAAGGACTTTGCCGTTTCCTAATTGACTAATGGTCAGATTAGGAAGAACACAATGGACCTCGCTGACACGGCCTCTCGCAGTGATAACAGATGGATTACGAATTGGAACAGGACAGGCAGAACGGTAGTACTGTGAAAACATTACCTCAGCTGATTGGAATGAGATCAGTATCACTATGAATGACAGGTCTCACAAGCTCTGTTCCAAAATATAGTGAACCTCTATGCTGTCTACTATCTACAGAGACATCCTATACTCAAATGAAACAGAACCTTATAAGTGAATGGTTTAGAATGCTATTGATAGGAAGCAACTCTGCATGGCGCACAGATCACAAACCTTATGTGAAGCGCACAGGAAAACATGTTTCTAAGCTAATGACACGGTACTCTCTGAGGATACATTTCTTTAAAACGTGATATTCTTACATGACCATTCAAGAGTTTGGGGTCAGTAAGAGTCTTATGTTCACCAATGAAACAGTAATATCATTAAATCTTTTTAATATTATTAGTTGAAAATGGTTGTGCTGCTTAATAAATTATGGAATCATTTGTAATGATTCTTTAATTAACAGCGAGTTTGAATAACAATATTTATTAAAATAGAAATCTTTTGTAACATTATAAACGTCTTTACTGTCATTTTTCTTTTCCTTGGTTTCACAGACAATGCTTAATCTTGTCTGCCACTAAAATGCATGTTTGAGCTGTTTTAACTGAAAACAACTTGCACTGTCAGTGTGTCAGTGCTGTTGTTTTGTGTCAAGATGCACACCAGTAATGTTTTTTGTTTGTTTGTTTTTTCCTAAGGCACATTTATAGAAGCTACTTAAATGCCCTAATTGAACTAAGATCTAATCCTGGCTTAGTCTAAGCGCTGTCTGTGAAACCGGCCTTTAAGTGTCATGATTCCCTGTGCTTCTGTTGTTAATAGGGGTGTAACGGTACACGTATTCGTACCGAACCGTTTCAGTACAGGCCTTTCGGTACGGCATTACATTGCAACATAGCCTAACCACCAATAATCGCAATAAGCTCTGCATTTTGTTATTTTCGATAAGAAACAAAGTGTCATCCTTCAAATTCTGTCCACGAAATCACGAAATTCAAACAGAAAATGCCGTTTTGAAACACTTTGATGTGGCGTGACAGATCTCTGCAAGGCGCCTCAGTTCAACCGGGAGCGCGGAGTGCAAGTGAACGCGATCATCTATTCCTCTTTAATACTAGTTACATAATAAACATGAAAGAACATCTGAAGGTATGGTGAAAGATACAGTACAACTTACTGAAACGCTTATATCTCTTGTAATTGCTCAATAAGTTTCAACGGCGGAAAGACGTCAATAAAACTGCTTGTAAACAATATGTCACGTAGCATTTACCTCAGAAAAGCCATTCAGTGTCCTCCACAGCTTAGTTTGCTAGAGAAATTAACTCTTTCACTTAATATATGCACTGTATTAGTTTATATATTCCTTATATTTTACTTAACCTTTTAGTGATGTCTTTATAATTTAATGTATGTTTATATTAAACTGTCATGAAAATGACAGCCACTGTGTAGAAATTATTATATTTCAACAACGAATTGGAGTAAAGACATTTAGAAGTTGATGAAAAAACTGCCTTATGTGCAGGTTACATGTTTGCATACAAAGTGTTGATTATTTTATCTAAAAATAAATTACGCTAATATTTAGGCTAATAGTTTGGGCTCAGTTGTTAACCTTTAAAGGTGCCCTAGATTCAAAAATTTAATTTACCTTGGCATAGTTAAATAACAAGAGTTCAGTACATGGAAAAGACATACAGTGAGTCTCAAACCCCATTGTTTCCTCCTTCTTATATAAATCTCATTTGTTTAAAAGACCTCCGAAGAACAGGCGAATCTCAACATAACACCGACTGTTACGTAACAGTCGGGGTGTACGCCCCAATATTTGCATAATGCCAGCCCATGATGTTCCCAACATTATGAAAGGCATTAGACAAGGGCAGCCAGTTAACGTCTGGAGCTGCACACAGCCGAATCATCAGACTAGGTAAGCAAGAACAATAGCGAAAAATGGCAGATGGAGCAATAATAACTGACATAATCCATGATAGCATGATATTTTTAGTGATATTTGTAAATTGTCTTTCTAAATGTTTCGTTAGCATGTTGCTAATGTACTGTTAAATGAGGTTAAAGTTACCATTGTTTCTTACTGTATTCACGGAGACAAGAGCCGTCGCTATTTTCATTTTTTAAACACTTGCAGTCTGTATAATGCACAAACACAACTTCATTCTTTATAAATCTCTCCAACAGTGTAGCATTAGCCGTTAGCCACGGAGGACAGCCTCAAATTCACTCAGAATAAAACTTTAACATCCAAATAAATACTTACATAATTCGAAGCATGCATGCAGCATGCATGACGAACATCTTGTAAAGATCCATTTGCGGGTTATATTAGCTGTGTGAACTTTGTAAATGCGCTGTAATATAGTCGACAGCTCATGTGGCAGGGAGCACGCGATTTAAGGGGGCGGCGCCGAGTGTAAATCAGTGCATTGTTAATGATGCCCCAAAATAGGCAGTTAAAAAAATGTATTAAAAAAACTCTATGGGGTATTTTGAGCTGAAACTTCACAGACACATTCAGGAGACACCTTAGACTTATATTACATCTTGTGAAAAAGCATTCTTGGGCACCTTTAATATTATAGCATAATGTTCAAGTAAGGGCTACCTACATATAGCATTAGTTTACTGTTTATAGCATTAGCAAAGTTATTTTTTTTATCCTTAAGAAACTTTTAATATAAAGACAAAAACACAATTTGTTCAGTAAACCACTGTTTAATAAAAAAAAAGAAAAAAAAGCAATTTAATGTTTAGTTTTCGCCCCACCTGCTGTACCGAAAACTGTACCGAACCGTGACCTCAAAACTGAGGTACGTACCGAACCATGAGTTTTGTGTATCGTTACACCCCGGTTGTTAATGACTCTTATTTTGATATTCTTTTGTCTTGTTGTGCCTATGTGCCTATGTTTCAGCATTTTATAGTTCCTGTCTCCTGTTTTTCCATGGCTGAATCCCAAATGGCACCCTAAACCCTCACTGTCTTCCTTTGAGTCCACACCTTCATGACGAAATGCCGCTTTGACTGCCGGGTAAAGTCCTCTCAAACGCTCGCAAACTTGCGGGCTCAGCTGAAGTGTGCATAGCGGCTGCACCTAAAATGATGAATGGGACTTGCATGCATACGGCAACCATTGTAAGTCCACAAGACTGAAAGTGCATAGAAGTGTGCCATTTGGGATTCAAGCCTGCAACCTTAACCAAAAAAAGTGTAACACTAGCTAACACTGCGGTATGCAGGGAAGGAGACAAGAAGCTGTTTTTTTAATGATTATCAATGGAGGAGATTATCAATTTAATGAATCAACAGACAATTGGCTAATCTTCAACATGTTTGCTTTTAATCATTAGTTTTGGATTGATGAATTTTTAGAGTCATGGACAATTGTGTAACAGGTAGGATTCAGTTTACGCCACTTCTCATTAATTTCTATGGTATCCCCAAACAGTGTTTGACTGTCGTACAACTCTGAACGAAATTCGATGACGTTAAAGCTGTAATGTGATTATTTATCAAGGCACACATGATCCAAGTTAGCCGTTACACTTTCTCCAATGGTAGAGCCACGGACCCTCACATCTTCCAATAATAAGACCATCTCTGGTTTGCATTGCTGTCTTGTTAGTTTCCATAGATACCCTGGTTAATCTCCATGTCAACTAATCGCCTGCGTCTGTCTATCATTAGCCTCTTGTTATTTAGTGTTTTTAAACCCTCATCTCTGTTCAGTGTCTTGTGTTAATGTTTTATGCTGATGTTTCTTGTTATTTTTTTTCTTTGTGTTTATTAAATATGATTTCATCGGTCATTTGCTTCAAGCCTCTTGAATCTGGAAAATCAAGTCAAGCCAGTATGTGACAAAAGTTACACTGACCTAAACTTTTGAATGCTAGTGTATCTTAGTCTTGTTTTCCAGTTAAATAATAAAAAAAAGTCATATATTTAAAACAAGATAGATTTATTTGATAAGCAAATTGCTAAATATTTTACATCTTGTTTTCAGAGAATTTATTTCCATCCATCCATCCATCCATCCATCCCATTATAGAAGGCAGCATTTTGTTGCCGCCTTCCTTTTGGACAAATCTTTGCATTGGGAAGCACGTCTATGATGGCTCCTTCCATGCCTCCTCCTCAGTTTCCTGCTTCTTTTCCATTGCTCCACCATCCCCATTGCCTGCACGCTCCTCACTTTCTTTAGTATTTTCTCTCTGGCTGTTCCACTTCATCAGACCACCACAGTCCATTACGTCCCATATCTCAAAATCTTGCCAGAATAAAGCTGCTTTTCCACAGTAAATGGGTTGGTGGTTGTGGATTGCAATTGCCAGTTCCTTTTGCAAAGCATTAATAACAAGCTGTAATTTCCCCTGATGAATCACAGTGCAATGTTGTCATATTGTCTCATAAACAGGAGGGAGAAGAAGTAGGTCACCGTCTTTTCTCATCACAAGCCGCATTCTCTGCAAGGCATTACTTGCAGTGATGCTTTCATGCATGGGCAGGACAGGATTGGGATCCTTGGCAGCTGTAAGGCTGATTTTCCTTAATGTTTTCGGACAGCGACTGTATGTGCCATGACTTTGAGGGGTAGCACAGAAGTTGCCTAAAGTCTTTCTTTAGAGTCTGTCACATCGCAGTGCCTGGTCCTTAGATCAAGCGACTGTAATCTTGTATCTCCCAGCAAGACCAGGCAGAGAGACTTAGGGATCAAGTTCAAGGAAACGAGACAGAGTCCATATTGCAGGCATTAGGAAGTATCCAGCGGCATCCTTTGGGTTTGGTTAGTGCTCCATCCTGACCCCGGTTTGGTTGCCAAGATGATTCATAGCACCCGACCACAGAACAGAAGCATGCCACAGAAAGCTGCACAAACCCCATTCGACACCAGCTCTTTAGAAGAACAAGCACAAAGACTGTACGGGCTTCTCGCATGGCTCGGTGCCTACTAACACAGTAACAGTAATCCTCTTGGATCAGAGCAAGATAATCACATGCACAAGACAACAGAGGAAACACCAGAAGTGATGGATTTCCAGCTAAGCATCTCATATCTTTCATCAAATGGAAATGCAGCGCATGCTTTGCACATGTTCCTCTGCGTTAAACATTGAACTGAATTCAACATGTTGTTAAATTACTTATTCACTCAGGAGCTGTGGCCTTCCGGTGAGCTCACATGCTCCGTCACATTGTGCTGTGGTGCAAGTTTAATTCTCTTTTCTACTTGCCATTTCATGTGCTTTCTATTTTCTCTGTGAATTGAAAATGACTGCCAGTGGGAAGTCAAGGTTAGCTGAGTTGCAATAGGTGCAGTAATTAATATGCTGCAAAAACAAACAAAAAAACATATCCTTCATAAATAAATCTTATCCTTTACTTTTCCTTCAGAATTCTATCAATCATTTAGAAGCACAGTGCTGTCACATCCTTGGACTGATTTGTTTGTATTTACTTGTTTAATTGAAAACAAAACCACCGGTGTGCATCAAGGGTCAATAATTGGTCACAAAAGATTACTGTTTATCTTTCTTTTAATCTGAATGAATTTAGTTGATATTTAAGATTTTGATATTTCAGAAATTGTGTATTAAAATTTATTTATATATTTTAAGTGATGTTTCAACTTTTATTGTTAAAGGGTTAGTTCACCCAAAAATAAAAATTCTGTCTTTAATTACTCACCCTCATGTCGTTCTACACCCGTAAGACCTTTGTTCATCTTTGGAACACAAATTAAGACATTTTTGATAAAATCCGATGGCTCAGTGAGGCATGCATTGACAACAAGTTAATTTAGACTTTCAAAACGCCCAGAAAGCTACTAAAAACACATTTAAAACAGTTAATGTGACTAAGATGGTTCGATTTTAATGTTACGAAGTGACGAGAATACTTTTTGTGCACCAAAAAAACAAAATAACGACTTTATTCAACAATATCTAGTGAAGGAGGATTTCAAAACACTGCTTCATGAAGCTTCGAAGCTTTACGAATCTTTTGTTTCAAATCAGTGATTTGGAGCACTGCCAAAGTCACGTGAACCATTGAAATTTCGAAACACTTATGACATAACAAAGCCTCGTTTACTGAAATCACGTGACTTTGTTCAGTTTGATATCTGCTCCGAACCACTGATTCCTAACAAAAGATTCGTAAAGCTTCGAAGCTTCATGAATCGCCCTTCACTAGATATTATTGAATAAAGTCATTATTTTGTTTTTTTGGCACACAAAAAGTATTCTCGTCACTTCATAACATTAAGGTTGAACCACTGTAGTCACATGAACTGTTTTAGATATATATCTTTAGTAGCTTTCTGGGTGTTTGAAAGTCTAAATTAACTTGCAGTCAATGCAGGCCTCACTGAGCCATCGGATTTTATCAAAAATATCTTAATTTGTGTTCAGAATATGAACGAAGGTCTAACGGGTGTGGAACGACATGAGGGTGAGTAATTAATGACTGAATTTTCATTTTTGGGTGAACTAACCCTTTAAAGGTCCCGTTCTTCGTGATCCCATGTTTCAAACTTTAGTTAGTGTGTAATGTTGTTGTTAGAGTATAAATAAAATCTGTAAAATTTTAAAGCTCAAAGTTCAATGCCAAGCGAGATATTTTATTTAACAGAAGTCGCCTACATCGAACGGCCAGTTTGGACTACATCCCTCTACTTCCTTCTTTAATGACGTCACTTTTTTGACTAACCTCCGCCCACAGGAATACACAAGAGTTGCGTTTGTAGAGTGTGTTTGTCGCATGTCGTCGAAACGCTGTTATTTTCATCCCGCAGTCCAATCACCGGGTCTGATTCCGGCTCAAATTGATAGGGTAAAATTAAAGACATGTTTACAATAACACTGAGCGCGTGCATCTCCACGTTATGGTAAGAGGCATGACTTTTCCGGGCACGGTGCGCTCAGAGCTGTCGAATCACAACACAGGAACCGCTGGCACAATCAGAACTCGTTACGTATTTCTGAAGGAGGGACTTCATAGAACAAGGAAGTCATCAGCCCGTTTTTATGACAGTGGAAACAGCGGTATACAGATAAGTAAATTATGTGAAAAATACTGTGTTTTTTTACATGCGAAACATGAACACATGTTATATTGCACACTATAAACACAATCAAAGCTTCAAAAAAACACGAAAAACGGGACCTTTAAAGTTGAAGCTCAAAAGTAACTTTTGTTTCAAGAACAAGACATGCTTGATTCAGGAAATTGTTACAGATTGGCCATTTTTATTAAACTGCAAAAAGCCCCTATTGAAACGGAAAAATGCGCCTATTGTAATTATATACAAAATGGGTCGAGCAGAAATACCTTGATAACAATTTTTCTTAAGTACCATATCTAGCTTCTAAAATATAATGGATCTTAAAACTAGACAGAAATGCCTAAAATTATTTGAGTTCAACTTTTATTATTTTTCCCATAAGATTTGCTTGTTTCCAAAGCAGCATTTGTTGCAGCGCATTCGTCATTAACTGAGATTTTTGGAGAGAACTAGTTGTTTATGGATAATATTATATAAAGAGATGTGCTATCATGTCCATGCAGTGGAAATCAAGACCTTCTAGACAGTATGAGGCACATACTGTTCCTGTTACATGCCTTATGAGGCTGCAAACCCATGCCAAAACATAGCCCACGCGCCATGTTTTCAAAGAAACGGCAAACCCAAATCCTTCACGCCTCTCTTCGTTTTTTCTACCTTGCTTGAGCAAATGTGCAAAGACACTATTTCCAGATAGTATTTTCCTTCCCCCTTCTTCTCAGCAGGAGATATAGAGGTACATTTTGTACACAGGAAGATGATGCCACTTCGAAGTGGGCGATACTGAGGACAAATAACTAGCCTTCTGCAGCCCTGAGAAGCTGTGTGCCTTTTTGCAGATTGCTGCAGCCCAGGATTGCTCATGTGGAAAGAATCACCTTTTTCTCTTCCTCTAGAGGTTGGTAAACTGGAAACTGCTTCCCGACTGTAGTTGAATTAGATGTAAATTGGTTAAAAGCTTGATTAAGAAAAACAGTCTGGAGAGAAGCTCAATAAACTAATGAAATAGGATTTTGCATTGTTTTATTATCCCATGATATATGTCTATTATCTGTCTATTACATGCAATGCAACCATTCCCTCTATGGAGGGAAGCGTTACTGGGCAATTTACGTAATAATTAGGTGGTTCAAAAATCTGCACAAGATGCAAGAGATATCTATCTTGCATGTATCTAGACATTTTGAGTTGTGTGGCTCAATGTAGATAGCATGTTTACAGTGTGCTTCCCACTTTCCGCCTATCTAGCCTCCTTTCATGATGCAGGTGTGTTGAAGCCTTGGCGTGAGTCATGTGAAAAAGATGGAAGATATCAACCCAAACTATTAGCATGACAGAATTATTTAGACAGCACAGCAAAATCTCCAGAGTTAAATTAACTCTGAGAACATATGGTCCCTCTCTACATAGAGTTAAAATAACACTGAAGCAGAGTTAAAGTTAATAAGATAATATGCTGTTTGTGGAATTGTTTAATCAGATTTTGAGAGATTTAATGTATTTTATCTTCAGTTGATTTCATCTAAGGCTGTGGCTGGAAGTCCTTTGTAGTTATTGTATTTCTCTTCAGTGATTCTGCTTGTTAACAGCAGGTGTTCATCACTAATGTTCAATCATAACTTAAATCACTTAATCACTAATTATCTCATTAACTTAAATTTAACTTCAGTGTTACTTTAACACTATATAGAGAGGGACCATATGTAATCTGAGCAGAGTTAATTTAACTCTGGGGATTTTGCTGTGAGCTAAAACAGCATTAGCAAAACACAGCAAGAGTTCACAAATATGAGATGACCCAGAATTCAGCATTATGAGGAAACAACTCAAAATGGTACTAAATGAATTACATTCTAAAATGTGAGTGATTCATCTGTGCTCCCATGTGCACCAACTGGATAGCATGGTTAATTATACGGTAGCTGTCCAGCATCAAAGGTCCACTTTGAAATTAGCATAGACACCCTCAGAAAAAAAAAAAAGCTGTGTCACTGGGGTGGTACCCTTTCAAAAGTACTAATATATACCATTTAGGTACCATTATGCACCCTTTAGGGATGGATAAATAAGGTAAAAAAAAAATCAGTTTTTAAAGGGTACTGTACCTACCATTTTTATTCGAGTGTGAATACATCTTTCTGTGGATGTGAATGTGAGTTTGCATAGTTTTTATACAAGTAGCCTTGTTGTAATGTTAATGAATTTGGAGCTTTCTAAATGAGCGACTACATGCACAAGGTTAGCAATTGACCCTTCGCAAAGACCCGCCCCCCTTAGTTACTGTTGCTTTGTCCGACAAGCCATAGCGCTGTCACGCCACACAGAGTGAAAAATACACTGCGGAGCAAAGAGGACCCCGACAACACGTCAACAGACAAGACAGAGCAGGTTACTTATGATATTAAACAAAGTCCCAGCTTTCAAACTGTAATTTTTTAAGAAATTTGAACAATAAAAAACATTTTGTGGCTCTTTAATTTGTTGTGACAGTTTGCTGTAGCGCCTCAGATCAAGCAGATCGTGAACTGATCATCTCTTCTTACTAGTTAATTTATAACATCAAACATGAATGAACATGGGAAGGAATGTTGTTTCAACCACGGAAAGACATCAACACACACCATTTTTCAGGTTCAAGTCCACCGACGTAATCTACGAACTGACTGCTTTGTCGGACAAAATGGTGGATTCGGCGTTATGATTGGTTAGATTGCTTGTCAATCAAACTCCCGACGAAGGGTCAATTGGCATAAAATATGCCCAAACCATCTCCATATAAAGGCTTTCCACACAGCCATTCTCAGCAGACATACAACACTATCTAAAGACGAAGCATTATGAATCAGAAACGTGATTTCAGCAGTTTGGCGGTTTGACATAGCCTGGTAATACCAGACTCTGCTACTTCACTTTGCTTCGTAGACAGAGTCTGGAATGGCATAATAGAGAAGTGTTTTCTCTCTCGCTAGGGGACGCTTGTCTGAAGTTTAAAATCATTGGTTACCCGTAAGCCAATCAGATACGTTTAGTTATGACGTATGTTATCCGCCTGTACAGCCGCATCGAAGCACAGACATCATGCATCGAACTCAAATCTATGATTGAACTTCCACTGTAAACCTGTTGTAAACACATGATGATGTGAGCGAAATACCGGAGTAAACATGGCTGTAAACAACTTTTGCAGATTATGCGAAGTTAATGCATCCCGAAGTTTGCATCCCGTGTCTCGTTTCCCATTTCCGCGGTCGTTTCGGTTTTCGATTTCTCTAACCTACAATGTAAAACTCGGCGCTTAGCATCTACGTCACGGCTCTCAGCCCGCCCTCTGTTCGTTGATTGGCCCGGCTGTTTCCAGACCGGTGGCAAACACAAAGCTCTGACGCTGTATCAGACTGAGTACAGAAGCGAAATGAAATTGAGCGGAAGTAGGAAGTCTGACGTAGTCAGGCTAGGTTTGACATGCGATTCGAACACAAAAGAATCATAACACGCCAAAGCTTCCTGAAGCAGTGTTTTGAAATTGGCCATCACTTTTTTTTTATTTTTTTTTGGCGCACCAAAAATATTCTCGTTTCTTTATGATATTAATATTGAACCACTGTACTCACATGAACTGATTTAAATAAGTTTTTAGTACATTAATGGATCTTGAGAGAGGAAATGTCATTGCTCCCTATGGAGGCCTCACGGAGCCATCGGATTTCAACAAAAATATCTTAATTTGTGTTCTGAAGATTAACAAAGGACTTACGGGTGTGGAACGGCATGAGGGTGAATAGTAAATGACATTATTTTCATTTTTGGGTGAACTAACCCTTTAATGAAAAACATCTTTGCAATGTGACATTCACAGCCAACAGTCACCAACGATGTCTGCCATTCTCTGGAAAGCCAGTGAGAAGTGTTGTGTTTTCAGTTAGCATCTAGCTACAGTTTGTATCGGCTCAAGATAAACAGATTGATGCGCATCTCGTCAACAAAGCCTTTCTGCCAAAGTAGCTGTCTCTCTCGTGAAGAAATCACTGGCGTGGAAATCGATCCATCTCCCAGCAATTTGCTTTTCTCATTTAAAGTATGATTTATCAACAAATTGAGCTTTAAGACAATGTTGGCAAGCGATTTAATGGTCGTAGTGGATTCATTTTCTTTTCATTATGTTATTACACGCTTGGGTAGTCTGCGGTATTGTGAGATATTCTAGTTGTCGTGATGAGGCACGACGTCTTGCGCAGTCTTCTGACGGGGTTCGGCCCCGCCTAGACACAGGTCGCTAGTCTGGAGACGTTCCTTTTGCCCCTTTTCCTGTGAACTGTCAATAGCATGCCCATCATAACTCTGAATGATAGGTTATCATGGTGGAAAGACACCAGGCTCTGGGGCTTGTTGTCTTTGTGTAGCTATTGACTGATAGATGATGAGAGATGATGTGAGTTTCAAACACTGGTGACAACTTGATGACCGTGCAGGGCTCCTGTTGGGATTCTCTGCAACACTTGATGCCACCGTCTCAGAGGAGTGCGAATCTCTGCTGTCAGATGTGGTTTTTAAACTGCCTTAGTTGAATTTTGATTGCCATGAACTGGCAGTTGGTAGGTCAGGTAATGGATGAGAGTAGAACCGTTTCACATCGCCAGTATTTTGACAAGTACAGGGTAAAGGAATTTTCTGTTGTTTGCTTCAAATATTGTTTGTGCGGTACTTCAGTTATGGGAAGGGGTGAATAAGCAGGTCATTTGAGTTATTAAGGTATTAGTGTGTCCAGAAAATCTTTTAAAAATGTAGTTTACACAAATGCCTAGTTCTTAGAATTATATTATTCTTGTTGGTTTTGAAAAAATTTGTATCATTTTCAAAAAGTTTCAATGTAATTAATTCAATTTAATCTAATGATGCCATGTGGTGACCATAAAAATGTAATGACATATTTTTCTTATTTTTCTCTGTTTACTTGTACAGTGGCATGAAAAAGTATGTGAACCCCTTGCAGAATCTGTGAAAATGAGAATTATTTTAATAAAATAAGAGGGATAATAAAAAATGCATGTTATTTTTTATTTAGTACTGTCCTGAGTAAGATATTTTACATAAAAGATGTTTGCATTTAGTTCACAAGACAAAACAATAGCTGAATTTATTAAAATAACCCCATTCATAAGTATGTGAACCATTGATTCTCAATACTGTGTGTGGTTACCTGATGATCCACGACTGTTTTTATGTTTTGTGATGGTTGTTCACGAGTCTCTTGTTTGTCCTGAGCAGTTAAACTGAGCTCTGTTCTTCAGAAAAATCCTCCAGCTCCTGCAGATTCTTCAGTTTTCAAGCATTTTTGCGTATTTAAACCCTTTTGAGCAGTGAATGAATGATTTTGAGATTCATCTTTTCACACTGAGGACAATTGAGGGACTCAAACACAACTATTAAAAAGGTTCAAACATTCACTGATGCTCCAGAAGGAAACACGATGCATTAAGAGCTTGGGGGTGAAAACTTTTGAATTCAAATATCAAGGTAAATTGTACTTAATTTTTCTGCTGGGAAACATGCAAGTATTTTCTGTTGCTTCCGAAGGGCAGTACTAAATGAAAAACAATGATATTTAAACAAAATAAGAAAAATTGTGACATCTTCATCCTGTTCAAAAGTTTTCACACCCCGACTCTTAATGCATCGTGTTTCCTTCTGGAGCATCAGTGAATGTTTGAACCTTTTTTAATAGTTGTGTTTGAGTCCCTCAGTTGTCCTCAGTATGAAAACACCGATCTCAAAATCCTACAGTCACTGCTGGAAAGGGTTCAAATATGCAAAAATGCTTGAAAACTGATGAATCTGCAGAAGCTGGAGGATTTTTCTGAAGAATGCACGATATATCAGCCACCATATCGGTATCGGCCGATATTATTTTTAATATTATCGTTATCGGTCCAATAAGAAAATTTGGCCAATATATATAAGCCGATAAATAATGGATTATTTCCTTCGGCTGAGACACTTCAGATGCACGCTGTCCACCATTATGGTTTTGAATTGCTTGAAATATGATTGAAATCACTTTAAAAAGTACAGCCAAGTCTGTCATATTGGCTACATAATATTATAATGAGAAGAAGATTATAATTTTGTGCTTGGGACATGGATTTTAATGGTGAGACTGTAATCAGGCTCTCAAAATTCTATAAAAAATGTTATTTAGATTTATCGGCCAATATATCGGTTATCGGCTTTCAAATACAAAGAATTATCGGTTATTGGTATCAGCCAAAATTTTCATATCGGTGCATCCCTATCTTGAATGATTCATTCAAAAATATCATTCAGTTTTGGGGGCATAACACCATGTGATATTTTATAGTCTGAACTAACCTTACCTTGTCATAAAAAGGTTAATTTATCGGATATTTTAAGACACTTGTTGACCTTTAATAATGGATATGTTAAACTTTTTCATGTGATTTTCCTATCAAAAACTTTTTTTATTACTCATTACAATATCAGGACAGTTGTACCACCCTGACATTTTACTTTATGCCCCTAACACAATATCAAAATGAATTTTAATTTAGACAGTAAAAAATTCTTATCACAGAAGAGATGTATTCAAACCATTATAAGTTTAAACTGCATTTTAATGTGGTTTTGAATAAATTAAAAGATCCAGATTTAAAAAAAAGAAAGTCATGTCATTGACCCTGGAGTCAGGTGTTTACTGTTGGCATTCCCGCAGTGAGCTGCCTTAACATGCAGAGTTTAGAAATACCCCAGTGCTTTCTCAGCTAGCAGCAATTAGCACAAACTCTGGAGCTCCTCGCTGGCTAATTACTGCTCTGCTATATCCAGGACGCAGGAATACATTAACACTTCACTTTACCATTTTAACCCCTTGCTACATGTACATACACTTTAAACTGTTCTCACTGTAAACTCGAGGGGTCATTTGTGTTCATTTCTTTTTCAGTAGGTTGGAAATTGTTAGCATTTAAAGCTTGTAAAAATGGGCAAAAAAGGAAATTTTACCACCAATTTTTTTTTTTTTTTTTTTTTTTTTACAGTAGCTGGGATAGGCATGTTTAGCTGGTCTCCCAGCCAGGTCTCCAAGCTGGTGTTCAGCTGGTCAGCCAGCTGGTATGTCCTTGCCTGAGTAACAAGCACATAAACCGCTTTAAAGGTGCCCTAGATTGTTTTTTTACAAGATGTAATATAAGTCTAAGGTGTCTCCTGAATGTGTCTGTGAAGTTTCAGCTCAAAATACCCCATAGATTTTTTTTAATTAATTTTTTTAACTGCCTATTTTGGGGCATCATTAACTATGCACTGATTTTTTCAGCACGGCCCCTTTAAGAGATGCGCTCCCTCTGCCCCACGAGCTCTCGACTATATATACATCGCATAAACAAAGTTCACACAGCTAATATAACCCTCAAATGGATTTTTACAAGATGTTCGTCATGTATACCGTATGCATGCTTCGAATTATGTGAGTAAAGTATTTATTTAGATGGTTACGTTTGATTCTGTGTGAGTTCGAGGCTATGCTCTGTGGCTAAAGCTAACATTACACACTGTTGGAGAGATTTATAAAGAATGAAGTTGTGTTTTTGCATTATACAGACTGCAAGTGTTTAAAAATGAAAATAGCAACGACTCTCGTCTCCGTGAATACAGTAAGAAAGGATGGTAACTTTAACCACATTTAACAGTATATTAGCAACATGCTAATGAAACATTTAGAAAGACAATTTAGAAATATCACTAAAAATATCATGATATCATGGATCATGTCAGTTATTATTGCTCCATCTGCCATTTTTCGCTGTTGTTCTTGCTTGCTTATCTTGTCTGTGCACAGATCCAGCCGTTAATACTGCCTTTCCTTGTCTAATGCGTCGAATGGGCTGGCATTATGCAAATATTGGGGTCATACATATTAATGATCCCGACTGTTACGTAACAGTCGGTGTTATGTTGAGAAGTCTTTTTTTTTATGTCGGAAGTCTTTTAAACATGAGATTTACATAAGATGGAGGAAACAATGGAGTTTGAAACTCAATGTATGTCTTTTCCATGTACTGAACTCTTGTTATTCAACTATGCCAAGGTAAATTCAAATTCTGATTCTAGGGCACCTTTAAAAATATATTAGCAAATCAGACCAACCAGCTTGGTGGCTAGATAAGACGCAGCATATCTGAGGCTAGTTTAGGTATGCTCAGGTATTCTCCTGGAGGATCAACATTCTGTGAAATTTAGCTCCAACCCAAATTAAATACACCTTAACCAGGTGACCAAGGTCTTTTGGAGTGCTATAGACTTCTAAGCAGGTGTGTTGGGGCAGGGTATAACTAGACTCCATAAAGTGAACTTGAAAACCCTATGTCATGTGTATGTTCTGTTTAGTTCATTTTTCTGTCATGTCTGTATCTGTTGCTATAGTTTCTGATTAGTTCATCTTCATCCAGCTGTTCCTGTTTAGTTCCCTCATTTAGCTTGTGTATTTATACTCCCTCTTCTGTTCAGTCCCTGGTCGGTTCTCGTTCGTGTTGTATGGTGTCTTCTACCTGAGTTTGCTTTAAAGGGTTAGTTCACCCAAAAATGAAAATTATCCCAGGATTTACTCACCCTAGGTGTATATGACTTTCTTCTTTCAGACGAACACGATCAGAGATACATTTAAAAAATATCCTTAGTCCTCCAAGGTTGTGAATTGCAGCCCAAGTCGCGGAAGCTCACTTTTTGGACGTACGTCGAATGCGTATGGCTGTCCCGCCAGAAGCTCTTTATTTTACTTTATAAAGTTTTAAATAAGGATATTTGTCTTAAACAAATGCATAGATTTGCTTCAGAAGGCCTTTATTAACCCCCTGGAGTCGAATGGATTCATTTTTTTTTTTTTTATGGATGGATGCATTCACAACCATTGGAGGATTTTTAAATATATCTCTGATTGTGTTCGTCTGAAAGAAGTTATTCATATACACCTAGGATGGCTTGAGGGTGGAATGATTTTCATTTTTGGGTGAATTATTCCTTTAAACACTGTGTGTTCCTCTCACCAGAGCGTTACACACTGGGCTGTTTGTAGCATTCTAGTTTCACAAAGATTTGTAGATGCATCTTCTAGACTTAACAGAATTCTCCAAAACAAGGGTTAAATAGCTGCCAAACAGTGTTTTGGTTATGCTGCGTGATAAATTTCACTAGAGCATGTTTTGTTTTTTAAGACTTGACTCCAAATTTGAAAAGTCTAATCATAGACGAGTCAGAAGTAGTTTTTTTTCCTTCCTCAAAGAAGTTTCTTATGTTCATCAAGGCTGCATCAAAAATACAAAACAATTTAAAATGTAATTTATTATTTAAACACTGAATTTTCAGCAGCCTTGTGGAAACTAAGATTTTATTTTTTAGAATAAAAAAGTCCATTGAACAGCATTTATTTGGAATAGAAATCTTTTTTTAACATTATAAATGTCTTTACTTTTGTCAACAAAATAATAGTGTGATGCATAATGATAAATTCTTTAGATTTCGGAAAAGCTACATTTTCAAGGCTTGTATGTTTCCTTTTGCATGGACAAGGTTGCATCATTATTTTCACCTTAGAACCTCAAAACCCTCATATTTTGTTTTTCTTCCCTGTTCTCTTTTTGTGTCTCTGACAGACTGTCAGACAGCATATGTGGCACTCTGTGTAAAAATTAAGTGAACCAGTTACCCGGGCACCTGTTCTGTTTGGCTCATGTTGAGCTTCGCTATAAAAACCTTTTTTTGTTTTGGATGAGCTTTCTAGCTGCTGATTAAGCCCATGGCTCAAACCCTTAGGGGGATCGCTGACCTGAACTAACTCCCGCCTCTCTCTTTTCTCTGTAGGTACAACCAGGCAGCCTAAAGAAGGAGAGGTTCCGGGAGTAGACTACAACTTTGTGACCGTAGAGCGGTTTGTGGAATTGGAGAAAAGTGGAGCTTTGCTGGAAAGTGGAACTTATGAAGGTAGGTTGGCCGAGTTGCACAATCACATATCAAGTTATAGTTTTTGTCCCAATATCTCGTTGCTAGGATTAGGGATTTGAGCAAGCCCTAACCTAACTAACCAACCACTAGCTAAGTATTAAACTCAATGTGCTACGGACATGAGTGATACCTCAAATCATGGAGTTTCTTGAGGTGAAGTGCGCTATTACTTCTCTAAGCTTTTTTTAACATGGTGAGCAATAAAGTCAGCTAAAAAATTCCATAGATTTTCATTGAAGGAGGAAACTGTACCAGATAAAAATATCAGTAGCTGGGTTTTGGGATGCTGGATAAAAATGTTAGATTGAAAGAAACATTTTTTAAACTAACACATGTTCAAAACTCGCTTTGAATAGATACATGTTTTTATTCAGTAAGAACGTTTGCATAAACTGCAATGGAAACAAAATTCTTAGATTTGACTGTGCCTCAACAAAGGTGTATGACTGAATAATTCTCTCAAAGAACAAAAGAAAACATCTCGCTCTGGACATTCTGAAATGCTGGAGCCAAAGCCTGTCATCAAAATGATTGACTACTATTACCTCCTAGAACTGTTTGACGAGATCTCGCTCCCAGACGGAAGGGATCTGCTGCTGATTGCTAGCAAACATGAAGTTCATCAGAGCATTTTGTTTGTGTGCTCTAAAATGCAAGTAATGTATTACAATTAATAATGAGCCACAGTGGCATCCCCAGTGGCTACAACTTCTATTTCCATTTCAATTATGTGACATTTTCCCTGGAAGTGACAAATGAAATTTATTTCCGTCTGCTTATGGCAATGGTGATTTATTCACAATTTGTTTTGTGATATTTGGTTTTTCGAGACCCTCTGTGAATAAGAGAGAACAGATCTTGGGAAATTATCTGATTGGCAGTAAATCTAGTTAATGCACAGCATGATATAAAAATAACCTAAAGGGAATCTGATTCTCTAGGGAGTTGTGAGCTTAGCCTTTCTTCACTTCAAAAGTCCAAAAACTCCATCCCTTGAATACATATACATGTCCCCCTCTCTCTTTCAGTCCATATCCACCTTTCCCTCTGAGTTGACTCTGTGCCTGAAAGGGATAGAAGAGAATCTCTATTTGTATAACACCGACTGTTACGTAACAGTCGGGATCATTAATATGTACGCCCCCAATATTTGCATATGCCATGTTCAAGCATTAGACAAGGGCAGAACGTCTGGATGTGCACAGCTGAATCATCATACTAGGTAAGCAAGCAAGAACAATAGTGAAAAATGGCAGATGGAGCGATAATAACTGTCATGATCCATGATATCATGATATTTTTTGTGATATTTGTGAATTGTCTTTCTAAATGTTTCGTTAGCATGTTGCTAATGTACTGTTAAATGTGGTTACCATTGTTTATTACTGTATTCACGGAGACAAGAGTCGTCGCTATTTTCATTTTTAAACACTTGCAGTCTGTATAATTCATAAACACAACTTCATTCTTTATAAATCTCTCCAACAGTGTGTAATGTTAGCTTTAGCCACGGAGCACTATCAAACTCATTCAGAATCAAATGTAAACATCCAAATAAATACAATACTCACATGATCCGATGTATGCATGCAGCATGCATGACGAACATCTTGTAGAGATCCATTTTGAGGGTTATATTAGCTGTGTGAACTTTGTTTATGCTGTTTAAGGCAAGCGCGAGCTCCGGGGGCGGGGGCACGAGAATTAAAGGGGCCGCAGCCTGAATCGGTGCAAAGTTAATGATGCCCCAAAATAGGCAGTTAAAAAAATGAATTAAAAAAAATCTATGTGGTATTTTGAGCTGAAACTTCACAGACACATTCAGGAGACACCTTAGACTTATATTACATCTTTTAAAAAGAAGTTCTAGGGCACCTTTAATTATTTGCATGCATTTTAAAGCCATAACAGTTTAAACTTCTGATATATGGTTTTCAGAAACAAGTATTTTAGACTTGATGAACTCAGATACAAAGAAACACTTACATTCATGCTTTGTTCTATTGTTACTTTTTAAATCCATATTTATGAGTTACAGCTGTTGTGTGCTGTAGCATCATGTCAGGTAGTGACCCAGGGAGAATTGAAGGCACACTCAACCAGATGCCCTGCTCTCCTCAAGAGCCTGTTCATCCCAGGGGAGCCATGGCACTATTACTGAGTCTGTAAACATAGGACAGCACTCACTCACACACTCATCGTTTGAGCAACAGTTTGTGTGTGATGTTGTACAGGTGTCGGAGTCCTGGTTAAAGTCCTGCTGGACTTTTGTGGGTTTTTGGTTTGTTTGCAGAGACATGATTTTCACTGACCGAGAAATGCAAAAAACACAGATATCACAAACACATCACACACGTTTACCTAGTCGTCTAAATGAGTATGTATCACAGACATATTTTTTATAAAGCTAATTATATTTACTAATATGTGTGTAGATTAGGGTATTGATGGCAGGGGCATGTCCCTATTAAATTAGTATTAATTACAATTAATTATTAAAAGTGATAAGTTAATGATGAAAAGTGATAACATTAACACCTTAATGTTAGCTTAACCATTTGTTTCTTTGATTCCAAAGTTTGCTGTTTTGTTCATGTTCACAGTTAAATGATTAGTTCACTTTCAAATGAAAATTACCCCAAGCTTTACTCACCCTCAAGCCATCCTAGGTGTATATGGCTTTCTTCTTTCTGATGAAGACAATCTGAGATATATTAATAAATATCCTGACACATCCTGACGCTGAAGAAAGTGCCTCCATCCAGATCCATCCATCATAAACATACTTCACACGGCTCCGGGGGGTTAATAAATGCCTTCTGAAGCGAAGCTATGCATTTGTGTAAAAAAAATATATCCATATTTAACAAGTTATGAAGTAAAATATCTAGTTTCCATCAGACCGCCTTCCGTATTCAAGGTGCCCTAGAATTAAAAATTGAATTTATCTTGGCATAGTTGAATAACAAGAGTTCAGTACATGGAAATGACATACAGTGAGTCTCAAACACCATTGTTTCCTCCTTCTTATATAAATCTCATTTGTTTAAAAGACCTCTGAAGAACAGGCGAATCTCAACATAACACCGACTGTTACATAACAGTCGGGGTGTACGACCCCAATATTTGCATATGCCAGCCCATGTTCCCAACATTATGAAAGGCATTAGACAAGGGCAGCCAGTAACATCTGGATGTGCACAGCTGAATCATCAGACTAGGTAAGCAAGCAATAACAACAGCGAAAAATGGCAGATGGAGCAATAATAACTGACATGATCCATGATATCATGATATTTTTAGTGATATTTGTAAATTGTCTTTCTAAATGTTTCATTAGCATGTTGCTAATGTACTGTTAAATGTGGTTAAAGTTACCATCGTTTATTACTGTATTCACGGAGACAAGAGTCGTCGCTATTTTCATTTTTAAACACTTGCAGTCTGTATAATTCATAAACACAACTTCATTCTTTATAAATCTCTCCAACAGTGTGTAATGTTAGCTTTAGCCATGAAGTACTATCAAACTCGTTCAGAATCAAATATAAACATCCAAATAAATACTTTACTCACATAATCCGACGCATGCATGCAGCATACATGACGAGCATCTTGTAAATGATCCATTTGAGGGTTATATTAGCTGTGTGAACTTTGTAAATGCACTGTATTATAGAGTCACGAGCTCGATGGGCAGGGAGCATGAGATTTAAAGGGCCAGCAGCACCTGAATCGGTGCATAGTTAATGATGCCCCAAAATAGGCAGTTAAAAAAATAAATAAAAAAAAATCTATGGGGTATTTTGAGCTGAAACTTCACAGACACATTCAGGGGACACCTTAGACTTATATTACATCTTGTAAAAAAATGATCGATGGCATCTTTAAGAAAAAAAGTGTAAACAAGTGTCGCCTCATTTAAGCTTTTTCTGTAAGATGAATGGGGAAGGCGTAGGATGTAGCGTAAACTTTTTGAACTGCGAGAGTTTTACAATTTCTTCATAAGTTGAATACGGAAGGCGGTCTGGTGGAAGCTAGATATTTTACTTCAACACTTATATATATATATATATATATTTTTATACACAAATCCATCGCTTCGCTATGTGAAGTATGTTTATGATGGATGGAAGCATTTTCTTCAGCTCATATTCATTGGTATCGCTCACTGCCATTATAAAATACATCAGGATACATCAGGATATTTATTAACATATCTCAGATTGTGTTCATCAGAAAGAAGAAAGTCATATACACCTAGGATGGCTTGAGGGTAAAGTAATTTTGATTTGAAAGTGAACTAATCCTTTGATTTTTTTTATTTTTTATTATTATTTAATTAAATTGTATTTAAACATTAAAATACGGTGTCTATGCATTTATATGTATGATAATTGTACATTTATTGATAATTGCTGTTCTTTTGAACTTTGGATAGATAGATAGATAGATAGATAGATAGACAGACAGACAGATAGATAGATAGATAGATAGATAGATAGATAGATAGATAGATAGATAGATAGATAGATAGATAGATAGATAGATAGATAGATAGATAGATAGATAGATAGATAGACTGATTGATTGACTGATTATAAACTGATTATAAACTAAAATGTCAATTATACACCAAATG
Source organism: Megalobrama amblycephala (assembly GCF_018812025.1). NCBI lineage: Eukaryota > Metazoa > Chordata > Actinopteri > Cypriniformes > Xenocyprididae > Megalobrama > Megalobrama amblycephala. The sequence goes on along the minus strand of NC_063057.1, from coordinate 19,859,829 downwards.
TCTGATTGGTTGCAGATAACTATTACGGCACCCCGAAGCCCCCGGCAGAGCCCAGCCCACTGCTGCTGAATGTAGCTGAGCAGCTGTTGCCAGGCGCCACACCCAGATCACAGGGCAAACGCAGACGTAACAAGTCCGTCAGCAACATGGAGAAGGCTGGCATCGAGCCACCTGAGGAGGAAGAGGAGGAGAGGCCCGTCATCAACGGCAACGGAGTCGCCATCACCCCAGGTGAGGAGCTCTCAATCAATTTAAGAAGAAGAGAGATCTTTCATGCCATTTTGCCATGTACAGGCTCACCGGTGTAGTAAATTCAGTTACTGCTGTGACCTGTGATCAGGGTTACTAGTGTAGAGATGATTACGTGGGGCCACTAGGTGCATCATGTATCATAGCAACCGCCTCGACTCTAAATTACCCCATAGTAACCACTGTTGTCAGGGCAATAGCCTAGCAACTGTCATGCCAGCATGTTATCACACATTGCCTGTTTTTCGCTCCATAAGTGCGGCTCTGCGGGGCGGAAACGTGCATCAAGTCTGGATGTACTGAAAAAAAACCTTTTGTTTTGTTCTGGCTCTAATACACCACCATGACATGGTGATTTAGAATCTAACACAGTGAGAGTATTGTTGACATCCAGTAATATAAAAAATGCCAGAGGAAAATTTATTGCTCAGAGCTCTTTTGTGGCTCAGTGCACTTAAATTCAACATGAAATCAAAATTGACCCTATTTACTTTCTTAATAAAAGTTCCTGGCCTTATTGTGCATGATTCATCTGTCCATGTTTATTTGAAAGATGAACATCTTTCATCAAAATTGTAATAACTTGCTTCCCCTCAAAAACAAGGTTTTTTAAAATCTTACCAGTATTAAACAAAGTAATTTAATGTTGGCTAATGCTAATATAATAAAGTTTATAGCAATAATGACATATAAAGATAGATTTGAAAAATAATCTTAAAGAGTTAGTTCACCCAAAATGAAAATCCTGTCATTTATTACTCACCCTCATGTCATTCTACACTCAGTTTTGATACACGCTCCGAACCACTGATTCAAAATAAAAGATTCGTAAAGCTTCAAAGCTTCATGAAGCAGTGTTTCGAAATCACCCATCACTAGATATTGTTGAATAAAGTTGTTATTTTGTTATTTTGGCACACAAAAAGTATTCTCGTCACTTCATAACATTAAGGTTGAACCACTGTAGTCACGTGAACTGTTTTAAATATGTCTTTAGTAGCTTTCTGGGCATCAGACATTAGTTTACTCTCAAAACACAAATTAAGATATTTTTAATGAAACCATAAGTCCATTTCACCAAAACTTTGATGAAAAAAGTTCATTAAGACATAAAGATAATCCAGGTCTTCTGCTTTATATGATTAACGGATTTAATTTAGGCTTTTATTCACTTAGAAACTTTGATCAACGCACATACGTAGAGCACAAATATGGTAATTGGAAGCTCAACTGGACTCGCTTCACATTCGAGAACAAACCTCATTGGTTCTCTTGCCTCAGGCATGTATGGTTGAGCTTTAACATTTAATTTTCATTTGTGTTTCGAAGATAAACGAAAGTCTCTTGAGTTTGGAACAACATGAACATGAGGGTAAGTAAAAGATGACAGAATTTTCATTTTTGGGTGAACTTATCCTCCACGTCCCAGTCAAGTAAATGAATTCCCACCATTTTCCCCAATTTTTTCTTGTTAAATATTCTGTTTAATCAGAAATACATAACATTAAATGGAAGTACATAAAATGGATGTTTAATGTTGACTTTAATGATTCAGTAAAGTATCAACTTCATCTTTAAAGTTTTTTATAAAATCTTTGGGAAATAGAAACAAGACCATTTTTGACAGCAAGTAAGAGTATATAGTAGATGTAGAATATTAATTTTTATAGCTCAGATAATTTGGCTTTGGGATTTTATGTGAAATCTTTGAGTTCATATTGAAATATCTGACTTTTCATTGCATGTTTGGTGTCTTGCAAGATCTGAGCACAATTTGAGACGTTGATGAAATCTCTGAAGAGACGCATGAGGATATTATGAGATAAGAATATTTGCCGTTTTTCTTAGAAGTACTGTTTCGGGATTTACAGTATATAAAACAAATATATGATTATTATATGGCTGTAAAATATTCTCAATTCATTCACCAAGTGTGACAAGAGACTTTACTCTGGATGCTGCGCCTTTGATGCCTTTAAATGTTGTCTAGATAGGCAGCTCACAAGGTTGTGTGTGTGTGTGTATGATTGAGTGAAGCTGTCCTCTCATTTCTCAGTTGATTAAAACATCAGTACTGGTGAATGTTATGGGATTCGGTGTCTTTTTCTTTAGTCTCTTCCTCTCTCTTCCCCTCGATCTGTCTTTGCGCCTCTCCTTTGGGACCTCCAACCTCCATAACTCAAACTAGGACACGTTCGGTTCTCTTTCTGTTTTTTTTTTATTCTCTCGCTTTCTCACCACAGACTCCATTTTAATCACTCCGCTCTTATTTCACCGTCTCAGTCCAACTAACTCCATCTCTGTCTGTTCTTCCATCATTTCTTCCAGTCTTCTGTTTTCTCTTTCTAACATGCTCCTCTTACAGTGACCTGCTTTTCAATTCTCTCAGAAACTCCAAATCTCAGTTACATCTCTCTCTCTCTCTTATAAATATTTTCTCTGTCTGTCTCACTCACATTCACCGGCTTTCTCTGTAGTCTTGGACTCAGAGTTTCACCAGCCGCGCTGTTAAAAGTTGGAGACGTCTTCAGGAATATTGGATTCTTGTAAATTTGACAGTTTTCTTTTTATTAGCGTAGCTCCACTTGGTGATTATTCTGTTGAATTTTATTACACTATTCATCATTTTTATCTGCTTCTGTTGTCTGGTTCTTTTTAATTGATAAAGGTGTTTGAATCGGAGATGTATTTCTGCAGTTGGCGTTGTTAAAAGGTTATAGATTTATTTTCATAATTTGTTATCAGAAATTTTTTTCTTTTGTCAAATCAACTTAGATAATTAATGTTGTTCAGATAACATAATATTTTGAGTTTCTGTTGATTAAACCAATTGTCTTCATTGAATTAACTCAAATCTTTCATTTCAATGAACTCAAAAGGCAACTTTTTTAAGTTAAACCAACAATTCCTTTTTTACAGTATATTTTTCCAAATTTTCTTGCATTTTTTAGAGTCCAGTGAACATGAAGACAAGAGTACGGATGCCTCAGGAGAGATGCCCACCACATGCCCCTCTGAAACCTCCACAGATGCCCCTAAAGAAGAGACAGAACCACCAAAATCGCCTCCCAAACTGGATGAGAATGACGAGCTGGGTCCTCTGCCAGATAACTGGGAGATGGCTTACACTGAAAAAGGAGAAGTGTACTTCATTGAGTGAGTATCTCTATCCGTCTGTATAATTTCAAATTAATTAGAATTATAATCAGCATTATTTAAAGGTGCATTCAGTATTTTCCCCCAATAAAAACGTTTTTACATGGAGCAAGAGCAGAATGGGGAAGAAAGTTGAATTTAAGTGACTTTGAACATGGCATTGTTGGAGCCAAACTGCTGATCTACTGGGATTTTCACACACAACCATCTCTAGGGTTTACAGAGAATGGTCTGAAAAAGAGAAAATGTCCAGTGAGCAGCAGTTCTGTGGGCGAAAATGCCTTGTTGATGCCAGAGGTCAGAGGAGAATGGCCAGAGTTTATAGAAATACAACAGTAAATCAAATAAGCAGTTGTAACAACCAAGATCTGCAGAAGAGCATCTCTGAACGCACAACACGTCAAACCTTGAAGCAGATGGTATACAACAGCAGAACCACTCCTGAAAGCTACGAACAGGAAAATGAGGCAACAGTTCACACTGGCTCACCAAAATTGGACAATAGAAGATTGGAAAAACTCTGAGTCATGATTTCTGCTGCAACATTCAGATGTTAAGGTCAGAATTTGGCGTAAACAAGATGAAAACATGGATCCATCCTGCTTTGTATCAATGGTTCAGGCATGTGGTGGTGTAATGGTGTGGGGGATATTTTCTTGGCACACTTTTAGAGCCCCTTAGTATCAATTGAGCAATGCCACAGCCTACCTGAGTATTGTTGCTGACCATGTCCTTCCATTTATGACCATTATGTCCATTCCTCTTCTGATGGCTACTTCCAGCAGTATAACGCACCATGTCACAAAGCTTAGTGTATTCCTCACTGAGAAACTTTTTTGTCTACAGTAGCATAAGAAACAGCTCTGAGATCAGTGGCAGAAAGGTAGACTCGCTTGTCTCAGTGATGGGACTCGACTGACGGCACTCTGCCAAGCGACTGGCCAGAGAAATTGCAGCCAGGGGCAAAAAGATGGTGCACCTTTGATGTGCTCGCTCTCTATGACACTCCACACTTCTTCCCTTGTGTCTTTCAGTGTGTGTTTTCTCCCTGGTGTCACTTAGTGTTTCATCCCTCTCTTACAGAAAAGAAAATTTATTTAATATAAAAGCATATCAAAGGACGCTCTATTGGCACAGTGCATTTCCACAGCTTATGTTCAGTTGCTTTGGGAGTCTAAATGTGACTGAATGCATGTACAGAGACATTTTGTCATGATTAATCTGGTCCAGTATGAGTGTGTGTGTGCGTGGTGAGAGATAGACATATGGAGAAGTGTCTACAGTTTGAGAATTAAAGACGCTCCGTCTGTGAGGGAGATCGAGAAAAACAAGGCGCCATTGGCTGTTTGACAACTCCATTAAATCCTCAATAGTCACACTGTGTGGGCCAGTGCAAACTCTGTGTGTGTTGTGTTGTGTTACATGAAGCAGTGACAGACTGTCCTCGCATCATTCGGAGTCAGTCATATTCAGCTACTGTCTTGAACGATACAACAGAAAATAAGTATTATCCCTGTGGAAAAACAGTGCTGTACAGTCACAGTTAGAAGATTGAAAACATTTCTAGCTATCTACATGGGACAAATATCAAATATATGGAAAAGCAATTGAAGTTGTATGTGCGTGTGTGTGTGTGTGTGTGTTAAGGGTGTAACGGTACATGTATTCATCCCGAACCGTACGGTACGGACGTCACGGTTCGGTTCATGCTGTTAGACAATGAATAGTCAGTCAGAGGCAATCCACACTACAATACAGAAGGGGGCACACAAGGTAATGCAAAGCTGTTTGCTAACCACCACAACAGGAAAAACCGCAGAAGAAGAAGAACAGACAATCTAGATAATGTATGTGTTCAATCTTTCAACCGGTGTTTCAAACGTGGAAAGACATCAGTAAAACAGCTTGAGAATAATATCTCACAAGAGAAATGAACTATAGAGGGGAGCATTTCACTAAATATATGCACTATATTAGCTTATATATTCATTATATTTACTTTACCTGTTAGTAATGTCTTAAAGGTGCCCTAGATTCAAAAATTGAATTTACCTTGGCATAGTTAAATAACAAGAGTTCAGTACATGGAAAAGACATACAGTGAGTCTCAAACTCCATTGTTTCCTCCTTCTTATATAAATCTCATTTGTTTAAAAGACCTCAGAAGAACAGGCGAATCTCAACATAACACCGACTGTTACGTAACAGTCGGGGTGTACGCCCCAATATTTGCATATGCCAGCCCATGTTCCCAACATTATGAAAGGCATTAGACAAGGGCAGAACGTCTGGATGTGCACAGCTGAATCAACAGACTAGGTAAGCAAGCAAGAACAATAGCAAAAAATGGCAGATGGAGCAATAATAACTGACATGATCCATGATATCATGATATTTTTAGTGATATTTGTAAATTGTCTTTCTAAATGTTTCGTTAGCATGTTGCTAATGTACTGTTAAATGTGGTTAAAGTTACCATCGTTTCTTACTGTATTCAAGGAGACAAGAGCCATCACTATTTACATTTTTAAACACTTGCAGTCTGTATAATGCATAAACACAACTTCATTCTTTATAAATCTCTCCAACAGTGTAGCATTAGCCGTTAGCCACGGAGCATAGCCTCAAACTCATTCAGAATCAACGTAAACATCAAAATAAACACTGTACTTACGCGATTAGACATGCTGCATGACAAACACTTTGTAAAGATCCATTTTGAGGGTTATATTAGCTGTTTGAACTTTTTTTTATGTTGTTTAAGGCAAGCGCGAGCTCTTGGGGCATGGAGCACGAGATTTAAAGGGCCACACACCCTGAATCAGCTCATTTCTAATTATGCCCCTAAATAGGCAGTTAAAAAAATGAATTAAAAAAAAATCTATGGGGTATTTTGAGCTGAAACTTCACAGACACATTCAGGGGACACCTTAGACTTATATTACATCTTTTAAAAAAAAGTTCTAGGGCACCTTTAAAGGGATAGTTCACCCAAAAATGAAAATTTTATGTTTATCTGCTTACCCCCAGCGCATCCAAGATGTAGGTGACTTTCTTCAGTAGAACACAAATGATGATTTTTAACTCCAACCGCTGCCGTCTGTCAGTCAAATAATGCTAGTGGATGGGAACTTCTACTATAAGAGTAAATAAAACTTGCATAGACAAGTCCAAATTAAACCCTGCGGCTCGTGACGACACATTGATGTCCTAAGACACGAAACGATCGGTTTGTGCGAGAAACCGAACAGTATTTATATCATTTTTAACCTCTAAAACACCATTACGTCCAACAGCGTTCAGCATTCGTTTAGTGAGCTCTGACAACGGCAGTGATGTCTAGCACTCGTTGAAGTATATGCGCGAGACATCACTGCCGTTGTCAGAGTGCGATCAGACCTCACTAAGCGAATGCTGAACGCAGTTGGACATAATGGTGTTTTGGACAAAAACACAAAAGTGTGGGAAACATTTTTTAGTGTTGCTGTTGAGCATCATGCCAAGCTATTTTATTTTATTTTATTCTTTGTTTTGTGAAGTGAAGTGAAACAAAACCATGGTTTTGTGATTAGCATCAGACCTTGTTCATGCCCTCATGCTTCAGACCAGTGGCGTGCACGGGGGGGGTCTGGGGGGGCTTGAGCCCCTGCCCCTTTGATCGCGAAAGTGAAAGTGCCCTTTGCGGTGCCCCCACGTTCCCATTTCTCCCCCCGGATCGCGATTTCTGCCGAGGGAGAACATTCCCCCCGCACCCCCCCACCCCGGAACACGATTTCGGTCGAGGGAGAAGCCCACAAAACCTGACATGCAACAGTCTGCAGTCATGGCTGTGTGAAAGAGGGAATTTGTGGACTTCAAAACCAACTCAACAAAATGAACTAATGGATGTAACGTTAATTAGTGTAATTGGCTAATTAACAAGATGTTGTGTGAACATCTAATGTTGAATGAAATAGAGAAGGTAGTATCAACATTTTAAATTGAATTTGCGTCATCAGTTGCTGTAGTCTCATTGGTTCTTCTTAGATGGCTGTCATAGGAGCAGTCACGCCGCAGGACTATGACTCAACATTTCAGATGCTGTCAGAACTTTACTGGAGGATTCATTGCAAAGGCAATTAATTAGTTGTGGGTGAGCATGTAACACTAAGCCACTAAAATCTGCCAGTTTTGCCAATCTTTTCAAAAGAAATCTTTTTATGATTCCTGAAATAGTTCTCAGATGACCAAAAAAAATCATTTTGTGTACTAAACTGTTTAATGAAATCACTGCTCATGTTCAGTTCTCCTCCCTCATACAGTTAGTCAGTCACATCTTCCTCACCATCTCTGTCCTCCTCCTCCTCTCTTTCTTGCTGTGCTAATGAGAAGCTTACAGCTAATTAAAAGTATCGATTGCCGTTTTGTTAAGCTAAACTTTTTTTTTTTCTCACCCTCGTTTAGAGATGAGGTCTCCAGAGACTTCATTTCAGTCTCTCTCATCTCTTCAGTGTGTGATAATTTACAGTAGCAGTTTGCAGCACTCTCATCCCGCTCTCTTCCTCTTCATCTCTTTTCCCTTTCTGCTCCATTTCTCTCCTCTTCAGCCACAATACGAAGACGACATCGTGGTTGGACCCCCGGCTTGCGAAGAAAGCGAAGCCCCCTGAAGAATGCAAAGAGAACGGTTAGTGTTTGTCTTTCATTTTCTCTATATGTTATGACTCTGTTTGCTTTACTCTCCAAACTGGTGCAGACCAAAGACAAACATTTAAATGTACTGAAATAAAACAACTAGCCACAAGAGGCTGTATTAGTGTATTACTGTATTAGACTGCAGTGATTATTATATTACAGTGTTATTAAACAAGATGTGAAGCAGAAATGGCTTATTGCTTTTATAAAAGATCAATGTTCCTCAAATTCTTCCATCAAGTAATAAAGTTCATTAGCCTAACTGCAGGCTGTTTATGATTGCTAAATAACGTAACAATCTTTTTTATGACTTGGCGCATTTATGCACAGTTCAGTGGGACTATCTGTAACTACATGTAGAGGATATCAGTATGTTTCTTTCATTTAGTTCATTCATAAGTCAAGCATCACTATTGTTATTTCTCATAAGTGAAATTATGTAGCTTTTTGAGGAGATAAGTGCCATTGGTTTTTCGAAGCAATTGAACAATTTTGTTTGGCAGATAATAAAACAAGTCAAACAATCCTGTAGAAACTGAAGAAGGGACCTGTATCTAGTGACAAGAATATTGTAGAGCAGGTGTAGCTAACACTGCTGCAGTTTATCCTGCAGTTTAGCTCTGACCCTAATCAAACACACCTGAACAAGCTAATAAAGGTGTTCAGGATTACTTAAAAAAAAAAAAAGCAGGTGTGTTGGAGCAGCGTTGTAACTTAAGTCTGCAGGAAGGTAGCCAACCAAGAGCAGGGTTGACTTCTTTTTTTTTTATAGAGAATTGGGGTTAATACAGCCTTCATGTGCTATTGGAATTATCATAATTACAAGTTTCCTAGTCGGAAATTGGACGCCCTCTCAAAGACATATTTTCTACTGGGAAACTCTGAGATCATTTTGATACCCAAGTTTCCAAACTGGGCGTGCCATTCACTTTAGACATGCCAGAGGGGACAATGATTGATGTTTTGACTGGTATTCTTTATTTTTTCCACAACAGCTACATCGCCTTGTCTTGTTGTTTAAAGGAAAAGTTCACCCAAAAATGATCTCATAATTTACTCACCCTCAAGCCATCATAGGAGTATAGGACTTTCTTCTTTGAGCCAAACACAATATGAGTTATATTAAATTGTATTCTCTTCCCAGCTTTGTAATTGCATTGAATAGTGCCAGAGTTTTCGAAGCTCCAAATAGCGCATCTATCCATGATAAAAAATCAATATGACTACAGTGGGTTAATTCTTTAAGCCTTCTGAAGTGAAGTGACGGGTTTTTGTAAGAAAAATATCCAGTGTTGGTGAAAGTTACTTTTAAAAGTAATGTGTTACTCCCTGAAAAAGTAACTAATAGCGTTATTTAGTTACTTTTTATGTAAAGTAATGCATTGTGTTACTTTTGCCTTAGATTTTTAACAAATAAATAAATAAAAGTTATATTTTTGGCAAATGTAAAGACCCTTTCACACCAAAAGTGAAATGAATAAGCCTCAGGCTTAAAGGGTTAGTTCACCCAAAAATGAAAATAATTTCATTTATTACTCACCCTTATGTCGTTTTAGACCCGTAAGACCTTCGTTCATCTTCGTAACACAAATTAAGATATTTTTTTGATGAAATCCGATGGCTCCTATATTGAGAGCAAAGCCATTGAAACTCTCAAGGTCCATAAAGGTATTAAAAACATATTTGAAACAGTTCATGTGAGTTCAGTGGTTCTATCTTAATATTATAAAGTGACAAGAATACTTTTTGTGCGCCAAAAAAAAACAAAATAACGACTTTTCAACAATATCTATATGGGCCGATTTCAAAACACTGCTTCATGAAGCTTCTGAGCTTTATGAATCTTTTGTTTTGAATCAGTGATTCGGATCTCCTGACTTTGGCGCTCCGATTCACTGATTCGATTCGTAAAGCTCCGAAGCAATGTTTTGAAATTGGCCCATATAGATATTGTTGAAAAGTCTTTTTGTTTTTTTGCCACACAAGAAGTATTCTTGTCGCTTTATGATATTAAGATAAAACAACTGAACTCACATGAACTGTTTCAAATATGTTTTCAGTACCTTTATGGACCCTGAGAGTTTAGAGAGCCATAGAGGAGCCATTGGATTTTATCAACAATATCTTAATTTGTGTTCTGAAGATGAACGAAGGTCTTACGGGTGTAGAACGACATGAGGGTGAGTAATAAATGACATTATTTTCATTTTTGGGTGAACTAACCCTTTAATGAAGTGCAACCTTACTCCTGATTTCTCTCAACATGGGGACAGGAGAGGTGTCATTTTGTAAATGAGAAAACAAAGTAACTTACGTTTAGTAACTTATCAAATGATCAACGCATGGGAGCGTTTGAAAGCACACGGAAGTGTTTGAATTTGAAAGCATTTTGAAAGCGGGAGCCTGTGTATTTGTGTAAGTGCTCAGTGACGACCGTCATCGATGTATATTTACAACACGTTTTTGAAGCGTTGATCATTCTAGCCAATCACAGACATGTCTGATGAGCGCGTGAACACAAAGGCCAATCAGAAGTTTTGTACGAATCCGCGCAACAGAGCTCAAAGCATCATATTTTTTTAAATTTCAGCACCTATGTTGTACCAAAGTCAACTCTTCTTTACAAAGTGACTATATAGTATATAGTAGCTTCTGCGGATCCATGTGAACAGGGATGGTTTTGACAACGTTGTCATCTGTACTCGAAAATCTCATATTTAGTACATCGTTGACGTGTAAACGTACCCTAAAATCCATCACATAATGTCCTACCAACCCCCTAGAAACACCCTAGCATCTGTATAACAACACCCTGTCAGCCACCCAGGACATCCTGGCAAACATCTACCAATGCCCTACCAACCACCCCTTTGCAACTGCATAGCAACACCACCCAGAACACCCTATTAACCATAAGGCAATGCCTCGGCAACCGCCCCAAAACATTCTACCATCAAGGCAGTGAATTTTACACTGGCAAACACCTCTCACATATTCTTTAGCAAGTGTAGCAATCCAATTTTTCTTTTGGTTACTCTTCACACTCTGCTTCCAGCACTTACCAGTGTATTTGAAATGATCTTGAGCTGAAGTATCTCAAAGTGAATAAGTTGTTAAATTAATCATGTCTGCAAGGGTATTCACCGTTGTTATACCTGCTGTAAGAGGATTTATTCATCTCTACCTTCCTCTGAGTTCACACATTTGTGCACTGAAATCTGAAACTTCATGTTTGCAGTATAATCAAGTGTGCCAGTGCATAAGGTGCTGCTTGTTCGCATGCTCGTGCGAAACAACGCATTTCACATGTCAGCGGATTCCCGCAGTTCAAAGGCCTGTCAGCCAGTGTTGTGAAAACACGCATCACTGCGGATTTGCGCGGACGCGTGCTTGCGTAACTCGGCCGCCCTCTTTTGTTTCGAAAATGAAGGGAAGACACAGACACAGCTCTGGATGCAAATCAAAGTCGTCTGCTGTTTTCTTTAATACTGTCACGCTCATGTTCCTAGACTGTTTGTTTCCCCGCGAATATTTACCGCAGCACGGAGTGAAGTTTCCGTAGATATGCCACAGTGCCTCTCCTGTTTACCTGTCATCTCCCCTCTCTCCCTGTGTCGATGTTTCTCTCTGATGGTACGAATTCCCTGGGTTTGCGAGTGAATGAATAAGCACAACTAACATGTCTCTCTGTGTCTGTCGCTCGTGTTTCATTGCATTTCATCATTTCTGAAGCCGTCACTGTCAGCAAGCACCCCGAAAAAATATAATACACTCACACTCGCTGGGAACAGGTGGAGATATGATTACAGAAACAGATGCATGGATGGATTGATGGATGGATGCGGCTTTATCGCTTGACAGCTGTGTCAATACAGGAATTATTTTTGTTTTCTCAGTGATATTGTACAAATTAGCTAAATTAATGAACAAAATGTACATGCAAAAGCCCAACAGCGTCGCATAACAGCACACAGCGGTGTGATTTTCACCGAGATGTTTATTCATGCAAGTTGCATGAGGTGTCATAGCAATTTTGTGCCATTGTGCATTCTTAGAACGACAAAAAGCCTCATTTTCCTCTAGCTGCAACAATCGAGATTGGATTTGAAATGGAATATTCTGGTTTATAAATGTCCCCTGATAACAGCATTTTTTTTTAGCAGACATTCCTTTCAGTTTTGTGCATTTTCTCATGAGTAATTAGTTTAGTTGCCTTCAGAAGTGGTTTTATCCTTACAGTCACAAAATGCTTCTAATGCCTGAAGAAAGCAATCCGTTTCCATTCATCTCAATGGCAGTCGTTCGTCTTTAGTATGCAAGATGCTGCCACCTTTATAGGCACCTCTGGAGACCATTTTTCGGTGAAAATGTCTTGCAACGGTTGGGCTCCGGAAGTAAAAAATCAAATTTATTTTCTCCATAAGGTAATTGATGTTTAATGATAACTTTTAAACTTTTAAAGACAGTGAATTCAAAGTCTGTTAGTCAATGGTATATGCTTTTTTGGTAACACATATAAACCATTAACTAAGACTTTTTCCTCAATAAACTCCTAATTTACTGCTTATTAATAGTTAGTAAGGTAGTTGTTAAGTTTAGGTATTGGGTTTGATTAAGAATGTAGAAAAAGATCATGCAGAATAAGGCATAATATGTGCTTAATAAGTAATAATAAATAGCTAATATTCTAGTAATAAGCAACTAGTTGAAAGACCCTGAAATAATGTATTACCAATTTTTTAAGCCATCACATTATTTCAACTTTTTTTTTTTTTTTTAATAATCATGTTTAACAGAAGAATTCCTGGTGAAAAACTACATTACCCATGATTCTGCAAAGAAATATCCACCAATCAGATAATCACATCACCACAAGAGATCGCTCCCATGAAATACAGTAATAGTCAGATTTCCTACACTCTCAAAATACTCAACTTTAAATCATGAGTTTTATATTTCTCTCTTATTTCTAATTTGATTATATAATTCACAAAACTTAATGGAATTGTAGTTGTTTCCCTCATTTAAAGCCGTTAAGTGCACAGTCTTGTATCTTTGTCTTTTCAAATACTTTTTTGTTTCAAATCAAAGTTTGTAACGTTGTGATTCGCCTTGTAGCTGTCTGGTTTTGTTCATGGCTTATTACACTTTATCAAAGACTTTTTTAAATCCCTATAAAAAAGGGAAAAAAATGCCTCCTGAACCAAAGCCGCAGTTGAACAGTTGAACTCTGTACTCCAAATTAAGAGGAAATGAATATTCATTTCATACTTTTAAGAGCCCTTCAGAAAATTGTGTCACTGGTAAAACAGCTACAGCTTATAAAATGGGAATATTTGCAATTATGTTTCTTCAGAATACATGGCTACTTTTAAATGGCCATCAGTTTAGAAACAAACCAGACCATTCACACTAACAGCAAAAAAAACTGACCTTCTAGATATAAAAGTCATGAATCACCTGGAGTTAGTTAGAAGTTTGTCACAAGTTAGAAATACTCTTTGTAGAATGTTCTCAACCCTTTTCCAAGCTCCCAAGATTATGATCAGAGGAAGAAGACGTAAGTGGCATTATAGATGGTTGTTATTTTGGAAGACAGAACCTGGCAGACAGCTGAAGATGACGATGCAGAATTAAGTGTTTGTTTTTAATGATAGCACACACATAAACTCCATCCATCAATGAAGTTTCAGGCTGGGTGATTGTGAATCAGTAAAGGAAGAGCAGAAGAGAGATTTTTATCCCTGTCAAGTTTAAAAGCATTATACCTCCTCATATCTCCTATGGAGCCTATTGAGAAAATGTAGCCTTGTTGTTCATATAATATGTTCATATATAGGGTGCGATTTGTGAAAAAAAAACAGAGGGGGGGATGTTTTGAAAAGTTTTTTTTTTTTTTTTGAAAATTTGTTAAAAACCACAGTGGATCTATATACTATTTTTGGTATATAAATTGGTAAAAATCTTCTGATTTAACCTTGAGATTTGAAGTATTAGATAGCTTAGATATTTGCACCACTATTTACAATGACACTAATAATTTTTAATTTCTGATAGAAATGCAAAATCAATCGGTAGTTATTAATAGAATAACGAGACATAAACCTTTACATTAAATCGCATTTGGTCCCATTTATTTTTGATCACAGTGCATACACATAAAAACTTTAAGTCCAAAAATGCGCACATTTGGAGAAATGCACATTTACCTCATATTTCATTAGATAGAATAGCTGGGCCGTACGCAGGGTTTCATAACGAGGTCAGAAAATATTGTTTGCTAGGGGGGTACGGGGGCAAATCCCCCCTGTCCCCCCCTACAAATCGCACCCTGTGTATATATATATATATATATATATATATATATATATATGTGTGTGTGTGTATATGTAAGCAATAAGGTACGAGAGGCTGTGCTGTACTGTGAATAAGTCACGGCTGTAGGGCGGAGCGGAGTGCTTGCAACCCCTTCAGCCGTGACTTATTCACGATACAGCACTAGCCTCGAGTGCCTTATTGCTTTTATAAAACAGTTACCACACAATACAAATATTAAAGCCAAAAATATATATCAATGCAACTTTCATGAAGTAAATTTTGACTAAAAGCCTTCCTTCCGCCGGAAAAAATAGTCCCTGACCGTGAACAGCAACAGAAGTTACATTATTATGCCAGTAGATGGCGGCAAAGTCTGTCTTTATGAGTGTGTCAGTCAGTAGCGAAGACTTTTACATTGAAAAGACTGAATGGTTGTGAACACGGAACAAGACGCAACTGATAAATGCTTTGACTAGCGCTGTCAGTCACGGGAAAACCCCTTAACTGTTAAAAGGACAAGATAATATATCGGACATTTAAACAGGTTTTTTTATTATGAACATAGGACTGACCTGAAGGAAAATGCTAAATCTGAATGCAGGTAATAAACTCATTCACTCAATCTCTTTTTCACTATACTCTTCTAGTTCTACATAATACAGTAAGCTTCAATGAACAATATCAATTGAGAACATACAAGTTACGTTGCTAAGAGTGGTTGCTAAGGGTGTTGTGTAGTGATACACAGAATTGTTGGGTGAAGCGGTTATAGCCGTGTTTTATCGTGAATAAAACACAGCTATTGACCAGAATCAAGGACAGGAACTAATCGTTTTATAAATATATAAGCATCTGCACACTGTCGTTCAAAAGAATTTTTACACAGATATTAATATCTTTTATTCAGCAAGGATGCATTCATTCGATTGATCAAAAGTGACAGTAAAGCAATTTATAATGTTACAAAAGATTTCTATTTCAAAAAATTGGTGTTTCCTCAAAGAACTAATCATCAAAGAATCCTGGGGGAAAAAAGCTTTGCCATCACAGGAATAAATTACATTTTAAAATATATTAAAATACACAACAGTAATTTTAAATTAAATTAAATATTTTACTGTATTTTTGATACAGTGAAAATCATGATTTTGTCCCCAAATAAAAAAAAAATATTTTGTTTCTTCTTTCTTCTTGTCAATAAAAAAATATATATATATTTTACCTGTTAAACAATGGCAGTTCCTAAAATAGTTACTAGTCAAAAATGCCATGTTTTTGCTCTTATTTGGCATATGAAGTTTTTGTTGAGCCTCTAAACATTGATTCAGCAAACCTATAAAGCTTTAGTTCATATTGTTTCTCCCTCTACTGTCTTTTGTTTCCTTCCTCTCCTCCCTTCTCATCTCCACCCCCCTCATTTTCGTAAAGGTCAAAGCTTTTAACAAAAAGATACTGCTGCCTGTTTTTACTGCAAAGGGCAGGCAGGTTTTTAAATAGCAAGATTATTTAAATATTGTGCAAACTAAATGCAAATATTGAAGAAGGTAATTAGCTTGAGCTCACGATTCCCAAGGGGTACATAGAGTGGGTTACTCTATATTCGGAGGCTGTGAGATTAGTCCAAACTTTGTTAATGTTATTTAAAATTCGGTTTTGAATGTATCACTCACTTGTTGTTGTCAGAGTGTGTGATTTTGCTTGCATGTCAACTGAGTACTTTGTGCAAGTCCTCGGTTGAACCCACAGACCTCCATGGCAACAGTTTTTGTGACGTGAAAGGAGAACAGGGGATTTTTATGTAATAATCCTTTATTTCAGTGTGGTAATTTGCTTGATTTGTGTCTTTTGCCCTTTCTGTTCTTTTCTAAACACATATAGTTCAACTCTGTGCTATTTGAGTGTCAAGATCAATTGGTTCAATTTTCTATTAAACTGACAATGAGGCAGAGAGCTGACCTGAGAACAGCAGAATGTCTGTGGTGTCTCGCGTAGTCAAGTAGACTTGTCAAACTATCAGTATGAAGTCTGGTCCACTTAGCAGCTTTTTCTGGCCAATCACTGCCCACTTAGACAGGACAAGACAACCTGAGTGACATGCAGTGTTGGGGAGTTACTAAAAGTTGCATTTCTGCTAACTTAACTACATTTTTCAGTAGCATGACAGCAGCTATTTTTGAAATAGTGTAGCCTTTACAGCAGAGCCAACTGAGGCAACAAATCAAACATGTTCACTGCAGGAAAAGAGGTGTATATGGACAGAGCAGAATTTCGAATGAATCCAGGAGTAATACTGACCAGATATAGGAAATACCACGGGTCCGTATACTGCCGAAATGATACCAATTGGGATATATGTCACTGAGGTATTCTTCCATGCAACGGCCATTTGTTCAAACTGGATTGGTTGCTTTGAGACTAAACCCACCCTCAAACCAGACAGCTATTGGGCCACTGAGACATTTCACTGGTAAACTTGACATTTATCCCACACTGTAAACCTGAATAAGTTGGGCTAACTCAAACAATTTGAGGTAATCAATTAAATCATGATGTTCCCAATTTTAAGTAAGCAGAACTATCAAGTTTTGAGTTTGTAGTACACATGCATGATAATTGCTCCTAACTTAAAGTACTCATACATTTTTATTTTTCTTAACTTAAAATATTTGAGTACACATTTTGAGTATACATTTAACTTAAAATGATCAGGTTTTATCAACATAAATATTTTGCTAGATATAACAAACTAATTCAGAAAATGGCAACTTGCTAATTTGCTAACATGTTAACAATAGCATGGTGTAGCACTTACTGAACGAGTACAGGAACTTAAAACGTAACTCAAACCAAGCCTCATGTGCCACTTGTGATGGTAACTCTCCAAAAAACAACAATGACAGAAACTCTTCTAAATTAGCACAACAAAACATTAATCACTACTAAATTTTGCACATTATAAAGCTTAATTTTAGCATTTACTCTCCCTTTTGAGTGCCAGGGGCAAATCATACTGAGAAATAGAAATCCCAGTTCAGTTTCAGTTAAACTTAAGTTAGTCTAAATTAAAAGAAATGAGTTCATAAAACTCAAAACAATTAAACAGTTCAGTTTACTTGAAATGTGTCAGTTTTGTGAACTCAAAAGAAAAAGAAAGTTCTAAATACACATAACAGTTAAATTAACTGAACTAATTTGTTCATTTCAAGTTTGTCCTACTCAAACCAATTAAGTATTTTGAGCGTTATGCTGCGTTCACACCGAACGCGTCTGGGGCATCTGATTTACATGTTAAGTCAATGTAAACGTGTGTCTAGTCATCCTGCGGCGCGAATCAAGCGTATAGCGTGGCACGAATCGGCCGTTGACGCGCGAATGGCGTGGCGCGAATTGAGCGTTCACGCGCCTGACGCATCTGACGCGCGAATTGAGCGTCTGACACCCTAAACGCCCAAGTTGAAAAATCTGAACTTTGGCGAAAATTTGCGGCGCGTTAACCAATCAGAGACTGCTTTGGTAACGTGTTTATGATGTGATCAGCGGTGGAGACCAGAACAAAGATAATAGTCTGTGTGTGACCACCTATGATCTGTCATCATATTTTTATCGAGACAGGAATAAAAAGGATCTTGCCTGGAAGAGGATAAGCGAAGAAGTGCACAGTGCACCCAAAACCTGATTTGGTTGGTTTATGTAATCTGTATGAAAAGAGAGAGCCATGTCAGAAGTCCGTGATTCAGCTCATTATCTGCTAATGCGGCCACGCCCACGGAGCCAGCGCTATTCAGACGCAAATTCAGAGGCAATACATGCATTCATCGTCTCAATCGTGTATTTATTGTCTTGAAAAGTGTTTATCTGGATGTAAAAGTCATGGTTAGGGAGCTCTAGAAGACATGCAGTTAGTTCCTGTTTTCTTTTCTTCTACAGATGAATTTTAGATGAGTTTTTGTTTCTTTAGCGCCCTCCGGCTGCAGTATGAATTGGAAACTCCATTCATGGAATAGCCTCTTCTTCTTTTAGATGAATTTGTGGACTAAAAATGCACAGAGAGCGCCCTCCGACTTCAAGGATGAATTGAAAACACCAGCGCTCATAGTAATGACAATGAATATTAAATAAATATAACTTCTCTGTATAGAAAATTGACATAAGCATATGAGAATCCAGTATTTCTCCAAATGTGCATGCTTTTAAACTAAAAGCCTATATTCAGACTCTTTGCATCACAGAAATACATTATATTTTAAAGTATAATATAAAACCATTACTTTATATTGTAATAATATTTTTCTGTATGTTTCATATATCATGATGAGCTTGAGACATCACAGAAGGTTTTTTTCACAGCCTACCTGACTGAAATGCCTCATTAATATGCAAGTCATTTCAGCTCATTACTATCCAATTCTTTTGTCTTCTCAGGTGAGAATGGCCCATTTTTCAGTGGTGATTCACGCCTCCATGCATACTGTGTTTCTTGGCAAAAAGTGTCTTACAAAAACTAAATCAATATATTGTTTTATATGAAGGAGTAGGCAGCATAATTTTTACATAATTTTGAAGCAAAAACTCTAGTTTACAACCTCCAATACCCAGAAGTCTTGTGAACACAGATTTAATATACTTATTTTGGCCTTATTTCAGTGACTTAAGTTTTTTGTTTTTTCAGTAACCACGCATAAACATTATTCCTTCAAAAACACAAACATGTACATACATGTTCCTCACATATTATTGTAGCCTAGTTTGTGCTGAATACAGTGTAATGACACTTTTGTCATTTATATGTTTATGAACAACTGAAAAAAGCACAAATGTCAGAGCATGTCAAAACTTCTCCAGGCCCCAAATCAGCCTCAGACTCCAGAGGGTTAAAATATATCCCTCCCAAACCCATTGCAGGTACAGTAAGTGATTTGATTGGTTGCTTTACCAATAATTGATTGTTTATCTTTAATTGGGGGAAAAATAATAAACAGAATCTAAACCACAAAAACAGTCAGAAAACAACAATTTCGTGATTTACTACGGTTTGCAGTATAGTCAATTTACTGGTATTTGTGCCATCATTTACCACCCAAAAAATGCATGTCTTATCCCATTTTGCATTTGACATGGCTGTGATAGTTGCCGCTATAGGATGAAGCACCGCAGAGAGCATGTGACAGAAGTGAGAGAATTTTCTCCACCTTTATTAATTTATTTGGAATACCAGAAAAACACATTATCCGAACATATTGTTTGCCATACCATGTTATTTTTTAATTTGCGCTGCTCTTGGTAGATTGTGTTGGTCATGATGGAAATGATTTGTCCGCATCTGTTCTTTAATTTGCATATTGTCAGTAGATCACCCGCAGAATTTTCCACTCCTATCTGCGCCGTTCTCACGCTAATGTGCCCTGTTTAGTAAATCTGGCCATATAGGTGGTTGCTAGAGTGTTCTAAGTGGTTACTGTAAAATGCTGCTCTATGATATTGTGGTCTCTAGATTATGACAAGGGTCTGTCCTTCAGTATAAACCTATTGGACTTTTTTTTTTCACCTACAAGGAAAAAATCATTTTGAAATGCAATAAATGTAATGTACCTCTCCTCAACAAGTTGCATGATTTGATATATTCACGCTCATAGCACAAATGAAAGTTTTACAGCATCCGTTTAATACTTGTGGTTAGGGGTTTGCTCAGATCCCTTTAAATGTTCATCCTAAAGATTGATCCATGCACTCAGTTGTCTTTACAAGTGGATTTTTATTTTAATAGGACAACCAGCTCATAGCACAGCAGTAGTGTAATATCCAACAGCGCTTTGATCTCTTTGTGTGTGTGTGTGTGTGTGTGTGTGTGTGTGTGTGTGTGTGTGTGTGTGTGTGTGTGTGTGTGTGTGTGTGTGTGTGTGTGTGTGTGTGTGTGTGTGTGTGTGTGTGTGTGTGTGTGTGTGTGTGTGTGTGTGTGTGTGTGTGTGTGTGAGCCAGATTAAGTGAGAACATCACACAGTTTCTGTCACTTGTAATTTACAAAGTTGTGTGTGATGTACACAGAGTCTGGTATTTCACCCTGCTCAATGCTGCTGAATGTATAATTTGTGTGTGTGTGTGTGTGTGTGTGTGTGCGCGCTTGTAATTACGCTGTGTTTCCTTGACACTTTCGTCTAGAAGCTCAGCATGTGTGCATGTTATATGGAGCGTGTATTCAAGTGTGGATGCATATGTGTATATTTTAGTTTAAATATTAATAATAAGATTTCAGCCAAATGACACAGTCTCTGTGACCAATGAATTGTAAATCTTATTATATATGGAGTGACACAAACTCAGTGCTCCCTACTTTATTAAGCAACAGAAAGTGTTAGGATAGACAATGAAAACTGGATATTCTCAGGATACGGTGGCATTTATGCTAATACTATTGTTATGATATAGACACGGAGGCAGAGATAAAAGCAATCCAGGTGAGCTTTATTGAACGATATGTGGAAAACAGAGTGATAATGGCTGTTATCAGGTTCTTGAGAGATGAATGTAAAGTAATACTGTCCTTGTATGGTTTGTGGATCCAGGAGTAGAGCTGAGATGGAGGGAGACGTTGGAGACACTCACACACACAGAAGGGTAAGCACACGAAGGGACCAGGAGACGAAGGAGATGAAGGAGATCGCTGGAGTTGGTAAGTATGTCGATGGGGAGTCCTTAAGGTAAGCATATACATGAAGTAGTGCAAACGAGACCGGACAGTGAGTGTGTGTGAGTGTGGTGGCTTTGTAGTGCTGGTGATTGCAGAGTGAATGAGATGCAGGTGGCGGTGATTAGTACGCTGGTGATTGGGTGCGTGGGTACTGTGGTGAGGTGGAGCCTGGCGTGTCTGTGACAGTACCCCCCCTCCCACGGCCCGCTCCTGAGGGCCGCGGACCCCGACGTCGTGGTGGTCTTCCCCTGGGTCGCGGGGCAGGTCTGTCTGGATGGTTGGTATGGAAGTTCTGTAACAGAAGAGGATCAAGGATATCATTCCTGGGAACCCATGAGCGTTCTTCGGGACCATAGTCCTCCCAGTCCACGAGGTACTCAAGTTTACCACCACGGCGCCGGGAATCCAGGATCTCGTGGACCACGTAGGCTGTGCCGTCTTCTAGGAGAAGTGGAAGGGGGGGCTCGGCGGCTGCCACGTCAGGCTCTGTGGAGGGAACAACAGAAGGGTGGTGAGGTTTGAGTAGGGACACGTGAAATGTAGGATGGATTCTACTATACTGTGCCGGGAGTTGGAGACGATAGGTGACGGGGTTGATCTGCCGAAGAATGGTGAATGGGCCAATGAAGCGGGGACTCAGCTTTTTGCAGGGCAGACGCATCCTGATGTCCCGGGTGGAC
Source organism: Megalobrama amblycephala (assembly GCF_018812025.1). Taxonomy (NCBI): domain Eukaryota; kingdom Metazoa; phylum Chordata; class Actinopteri; order Cypriniformes; family Xenocyprididae; genus Megalobrama; species Megalobrama amblycephala. Next base: position 19,838,067 of record NC_063057.1, on the reverse strand, counting down.
AGCCAGACCTTCTGCCCCGGCTGGTAGACAGGAGCCTCGGAGCGTCGAAGGTCGGCTGCCATCTTGCGTCTGCGCAGGGCCCTCTGCAGCTGGTGGTGAGCTGAGTCCCACACCCTCTCGCTCTCCCGGAACCAGTAGTCGACTGCAGGAACATTGGAGGGTTCCCCGTCCCAGGGGAACATCGGGGGTTGGTAGCCGAGTACGCACTGGAAGGGTGTTAGTCCAGTTGAGGCTTGGCGGAGAGAGTTCTGTGCGTACTCGGCCCAACCCAGGTACTGGTTCCAGGAGTTCTGGTGGCCGTGACAGAAGGTACGCAGGAAGCGGCCGATCTCCTGGATCTTCCGTTCCGTCTGCCCGTTCGACTGAGGATGGTATCCAGACGATAGGCTGACGGTCACACCCAGGAGGGAGAAGAAGGCTTTCCAGACGTGGGAGACGAACTGGGGTCCTCTGTCGGAGACGATGTCTTCAGGTAATCCATAATAGCGAAAAACATGATTAAACATTAGTTCTGCAGTGGCCATGGCGGTAGGTAGACCCTCCAGGGGTATCAAACGGCAGGACTTTGAGAAGCGGTCCACCACCACCAGGATGCATGTGTGGCCGCCAGACTCGGGGAGATCGGTGACGAAGTCCACTCCCAGGTGTGACCAGGGTCTCTCAGGAACGGGCAGAGGAAAGAGCTTGCCGGTGGGAAGATGGCGTGAGCTCTTGGAGATGGCGCACTCCCTGCAGCCCTGCACGTACCTCCTGACGTCGTTGGCCATGTTGGGCCACCAGAAGCGTTGTTTGAGCAACGAGAGGGTCTCATTGACCCCCGGGTGACCAGTGCCAAGTGAAGAGTGGATGCTGTGCAGGAGTGGAGTGCGACGTGCCCGTGTGATGTATTGCAAGCCTTGGGGGCAACCCGGCGGAGTGCGTGTGGAGGCATTGGAGGAGGGAATGGTTTCTTCAGACCACTGGATAGGGCTCACGAATATGGACTCCGGCAGAATAGTATCAGGCTCTTCGGACTTCTCCTCAGGAGCATAGAGGCGAGACAGAGCGTCAGCTTTAGTATTCTTAGAACCAGGGCGGTAGGAGATGGAGAAGTTGAATCTAGAGAAGAACATGGCCCAGCGAGCTTGGCGAGGGTTGAGTCTCTTAGCGGCCTTCAGATATTCGAGGTTTTTGTGATCAGTGAGAACTTGAAACGGGTGAGTAGCTCCCTCCAACCAATGCCTCCACTCCTCAAGGGCAAGCTTGACGGCCAGGAGTTCGCGGTCACCGATGTCGTAGTTGACCTCCGCCGGGTTGAGCTTGCGGGAGAAGAAGGCGCATGGATGGAGTCTACTTGGTGTCCCCTGCTGCTGTGATAGGACCGCTCCCACTCCGGTGGTGGATGCGTCCACTTCCACGATGAACGGGAGATCCGGGTTAGGGTGGACGAGGAGGGGAGCGGTGGTGAAGGCTCTTTTCAGGGTTTCAAAGGCGTTGGTGGCTTGTGGGGACCAGGACAGAGACTTGGGCTGGTGACGGAGTAGGTTGGTGAGTGGACTGACGATAGTGCTGTAATTCTTGATAAACCGGCGATAGAAATTGGAGAAGCCTAGGAATCTTTGGAGTTCTTTGATAGTAGTAGGAGTGGGCCAGGACTGTATGGCGGAGACCTTCCCCTCGTCCATCCGGATGCCACTGTGATCAATCACGTACCCCAGGAACTGGACGGAGGGTTGATGAAATGAGCATTTTTCAGCCTTGAGGAAGAGATGGAACTGCCGTAAGCGCTGGAGGACCTCCGCAACGTGGTGGCGATGTTCGGCCAAGCTCCGGGAGTAGATGAGGATGTCATCTATATAAACCAGAACGGACTTATGGAGAAACTCCCGGAGCACCTCGTGGATGAAATCCTGGAATACGGAGGGGGCGTTGACCAGGCCATACGGCATCACGAGGTATTCGTAGTGTCCTGTGGGCGTGACAAAGGCGGTCTTCCACTCGTCCCCCTCACGTATCCGGATGAGGTTGTACGCGCTGCGGAGGTCCAACTTGGTGAACACAGTGGCACCGCGGAGATGTTCCAGGGCCGCTGGGACGAGGGGAAGTGGATAGCGGAACTTTATGGTAATCTTGTTGAGGGCACGGTAATCGATGCAGGGCCTCAAGCCTCCGTCCTTCTTTGCCACGAAGAAGAAGCTTGAAGCAGCAGGGGAAGTAGACGGGCGGATGTAACCTTGTTCGAGTGCCTCCTTGATGTATTCCTCCATGGCCTTCTCCTCCGGTATGGACAGGGGGTATATGCGTCCCCTGGGCACTGGTTCACCCGGCAGCAGATCGATGGCGCAGTCCCATGGCCGGTGTGGAGGAAGCTTGGAGGCGCGTTGCGGGCAGAAAACGTCACTGAAGGGGGCGTAGTCCGGGGGGACATCCACGGAGCGCTTCTCAACAGGGCTCTCGATGGACGTGGCGTTCACGAGAAGAGGCTTGGAGAGTGGAGATTTCGGAACAGGAAGCGCTGGGAAGCAGTCTGGGAAGCAGTGATCGCCCCACTTCAGGACTTCGCCCGTGCGCCAGGAGATGTTGGGGTTGTGTAGTTCCAGCCATGGGCGCCCTAGAACCACGTCAGCGGTGGATTCCTCCAGAACCAGCAAATGGATGTGTTCAGTGTGCAGGATACCGATGCTGAGTTGAAGTGGACCCACGCAGTGACGGATGTGTCTGCGGCTTAGGGGTTTGCCCGTGATGGAGTGGATTTGATAGCTCGTCGGTGAAGGAGAGATCTTGAGGTTGAGTTGTCTGCAGAGGGTGCCTGAGATGAAGTTTCCGGCTGACCCTGAATCAAGGAGCGCCACCACTGGAACAGAGATGTTAGCAGCAGTAAGGGTTACAGTTGTAGTGAGTGGTTTCATTTTCTGAATGGAGGGAAATATTGCACTCACCACGGGTCGAGGAGGACGTATTGGGCATGTGGAGAGATTGTGCCCCATAGTCCCGCAATAGAGACAGAGATTCAGGGCCAGCCTTCTTTGTCTTTCGTTAGGGGTGAGACGAGAATGATCAATTTGCATGGGTTCTGTGGCTGGTTCTGGGGAGCTGACGGGTTCGGATCGACGGAGGAGGTTGGTGGTGGATGACTGGCCCTGGTGTTCTTGAATACACGACTGCATACGGGACCCCACGCGGATGGCGAGTTGGATGAAGCGTTCTAATCCCATGGAGTCCTCGTATGCAGCGAGATGCAGCCGCACGGAGGGTTCCAGCCCCTGACGGAACGTGGTGATGAGGGCTTGCTCGTTCCAGCCGCTGGTGGCGGCTAGCGTTCGAAACTGCAAGGCATATTCGTTAACAGAGAGATTTCTTTGCTTTAGATTGTAAAGTTTCTCACCAGTCGTGGAATCAGTCAAAGGCTTCCCAAATACTTCCCGGAAGTGGGAGACGAACGCCGAATAGGATTGGACGACTGGTCCTTTCTGGGTCCATAGCGAATCTGCCCATTGCAGAGCCTTCCCTTGCAGTTGTGAAATAATGAACGCTATTTTAGCCGTGTCTGTGGTGTAGAGGTGCGGCTGCATCTCCAGGACCAGTTCACATTGGAGAAGGAATCCGCTGCATTCCTCCGCCGATCCAGAGTAGGGCGCCGGTTTGGCCATGGGACTGGCGGTGAATGCAGGTGAAGGAGCGGTGCTGGTGGGTGCGGAGATAGCCGTGTTGGGGGATGACGATGTTGAGGGCTGTGGTGTGAGTGCTCGACGCAGCACGTCCACGAGCTCCTGGAATGGATCGTTGGTACTCATGCCGTTAAGTTGTTTTGGTCCGGTCTTCTGTTATGATATAGACACGGAGGCAGAGATAAAAGCAATCCAGGTGAGCTTTATTGAACGATATGTGGAAAACAGAGTGATAATGGCTGTTATCAGGTTCTTGAGAGATGAATGTAAAGTAATACTGTCCTTGTATGGTTTGTGGATCCAGGAGTAGAGCTGAGATGGAGGGAGACGTTGGAGACACTCACACACACAGAAGGGTAAGCACACGAAGGGACCAGGAGACGAAGGAGATGAAGGAGATCGCTGGAGTTGGTAAGTATGTCGATGGGGAGTCCTTAAGGTAAGCATATACATGAAGTAGTGCAAACGAGACCGGACAGTGAGTGTGTGTGAGTGTGGTGGCTTTGTAGTGCTGGTGATTGCAGAGTGAATGAGATGCAGGTGGCGGTGATTAGTACGCTGGTGATTGGGTGCGTGGGTACTGTGGTGAGGTGGAGCCTGGCGTGTCTGTGACAACTATGCTAAGAATATTATTTGTTTACTAAATTATTTATTTCATTTGAAAAGGTTACTTCAAATTGTGCAAATATCTGTCTCCACCTATCTATCTAATCATCTATCTATCTATCTATCTATCTATCTAGCTGATAACGTCTATCTGTCTGTCTGTCTGTCTATATTCAGAACTGTCGGTCTTAATTAGCATATAACATCACAAATATTATTGTGTTTTGTGCCAAGAACAATATTTCTCTTTTAAAAAACTTGATATCAATGATCCCCCCCTAGTGAAAAAAAGGTATACTAAGTATACTTGCAGCAAGACTAATTATTAGTATATTTCAAGTGTGTTAATGATTAGTTCATTTAAAGTGTGCTATTTTGAAACAACTAATTTTGTACTAAGTATATTTAAGTTGAAATTAAGTAGTATTAAAATACAACTTTAAATATATTTAGTATACTTATGTGTGCTAAATTGGAACAACTTCAAGTATACTTAGTACACTTTAAGTATATGTCTGTGTAGGGACTAATTACATGCTTGATTAGTGATATTAAAGTGTACTTAATTTGTGTTATAAGTATACTTTATTTGTGTTAAAAGTATATTTTTTGTTATAATATACGTTGTATTATAGGTATACTTTATTTCTGTTATAAGTACACTTTGTGTTATAAGTACACTTTATTTGTGATTTAAGTACATTACAAAATAATTATGAGTGTCTTCAGAAAACACAAGCAATATACACTGAATATATTATTTTACAGGTAATAGTATATACTGTATGCTCAGTACCTTTGGCTTATTCCAAATATTAAACATTACACACTTTGCAGTAAATAACAATACACTTTGTTATTACTTGAAGCGGATCAAAACCTTTAATCAAAGTTGTCCTAACTTTTTTGATCCACTTCAAATGTTGACTACTGTACTTTGAATTACATAATCTCACACAATACAGTTGTGCTACTATTTAAATACAGTTTAACACATTTTCCCAAAGTTGAATGCATTTGTTTTCAAGGCCATTAAAATAAATAAAATGTAACATCATCACTAATGAAGAAACATATTTCATTGACAAATCCAATAGTTTTTATTTAAACTTAGATTCAGCAAAACTTACCATGTTTTTCATTAAAGAACCCTAACCCTCTATACACAAATACAAATTACACATTATATTCCATTTTCTGATGAGCTTCTCATTGTGTCTGATGGCACAATGATGACCGCAGAGACTCGTGAAGAACAGCATCTGTTGACAGAATATACCAAAGATATAAGACCGCATGTTCAACTCTTTATTCACGTTTACAATAGTCTGTCTAAATCCTACATTGAACCAATACTATTTTTGAACAGTAAATGAGGATTAGCAGCAGGGAACTGTATCAGAATGGCATGTCGATGTTGTTTTCGGTACATAGTCAAGCATAAAACACTTTATGAATTAATATCGTACAGAATACGGGCCGATTTGACCAATCATATGAATGTTTTGGTGCTGCATACAAACATGTGCCATAAACCACCACACAAAAACTCAAAAAGGAGATATCAAGCCGAAATATCGCTCTCCGTTTGTTAAAGAAAATAAAATAAAGTTTGTTAACTGGTAGACTACAACTCACCTCCCAATAGCAGCACTTTTCTCCGGTTCTTTCAGGATCGTGAAGGCCATTAGATTAGCCGGTTGTCGTCGCCATCACGGTCAGTCTGCGATGTCACTTGATTGAACTGGTCAGAATCCCCAAGATTGAGCGATGTATTGCGCTTTCAGTGTTTTATTAAATAAATTATACATTGCGACATTATACTTCACCTGAGTGACTGAGTGAGGGGATTCAGACGACGACCGTGACATCAGCAGCTCTGATTGGCTGAAGGCAGTGAGCAACAAAATCTGATTGGTCACAGACCAAGTTGAAGAGACATTTGAATTCCGATAAGTTTAACCACTCGACATATTTTTTCGCATTACTTGTGCTGCTGGTGTGTTGTTTAATATAGATTTGTGTGTACGATTGTAAACTTAATAAACATTACACATATTTGGAAATTGTATAGGCTACACTGCATATACTAAATGGGCTTGTAATGCATTCATACTGAAATAAATAGCACAAGTAATATAATGAATTCCAAGGATGAAGAAGTAAACTTAAAAAAT